>NW_004444038.1:8207042-8224258 GCF_000243295.1 Trichechus manatus latirostris
GGGCACCATCTAGTTCTTCTGGTCTCAGGCTGATGAAGTCTCTGGTTTATGTGGCCCTTTCTGTCTCTTGGGCTAATACTTTCCTTGTGTCCTTGATGTTCTTCCAGATCAGCTCTTATTAGTTCATAGATGATTCCATTGGAGATGTGTAAGCAGAGGCTGGATAACCAGCAGGTGTTCTAAAAAGAAGACAGAAGCTTGTTTTGATGGGAGGTTAGACCAGCTTCCAAAAGCAAACCCACTGCCGTCAAGTTGATTCCGACTCGTAGTCACCCTACAGGACAGAGTAGACCTGCCCCCTAAGTGTCCAAGGCTGTACATTTATGTTGTGGTTGTAGCAACGTATTTTTTATTAAGATAGAGATTAAACCACAATATAGTTAAAAGAAAACAACTGAGTCATGAAACAGGATATGTCAGTACAAAGGTAACAAAACATCTGCCATTTCTTCAGTCCTCACGTGCAGTTCAGTGACATTAATTATGTTCACCAGGTTGTTCAACCATCACCATTAACTGTTGATTCCATTTTTGTTAAACCAAACATGTTCCTCTAAAGATTGTTTGGAAGCTTACCGAAGCATTAACAGTAATCGTACCCGAATGGGTGGGTTGGCCCTGGGATGTAAGGGAGTATGTCTGTGTGTGTGTGTGTGTAGAGTGGGAATTTTAAAATCAACTTGTCTATTTTGCTTCTTTTCTATAAGAAATTAAGGTTAAACAATTTTTTTAAATTAACAGTATGGTAATGAACGGCTCTGGTGACACAGTGGTTAAAGTGTGCACTGCTAACCAAAAGGTCAGCAGTTTGAACCCACCAGCCACTCCACGGGAGAAAGATGTGGCAGTCTGCTTCTGTAAAGATTGCAGCCAAGGCTGCAATGATAAATGACCTGGAATGCTGCCAGCAACAAGGAACTCATTGTTCTGGGAGGCAGCCCATCCTATTCTTCTCTACTTTCAACCTGTTGGCTTTTGTTACTCTCTGATTTTCACAGATCTAGTCTGATCTCATTCGTATATATCTACGGGATATGTATATGGGATATATGACCTTGAGTATATCCAACCTGAATTTAGAGACCATCTCAAGAATAAATTTGACGCATTGAACACTGATGACTGAAGACCAGATAAGTAGTGGAGTGCCATCAAAGACATCATACACAAAGAAAGCAAAAGGTCATTAAAAAGATAGGAAAGAAAGAAAAGACCAAAATGGATGTCAGAAGAGACTCTGAAACTTGCTCTTGAATGTAGAGCAGCTAAAGTGAATGGAAGAAATGATGAAGTAAAGAGCTGAACAGAAGGGCAGCTCGAGAAGACAAAGTATTATAGTGAAATGTGCAAAGACCTAGAGTTAGAAACCCAAAAGGGAAGAACACGCTTGGCATTTCTCAAGCTGAAGCAACTCAATAAAAAATTCAGGCTTCAAGTTGAAATTTTGAAGGATTCTAATAGAAAAACTTTGAATGATGCAGGAAGTATCAAAAGATGGAATACACAGGGTCACTGTACCAAAGAGAACTAGTCCATGTTCAATGATTCCAGGAGGTAGTATATGATCAAGAACTAATGGTATTGAAGAAGGAAGTCCAAGCTGCACTGAAGGCATTAGTGAAATACAAGGCTCTAGGAATTGATGGAATGCCAATGGAATGCAGCACTGGAAGTGCTTACTCGTCTATGCTAAGAAATTTGGAAGACAGCTACTTGGCCAACTGACTAGAAGAGATCCATCTTTGTGCCCATTCCAAAGAAAGGTGATCCAACAGAATGCAGAAGTTGTCCAACAATATCATTAATATCACACGCAAGTAAAATTCTGCTGAAGATCATTCAAAAGTGGTTTCCAGCAGTACATCCACAGGGAACTGCCAAAAATTCAAGCCAGATTCAGAAGAGGACGTGGAACAAGGGCTATCATTGCTGATGTCCGATGATCTTGGCTGAGAGCAGAGAATATCAGAAAGATGTTTACCTGTGTTTTATTGACTATGCAAAGGTATTCGACTGTGTGGATCATAATAAATTGTGGATTACATTGTGAAGAATGGGAATTCCAGAACACTTAATTGTGCTTATGAAGAACCTGTACATAGACCAAGAAGCATTCATGTGAACAGCAGAAAGGGATATTGCATGTTTTAAAATCAGGAAAGGTGTGTGTCAGGGTTGTGTCCTTTCACCATACTTACTCACTCTGAATGCTGAGCAAATAATTTGAGAAGCTGGACTGTATGAGGAAGAATGTGGTATCAGGATTGGATGAAGACTGTAACAACCTGCAATATGCAGATGACACAACATTCCTTGCTGAAAGGGAAGAGGACTTGAAGTACTTACTGATGAAGATCAAAAACTACAGCCTTCAGTGTGGATAACACCTCAACATAGAGAAGACAAAAATCCTCACAAGTGGACCAATAAGCAACATCATGATTAACGGAGAAAACATTGAAGTTGTCATGGATTTCATTTTACCTGGATCCACAGTCAACACCCATGGAAGTAACAGTCAAATCAAATGATGTATTGCATTGGGAAAATATGCTGCAAAAGACTTCTTTAAAAGTGTTAATAGGCAAACATGTCACTTGGAGGACTGAGGAGCGCGTGACTGAAGCTGTGATATTTTCAGTCACCTAATATGAATGTGAAAGCTGGGCAATATATAAGGAAGGCTGAAGAAGAATTGATGCTTTTGAATTATGTTGTTGGTGAAGAATATTAATATACCGTGGAATTCCAGAAGAATGAACAAATCCATCTTGGAAGTATGGCCAGAATGCTCCTTATAAGCGAAGGTGGCGAGACTTCGTCTCGCTAACTTTGGACATGTTATCAGGAGGAACCAGTCCCTGGAGAAGGACAGCATGCTTGGTAAAGTAGACGATCAGTGAAAAAGAGGAAGATCCTCAATGAGATGGATTGACACAGTGGCTGCAACAATGGGCTCAAACATAGCAAGGATTGTGAGGATGGCACACGACCGGGCAGTGTTTCCTTCTGTTGTACACGGGGTCGCTATGAGTCGGAACTGACTTGACAGCACCTAATAACAACATATAATATTTTAAGTTGCCAACTATAAAAATTATTTTATAGTACATATTTATGTATCTTGTCCACAGACATGCTACAAACAAGAAAGGATTCTCATATTTTGTGAATCCTGCAGAAAAAAGTGCTTAGGTTCATATAAAAATTGACAGGAAGCTATAGGGAAGCATAAATAGAAAAAAAAACTTCTGTTTTCTCCTTGTGCTCCTTGGTGAAATAACCTGTGGTTGCTTTACAGAGAAAGGATTAATCAAAAGAGGAGAGGATTGCTTGTGTGTGTGTGTGTGTGTGTGTGAGAGAGAGAGAGAGAGAAAGGAGGAGTGGAGGAAATGTGGAAAGGGAGGGCATGAAAAGGATAAGTTTCATGACTGATGGTGGGTTAACTTACTAAGTTCTGTACTACAGGTGAAAACGAGCTGCGTGGCACATCGGACATATTTATTGTAAAATGTGGTCTTGGTTGCTTTCTGACCTCCTTACCTCTTTGAACATCTCAGAGTGAGGTGGGGGGGTGAGGGGACGCTTCTGTCAATAGTACATTGGTTGTCGTAACTGCGTGTAGCTGGAAGATGGTTTGAGTTGCAGGCAATCCCCAGATTACGAAGGAGATCTGTTCCTGAGCGCGTCTTCAGGTTGAATTTGTGGGTAAGTTGGAACAGGTGTGTACGGTTCTTATTTAACCTTTAGGGCAAGAAAAGGCTTGAATGTGCAGCAAGGGAAGGTGATTGTGATGAAGAGTTTGTTGCCAGTCGGGGCTGGTTCAGTCCTTTCAAAGTGAGGGCAAATTTATGTAACATTAAAGGGCATGTATGAGTGAGTTGTTGTAAGTCTGACGTTCATGACATGGGGACTTACTGTGATGAATTGTCCTTTGTAAGGCAGAGGGTAGAGTTATCTATACCAGAGTATAGAGGGAGAGTCTTACACACGATTCTCTCTAAACGTCGAGCTCTGAATTCATGGTCTGAAATTTAATTTCTGCTGTGAATATTGATGTATAAGTGCATCTTGTTGAAGAGGGTTTAAGTAGTCACAGCAGAAAGTGCTACTGGATATTTTTTTCTTTGAGAAAACTGCTTGACACCAGTGCCTATTCCCAGAATCGGGCACTCATTGATTAGAAATTTGTGAAGGTCACCGCCATCTAGTGATGAGATGCTGGAAGACATGGCTGAGAGTCTGCCTGTGGAAATAGAACAGGAATTTGTCGTTCCACTTATTTTTCAGACCTTCTCCCTTGTCTGACAAAAGCCTGTCATTGTACTTAATCTCATGTCCTTTGCCACGTAACAGCATTTAAAGAGTTGGGGCAATTAATTGTTACCGCGTTAAGAATATGTGTTTCTGAGATCCATGAGATTAGTCTCTAAAGATTTTTTTTTTCCTTCTTAGCGAGGAATAGACAAACAATTTCGAGCACAAATGAGATGATCTTGGGAATCCATTTGAAAGTGAACAGAGCACATGAGGATCAGAATTACTGCTAGAGAATACAGCAGCACCGCAAAACCAGAGACAAGTCTGGCTAGCACCCTTCGTAGGTGCTACGTCCTCACGTGTACTGGTGCTGGGAGTGACCAGTTCGCCCTGATGAAGGGCACAGAAGGGAAAGGACAAAACATTACTGCTGTAGAATTTAGTGACATCAGTAGGCAGGAGAGTCGGGGAAAGGGTCACATCAAAGTAAAATGCACAGCGTTTCCTGTGGGCCAAGTGGAGGATAGCCAAGGCGGGCTATTCTGAGAGGCACCCCTCACGCCGACACACAGCACCAAGAAGCAGGGGTGTGCCACAGGAGGTGACGCTGGTGCTTTCGAAGAGCCCCCAGTGCGCCCCGTGAGCGCACCAGCCACATGAGACGCCAAAGATGTCTGGATTTCAGGAGAGCCAGACACGTGAGACTTCGCCTCGTTTCCTCTGGTCCCTCGCTCCTCCTCAGCCCTGAAGAACCCAGCTGGCAGTGCAGAGAACAGGGGGAGAGGAAGAGCAGAAGGCCAGGCCATTTCCCTTGTCCACTGTGTATCACTGAGCTGGCTCCCCTTGTCCACTGTGTATCACTGAGCTGGCCAGGTCTGAGCTGAGGTCAGTGGGATGGGGTGCAGAGGGAGAGGGCTGAGTTTGACGCACTGTATCTGTTTGAATGAGACCAGACTGGAGTGTGTGTCCATGTGTCTACGTGTGCACAGTGTATCTTGCTTCCCTTTTTCTAGTTTTTTATTTTGAAAAATTTCAAACATAAGTAACGAACACCTAAATATCCCTCGGTAGATTTAACAATAGCATTTTGTTATACTTTTTTTCCTTGTCACTCAATATTTATATCTACATCTTTATGTCTACACCTACACCTATCTCCATCAATCCATCTACGCAGAGGTACCTCAGAAGAAAGGCCTGGCTATCTACTTCCAAAACATCAGCCATTAAACACCCCAGAGACCACAGTTCTACTCTGTCACCATGGGGTCACCATGAGTAGGAATCAACTTGACAGCCACTGGTTTTATGTATCTACCTACCTACCTACCTACCTACCTACCAACCAATCAACCAACTGACCGACTGACCAACGATTTTCTGGACTATTTGAAAGTAATTTTCAGATGTCGCAACACTTCCCCCTAAATACTCAGCATACATTCCTAATAATAATGACATTCTTTCACATAACCACAGTAACATTATCACACTTAAGGAAATGATTATTAATTTCCTAGTATCATCCAATAAGATGGACTTCAGGTTTCGGTCCTTCATGCTGGGCATGTGTTTATACCTCCCAGTGTCTGGAAAGCTGCAGTATCCGCCCGTGATGTCATCAGTAGGTGGGCAGTGGATTTGATGGAACGTGTCTGAAGGCAGGAGTAGGACCAACAGAAAGATGCTTTCTGCCCGTAGGCCACCAAAGCCAGCCCACTCTAGAAGCTTGTTTAAAGCATTGTTGTTGTTAGGTGCCGTTGAGTCAGTTCTGACAGTGGCCCCACGTGCAACAGAACAAAGCACGGCCTGATCCTGCGCCGTCCGCACAGTCGTTGCTGTGTTTGCGTGTATTGTTGCAGCCACTGCATCAATCCGTCTCGTTAAGGGTCTTCCTCTCTTTTAAGGAATAAAGGGTTTAGAGAATAGAGGGCTGAATGTCCCTTTTTGCAAGTTTTAGTTATATGTGCCAACCAAACCAAACCCATTGCTGTCAATTCTCTTCACAGCCAAACTGCCCCCATAGGGTTTCCAAGGAGCGGCTGGTGGATTCGAATTGCTGACCTTTTGGTTAGTGGCCAAACTCTTAACCACGGTGCCACCAGGGCTCCACTAACATGTAAGGAAATAGAATTATTTCCCAGAAACACAGAAGATGAAGCTTATTTCATCCCCACTTCGCGGCAGAGAAAGTAGGTGCGTGCTATAGTGGAAAGGGAACTTCGAAGGTCCGTTTTGGAATTGAGAGGCCAGCTTGCCGTGCGCAACCACCTTGCTGGCCACCAACACCTGTTGCAGTTACTTAACTGGCCTCACTGTTCTTATCTACAAAGTTGGTACAAAAAGCCTGGCCCTGTTCACCACAAAATCTAGTGGGTTCATCCACTGGATTGAATAAGAGTGTGAGAGAATGCGCTCTCGGTGGGAAGCAGGATACACATTTCAGGTGTGTAACTTGGTGGCTTACTCTTTCTGACTCTTCTAAGGGTGTAGACTCGGGCTTGTTCCTTGGCCTCTAATGCGTCTGTCATCTCTGTTATGCTGGGGTATTAACATAACTTGGCATCCTTTCCAACCTTGGATTCTGGAAAAACACGATATTAAAAAAATGCAGGTTGAGTTTATTTTTGCCTCTACCTGTTGAATCAAACTACAGATCAATGGAATATCAGCACAAGTTCAAATAATGAAAAGCCTCAGCATTCTGAAAAAAAAACTAGGCAATAGTTTGAATAAATGGTTTTGCCTACAGCATTGTGATACGTCGTTCCCCATTGCTGTATGTTCTCTGATGTCACATTAAATACTTCTGGAAGCTGCATCTGGATTTAGAGCCCGTGCAAAACAATTACAGCCTCGTTCTGAAAACGTTAAGGCCTCTGAAACTCAACATTGTCCTGGATCTGCAGTACAATCTATTTAATTGCTATAATCTTGAAAAATATAGAATAAAATATCACAATTCAGCTTTAGTCTTTGCTTGTAGAATGTGCAAACTAAATGAGCTAATTATCATAGAGCACTAATTCCTTCGTTTTTTTGCTTCCTGGTGTATCGGTGGAAGCCGTGTTTTCAGTCTTTTGTCTACCTTGTTAGGAAGATCATAAGATTACTGAGACCAAACCCTTTTAGTGACAGGTTAGTAGGTATATACATGCGAAAGCTGGATAACGAATAAGAAGACCAAAGAAGAATTGACACCTTTGAATTATGGTGTTGGTGAGGAATATTGAATATACAATGGACTGCCAGAAAAACGAACAAATCTGTCTTAGAAGTAGTACAGCTAGAATGTACTCAGAAGCAAGGATGGCAAGAGTTGGTCTCATGCACTTTGGACATGTTATCAGGAGGGATCAGTCCCTGGAGAAGGACATCGTGCTTGTTAAAGTAGAGGGTCAGCGAAAAAGAGGAAGACCCTCAGTGAGATGGACTGACACAGTGGCTGCAGTAATGGGCTCAAACAGCAAAGTTATTAGGGATAGTGCAGGACCCGGCGGTGTTTTGTTCTGTTGGACATAGGGTCGCTATGAGTCGGAACTGACTGGACGGCACCTAACCATAACAGGTATATGGGATATGGATGTATATATATATAGTTCCATACTCATTGCATTTTGCACATATAGCCAGTCTGCAGCCAAGTGGAACAACTTCATTAAAGTTTTTGCAGATAGGGTCTCCTTCATAGCCTGCTGCTATCTTTTTCCCTGGAGTTCCATTATCTCTGCTGTCATAATGGAGAGGCTTCTGTTAGCCGCATCCCTCAGGATTTCTGGGATATTTACCTCTGGAGTTTTGTTTCTTTCTGCATCTCTTTGAATTTCTCTATTTCTGTTCTGTGCCCCAGTGAACCTCCCCCCAAATTTCTTTATTCAGTTTCTTACTTAAAGTATTAAAAGTATTAGACTACTAGGATATATAAATTATTCTGTAAAATTATCTAGGCACAGAGCAAGGCAGGTTATTCACCTCGTTTCAAAACGGTTCCATTTCTGAGGGTACAGGTAGACACTTCAGAAACTGAACGTAGGCATTTTTGATGATTAACTAAACTTTTCTTCAGATTGGCATCACAGGGGCTCTCTTGAGGGAAAAAGGTTGAGATAGGGCTCTAGGAATTGTCCATGTTCAGCTGTCACATATTAATCAAACTTTGACTGTGTAATATTTGAGATAATCATAAACAATTTGCTGTTGTTGTTAGGTGACATCGGTTCTGACTCATAGTCACCCTTTGTATAACAGCACCAAACGCTGCCCCGTCCTGTGCCATTCTCACAATCCTTGCTATGTTTGAACTCATTGTTGTAGCTACTGTGTCAGCCCATCTTGTTGAGGGTCTTCCCCTTTTTCACTGACCCTCTACTTTACCAAGTGTGATGTCCTTCTCCAGGGACTGGTCTCTCCTGATAACATAACCCAATCCTCCCACTTGCCATCCCTTACCCCTTCCTGACAGACACTCCCACCTGAAGCAGTAGTTCTACAAATAAAGACAGGAGGCTTTAAGAAAGAAAAGGTCAGATCCTTCCTGATAACATGTCCAAAGGATGTGAGATGTAATCTCACCATTCTTGCTTCTAAGGAGCATTCTGGTTGCACTTCTTCCAAGACAGATTTGTTCCTTCTTTTGGCAGTCCATGGTATGTATAGTCAATATTCTTCACCAACACCACAACTCAAAGGCTTCAATTCTTCTTCAGTCTTCCTTATTCATTGTCCAGCTTTTGCATGCATATGAGGCCATTGAAAACACCATGTCTTGGGTCAAGCACACCTTATTTTTCAAGGTGACATCTTTGCTTTTTAACACTTTGAAGAGGTCTTTTGCAGCAGATCTGCCCAATGCAATGCGTCATTTGATTTCCTGACTGCTGCTTCCATGGGTGTTGATTGTGGATCCAAGTAAAATGAAATCCTTGACAACTTCAATCTTTTTTCCATTTATCATGATGTTGCTTATTGGTTCAGTAGTGAGGATTTTTTGTTTTCTTTATGTAGAGATGTAATTCATACTGAAGGCTGTGGTCTTTGATCTTCATCAGTAAATGCTTCAAGTTTTCCTCACTTTCAGCAAGCAAGGTCGTGTCATTTGCATAATGCAAGTTGTTAATGAGTTGTCTTCCAATCCTGATGCTCCATTCTTCTTCATGTAGTCCATCTTCTTGGATTATTTGCTCAGCATACAGTTGAATAAGTATGGTGTAAGGATACAGCCCTGACACACACCTTTCCTGACTTTAAACCACGCAGTATCCCCTTGTTCTGTTCGAACGACTGCCTCTTGGTCTGTGTACAGGCTCCTCATGAGCACAGTTAAGTGTTCTGGAATTCCCATTCTTCACAAAGTTATCCATAATTTGTTATGATCCGCACAATCAAATGCCTTTGCATAGTCAATGAAACACAGGTAAACATCTTTCTGGTATTCTCTGCTTTCAGCCAGGATCCAACTGACATCAGCAAAGATATCCCTCATCCACATCCTCTTCTGAATCCGGCTTGAATTTCTGGCAGTTCCCTGTTGATATACTGCCACAGCCGCTTTTGAATGATCCTCAGCAAAATTTTATTTGCGTGTGGTATTAATGATACTGCTAGATAATTTCTGCATTTGGTTGGATCACCTTTCTTGGTAAGAGACATAAATATGTATCTCTTCCAGTTGGTTGACCAGGTAGCTGTCTTCCAAATTTCTTGGCTTAGATGAGTGAGCACTTCCAGTGCTGCATCCCTTTGCTGAAACATCTCAAATGATATTCTGTCAATTCCTGGAGCCTGGTTTTTCACCAATGCCTTCAATGCAGTTTGGACCTCTTCCTTCGGTACCATTGGTTCCTGATCGTGTGCTGCCTCCTGAAATGGTTGAACGTCGACCAGTTCTTTTTGGTATAGTGATTATGTATTCCTTTCATCTTCTTTTGATGCTTCCTGTGTGTTTAATATTTTTCCCGTAGAATCCTTCAGTATTGCAACTTGAAGCTTGATTTTTTTCTTCGATTCTTTCAGCTTGAGAAATGCCGAGTGTGTTCTTCTCTTTTGGGTTTCTATCTCCAGGTCTTTGCACAAGTCATTATAATACTTTACTTTGTCTTCTGAGCCACCCTTTGAAATCTTCTGTTCAGCTCTTTTACTTCATCATTTCTTCCTTTCACTTTAGCTACCCGACATTCAAGAGCAAGTTTCAGAGTCTCTTCTGAGATCCATTTTGGTCTTTTCTTTCTTTCCTATCTATTTAATGACCTCTTGCTTTCTTCATGTATGATGTCCTTGATATCATTCCACAACTCATCTGGTCTTTGGTCATTAGTGTTCAACCCATCAAATCTGTTCTTGAGATAGTCTCTAAATTCAGGTGGGATATACTCAAGGTCGTTCTTTGGCTCTTGTGAACCTGTTCTAACTTTCTTCAGTTTCAATGTGAATTGCCTATGTGCAATTGATGGTCTGTCCTGAAGTTGGCCCCTGGCCTTGTTCTGACTGATGATATTGAGTTTTTCCATTGTCTCTTTCCACAGGTGTAGTCGATTTGATTCCTGTGTATTCCATCTGGTGAAGTCCACGTGTATAGTCACCGTTTATGTTGTCAAAAAAAGGTATTTGCAATGAATAGGTCTTTGTTCTTGCAAAATTCTATCATGTGATCTCCGGCATCGTTTCTATCACCAAGGCCATATTTTCCAACTACCGATCCTTCTTCTTTGTATCCAACTTTTGCATTCCAATCACCAGTAATTATCAATGCATCCTGATAGCATATTTGATCAATTTAAGACTGCAGAAGTTGGTAAAAATCTTCAATTTCTTCATCTTTGGCCTTGGTGGTTGGTGAATAAATTTGAATAGTCGTATTAACTGGTCTTCCTTGTAGGCGTATGGATATTATCCTATCACTGACTTCAGGACAGATCTTGAAATGTTCTTTTTGTCAGTGAATGCAATGCCATTCCTCTTCAAGTATTCACTACTGGCATAGAAGACCATATGATTCAAAATGTCCAATTCAAAATGACCAATTCCAGTCCATTTCAGCTCACTAATGCCTAGGATGTAGATTATGCATTCTATTTCATTTCTGACGATTTCCAATTTTCCTAGATTCATGCTTTGTACATTCCATGTTCCAATTATTAATGGATGTTTGCAGCTGTTTCTTCTCATTTTGAGTCGTGCCACATCAGCAAATGAAGGTCCTGAAAGCTTTATTCCATCCACGTCATTAAGGTCAACTCTACTTTGAGGAGGCATCTCTTTCCCGGTCGTCTTTTGAGTGCCTTCCAACCCGAGGGGCTCATCTTCTGGCACTATATCAGGCAATGTTCCACTGCTATTCGTAAGTTTTTCACTGACTAATTCTATTTAGAAGTAGACCCGCGGATCCTTCTTCCTAGTCTGTCTTAGTCTGGAAGCTCAGCTGAAACCTGTCTACCATGGGTAGACATACTGGTGGGATAGCTTCTAGCATCACAGCAACATGCAAGCCTCCACAGTAAGACAAACTGACAGATGCGTGGGGGATTAAAAAAAAAAAAAAAGGAGTTGTAATCCCTATTTTTTAAAAATCTCAGTTTTTAGATTATTAAAACTTAAAACTTTGTAGAGATTTTACCAATAATAGCATTATAAAGAATAGATTTTAAATAAAATCTTTTAGGAGGGAAGAAACTTGAAAATAATTCTAAGCAGGTTTCTTCTTGTCTGAAATGTTGCTGTAGCTTTCTCTGAGTGGTTGATAAAATGAAAGAATTTAGCACTCATATGTAGGAAAGTACCAAACTGTCCAGCTGACTTATGTATTAGTTTTCCAAGACTGCCGTAAATATTACCATAAATGAGGGTGGGGTGTGAGGAGGGGGACTTAAAACAACAGAATGTATCCTCTTGTAATTTAGCAGGCCAGCAGTTCTGAAATCAGGATGTTGACAGGTGTCATGGGTTGAATTGTCTCCCCCCAAAATATATGTCACCTTGGCTAGGCCATGTTTCCCAGTATTGCTTGGTTGTCCTCCATTTTGTGATCTGATGTAATTGTCCTGTGTGTTGTAAATCCTAATCTCTCCCTGTGGTTAATGAGGCAAGGTTAGGTTATGTTAAAGAGGATTAGGGTGGGATGCAACACCCTTATTCAGGTCACAGCCCTGATCCTATGTAAGGGGAGTTTCCCTGGGATGTGGTCTGCATTACCTTTTATCTTACAAGAGATAGAAGGAGAGAGAAGCAAGCACAGATGGGGACCTCCTACCATCAAGAAAGAAGAACCAGGAGTGGAGCGCATCCTTTGGACCTGCGGTCCCTGCACTGAGAACTCCTTGACCAGGGGAAGATTGATGACAAGGACTTTCCCCAAGAGCCAACAGAGAGAGAAAGCCTTCCTCTTGAGCTGGTGCCCTAAATTCGGACTTCTAGCCTCCTAAACTGTGAGAGAGTAAGCTTCTATTTGTTAAAGCCAGCCACTTGTGGTATTTCTGTTATAGCAACAGTAGATAACTAAGAGAGCAGGTTTGGTTTCCTCTGGAGGCTCTGAGGGAGAATCTGTCCCAAGCCTCTCTCCTAGCTTCCGGTGTGTGCTGGAAATCCTTGGTGTTCCTTGGCTCATAGAAGCATCGCTCCAATCTCTGCCTCAGTCCTCAGATTGCCTTCTCCTCTGCGTCTCTGTGTCTGTCCTTTCAGTCTCTTAAAGGGACACTCTCATTGTATTTAGAGCCCACTGTAATCCAGTACGATCTCTTCTCAATCTTTAATTATATCAGCAGAGACTCTGTTTTGAAACAAGGTCTCATTCTGAGGTCCTGGGTGGACATAAAATTTAGGGGGATACTATTCAACCCACTACACTGGGAAAAACTGTGGTTTTAATTATTTTTATTTATCTTTTTGGTTATTTTATCTCTGCAGCCTCCAGACTTTTCCTAGTATTTAAAACCCAACAATAGTGTGTGTGTGTTTTAATCTGGCTATAAAGATATGAATATATAGGCTTTGGATGAAGAATTTTTTTATTTAGCTGCTTTTGTTGCTTTAAAATTGTGCTTTTAAACACGGACTAGTTGCGTATGCTAAAACATGAGAATTAGAAATCTTCTTTCCCCACCAATTTGATCCTTCAAATGCACTCCTCTTCCCAGGGCTAACTAATCTTAATGACTTCTGCTAAATTCTTCCAAAATTTCTTAAGGAAAATTAATCGTAGATGCAGAAATATAGATATGGATTTATGTATGACACACACACACACAAACACATATATGCTTTTCTGTGTCCATGCAATTACAGTCATACTATATATACAGCATAATCTAGTTTGGACTGAACCAAATATGATGAGGATCAATTGTTTCCCTTTTCATGCTTGAAGGGGGTTCTCATCTGAAGCATGATTATTACTTCCTTTCTTCTTTCGTTTAATAAAGTTTTGATATGTGCCAGACCTTCTGTCAGATGGGCACAGCTGGGAGTGTGTATGATATGAACTTGTTCCCTGCCCTTATGGCACTTACCGTCTTGCAGAGAGGACCAGCACTGAACCGGGAATTAGAAATACGAGATGATCCAACAGGGAGACAATGACGGAGCCGTAGATGTGGAACCCAGCCTGGTTAGGGAGAGAACGTCACCTCTGAGGAAGTAAAGATCCGGTTGAAACTAAAGGATGTGCAGGAGTTTGTCAGGTGAAGGACATGGAGGTAGGTTTGGGTGTGGGGATAGGGAACAACATTACAAGACAAGAAAGTAGCATGAGCAAAAAGTTTGAGGGAAGAAAGTGCAATGTGGCTGGTGTGACGGGGAGAAAGGGAGACAGTGTGATGTTTGAGAGACACAAGACCAGGGTCCTGTGAACCATGTAAAGGGGTTTGGATTTTATCCTAAGAGCACGGGATGCAGCTGATGAGTTTGAAATGTGATATATGTGTGTCAATTTCTATTTTAAGTGGATCACATTGACTGTAGTATGAATAATAAATGAATGTAGGACATAAGGGGACTAAATGTAGGAAGACCAGGCGGGAAGCCCTGCAGCAGTCCAGCTGGGAATAGCCACCTGGCCTGGGGGAGTGGTAGTGGGAATGAAGAAAAGCAGGTAAGTTTGAGAGATACTAGGAAATGAGTTGATGAAGGAGAGGGCAATCAAGATTGTCTTTGCAGTAAGGCAGAAGGTAATACCATTTACTTAAACAGAGAGCAGGGGACAGGATGATGATTTCAGTTTTGCATATGTTGAGTTTGAAACACCTGGGAGACATTAAAACGGCAATGTCCAGTAAAGATTGGATAAAAGTCTGGAGTTAAGGAGAGAAGTCTGTTTTGGAGAGACATTTTAGAGTTATGGCTTATAAATGGTCTAAGAAGCAATGGGGACAAATGGGCTTCCACTAGAAATGAACAATAGAGGGAGAGTAGGAGAAGTTCTGGGATTGACCCTGTGGACCACCAACATTGAATGGTCAGTGGAACAGTTGAGGTACAATAGTCAGAGAGGCACCTGGACAGCTGGATCTCATGGGAGCAGAAAATGTTTCAAATGTGGATGATCTGTCAAGCAAGATGGGGAATGGATTTAGCTCATGAAGGACATTTATGACCACAGAGTACCAGTGGACTAGGAAGGAGAGCCAGATTAGCAAGATTAGGAGGAGGGGGCAAGGAAGTGTGGGAATGGTGATGGCAGATGACCCTCACTAGAAGTTTGG
The DNA here is from genome assembly GCF_000243295.1 of Trichechus manatus latirostris. Lineage (NCBI taxonomy): Eukaryota > Metazoa > Chordata > Mammalia > Sirenia > Trichechidae > Trichechus > Trichechus manatus. The sequence continues at coordinate 8,221,994 of NW_004444038.1, forward strand.
CTGAGGTAAGGAAGAGAGAGAAATGACAACAGCTGGAGGTGGGCATTGGTCTGCATTTGCTTTTTGTATGAAGACTGCTCGGTGTATGCGTGCCTGTATGTTCATGTCTTTGTATACAGAAAAAAAAAAATTTAAGGTATGTTTTTAGAAATCATAAATCAGATGTTGAATTTGGTCAGCTGACCTGGGAGGATGATGACAGATGTGGCTCTGGGATTGCTTCCTCCTCTGGTGGCGCGGTGGTTAAGCGTTTGGCTGCTAACCAAAAGGTCGACAGTTGGAATCCACCAGGCGCCCCTTGGAAACCCAGTGGGGCAGTTCTACTCTGTCCTGTAGGGTTGCTATGAGTTGGAATGGACTCCACGGCAGTGGGTTTTTATGTTTTGGTCTTCCTTTTGTGGTGCCCAGTGAGGGACATCACTGAGATGAAGAAGAAGTACACAAGGAGGGAGACAAGAAGGGCTCTCTGGTTCCTGGGGGCTCTCTTAGCTTTTTTTCTGTGGCACTTCGTCTCTAGAAGAGGAATCTATTTTGTCTTCGAGTAGGACTTAAGTTCCTCCTCAGGGGTGAAGTAGAAGGGTTGGTTTATAGCCAAAGAAGCAACATCTGGCGCCACCTGCTGGCCCAGGTTCTCCCAGACTCCAAAGCAGGGGTGCTGCCCTGGCAACGCGTGAGGTGGCCAGTGGGTTTCCAATCATGAAGGACTCACCAAGCCCTGGTTGTTGGCCCAGACTTTCCAGAAGGCCACTCCAAACTATGTAATCGAGCTGAGCTACTTTCTGTTCTTGCCTGCTATGGAAAAACTTTTGTATGAGAGTTCCATTTCAGATAAAACCAATTGTACTCATCTTAATTATGCTTTTCCTGGGCCCTTTATCTTTTTCGAAGCTTAATGTGTTTTCAGTATACAAAGATTCGGTGGTGTCTCTGCTCAATAGATTTATTCATGTGTAAAGCACTTAATCATTTAATTAAGCAGTAAGACACTGGGCTATCAGTGCATGCCCTGCTCGTGTTTCAAGATGTGAGGCTAAAGGCTGAGTAACTTCAATCATCCAAGAAATGCATTAATGCTTTCTAATGGGCTGGATGAAGTGCCTGCTGTTACTGTATATAGATTCCCACTTCGAGAGGCTTTATTAATTTTTTTCTCTTTTTAAAATTAAACAGTGTATTTGTGTACTATGGATAATCGTAACTCTTGGAAAGGGCCTGTAAGGAAGAAGGGAGGAGACAAGTGAAGGCCTAGATACTCATCTGTTGATTTAGTCCGTCATTCAACCTCTTTCCCCTTGCTACCAAAAACCAAACCCATTGCTGCTGAGTTGATTCCGACTCATAGCGACCCTATAGGACAGAGTAGAACTGCCCTATAGGGTTTCCAAGGAGTGGCTGGGGGATTCAAACTGCCAACCTTTTGGTTAGCAGCTGGGCTCTTAAACTCTGCACCACCAGGGCTCCTCCCCCTTGCTAAGACCCTGGGAAATAGGCAACAAGCAGTCTTGGCTACGTTTCTGGTAGTTGGATGGGTGGAAATAAGAGTTAAAGTTTTGTCTGTTCTCAGTATCTGGTGGTATGTTAAATCAAGGGTTCTCAACTTCTGGGGTTGATATCACATTGTTAGAAACATCATCTTTCCTGAGGATTTTGTCATCAGACTGCCTGGATTCAAATCCCGTCTCTTCCACTTATTACCGGTATGATTCCTCCCCCTTTAATGTCTGAAAACATAGAAAATGTTTTATAATTTCTTTAGAGCTAGGAGATCAGGAGAGAATCTTAGAATTTTTATCTGTAAAGAACCTTGGACATTTTCTGGTCCAGTGTCGCTATTTTACATATGAGAAAACAGAAGCTCAGTGGGGTCAAGCAGTTTTCCCATGGTCACACAGCTAATGAGAGCCAGACGTAGGTTTAGGACACAGGTTTTCTGATCTTCTCTTCCTGAAAGGGCCGGGCACCAGGGAACCTTCTTCCAGGCTTGTCCTGATTCCTGACCCACACTCCGTCATGGCAGCCTCTGCGTCAGCTGTGAAGTGTATCCGACCAGGAAAGCACCAGGCCAGGAGAGCACCCGGCCAGGACGGCACCCAGCCAGAAGAGTACTCACCAGGAGAGCACCCGACCAGGAGAGCACCCGGCCAGGACAGCACTTGGCCAGGACAGCACTCGACCAGGAGAGTACTGACCAGGAGAGCACCCGGCCAGGAGAGCATCTGGCCAGGACAGCACCCGACCAGGAGAGTACTGACCAGGAGAGCACCC
>NW_004444038.1:8224358-8289545 GCF_000243295.1 Trichechus manatus latirostris
ACTGACCAGGAGAGCACCCGGCCAGGAGAGCATCTGGCCAGGACAGCACCCGACCAGGAGAGTACTGACCAGGAGAGCACCCGGCCAGGAGAGCACCCAACCAGGACAGTACTGACCAGGAGAGCACCCGGCCAGGAGAGCACCCAACCAGGACAGTACTGACCAGGAGAGCACCCGGCCAGGAGAGCACCCGATTAGGAGTACTGACCAGGAGATTACCCGGACAGGAGAGCATCTGGCCAGTACAGCACCCGATCAGGAGAGTACTGACCAGGAGAGTACCCGACCAGGAGAGCACCCGGCCAGGAGAGCACCTGGCCAGGAGAGCACCCGGCCAGGAGAGCTGGCTTCAAGTTCTCATTCCAGTTTTGCCCCTATGAGTAAGTCATGTACTCTCTCTGAGTTCCAGGTTGTCTCTCCTTTAAGTGGGGACAGAGAAACAGAGGCCAGCTCTGAGGGGGTTGGGGCTGGAAGAGGCAGGGAAAGGCAGTCGAAAGGGAAGCCATGGGGTTGGTTATTGCACTGTTGTTGTTGGGTGCTGTCCAGTTGACTTCGACTCATAGCTACCCCATGTGACAGATTAGAACTGCCTCATAGGATTTTCTTGGCTATAATATTTTTAGCTGTAATTTTTATGGAAGCAGATCACCAAGTCTTTCCCTTGATTGCCAGGTCTTTCTCCTGCAGAGCCTCTGGGTGGGTTTGAACCACCAACCTTTCTGCTAGCAGCCCAGAGCTTAACCATTGCGTTACCAGGGCCTATTGTACTAACCCATTGCCGTCGAGTCAATTGTGACTCATAGTGACCCCGTTGGACAGAGTAGAACTGCCCTATAGGGTTTCTAAGGAGCAGCTGGTAGATTTGAACTGCTGACCTTTCGGTTTGCATCCAAGCTCTTAACCACTGCGCCACCAGAGGCATTCATTCCATTTATTTATTCCCCATTTGTCAAATCTTCCGCTTTGGACTAAATCTGTTACCCTCTCATCCATATGAAAACTAGTGTCTTAATATTTTAGGGAGAGTTTTTAACAGGTGAGTGTAAATTTACGCCTGGTACCAAGACCCTAGTAGTCATCTTTTTAAAGTGTATCATTGATAAACTATTGATGTGTGAGAAATACTTATAATTACACAAATATTTGCATTTTAACATCACCATGGTGTGGAACATGAAAAGAATGGAATTAGGCATCTGTAGTAAGAGTCCTGGTGGCGCGGTGGTTAAGACCTCAGCTGGTAACCAAAAGGTCGGCAGTTCAAATCCACCAGCCGCTCCTTGGAAACCCTATGGGGCAGTTCTACTCTGTCCTATAGGGTCGCTGTGAGTCGGAATCGACTCCACAGCACTGGGTTTTAGTAAGGATTTGCTAATACTCTGTTTACAGGGCCCTGTCCATTTACACTGCACATGTGATCCTGTGCATATCTTCCCTGTGACTTGGCTGGCACTGTAACTGGTTGGTAGAAGACATATCCTGTTAGGTGCACACTGGCCACTTCCAAGACAGTCATGAGATCTTGCTCTGTAGGGACAGGAGGTCTCAGCCTCTGGAAGGAGGTAGGAAAACCGTGTGTGCTCAGGAACAGGGCCCCGGGGAAGCCTCAGTCCCAGGCCCCGGGGAAGCCTCAGTCCCGGCACAGGGCCCCGGGGAAGGCTCAGTCCCAGGCCCGGGCCCAGGGGAAGGCTCAGTCCCGGCACAGGGCCCCGGGGAAGGCTCAGTCCCGGCACAGGGCCCCGGGGAAGCCTCAGTCCCAGGCCCGGGCCCTGGGGAAACCTCAATCCCAGGCAGTGGAAACCTCAATCCCAGGCAGTGGGGTTTTCCAAGGCTTTCCTTGTTACTGATAGAAACAATCCTAAACCAATGAAATCAGTTGCCACCGAGTCAACTCCAACTCTTGGAGACCCCACATGTGTCGGAGTAGAACTCTGCTCCACAGGTTTGCCAGTGGCTGAAATGCCTTTCTTTCAAGGTACGCTGAACCCCCAACAATTCAGTAAACAGCCACATGAGTTAACCACTTGCTTCGCCCAAGGGACAGAAACGAGCCTCCAATCGGATTATTGATATTTTGTGAGTGTGTCCAAAGCCTTCCTCATAATTTACTGTCTTCACGCCAGGACAAGTGTATGTGAAGCACATGCCTGAACCGAAGCTTTGATCAAACAAAGAGACAGATTTTTAGCTTCATTCCAGTTTCTTAGCTCCCTCTAGAAAAATGGAAACATTGCTACCCTGATACTCACTGCACTTCACCCCCCTGTACCTCATCCTTTTGCTCCCCTTTTATTCTGATCATAATCCGTAACAGGACAGATTAAATCCCTGTATTGGGTTTTTCTAAAAAGTGAGGTTTCTCATATTGCCACCAGATGTCAGTAAAATCCCCTGTTAAAATAAATGTGCAGCTTTATGGGAAGGTTGATACCGGAGCAAAGTGTGGCTTGTCACTAGCATTTGACGCTTCAATGAGAGAGCCTGAGGAGGCCCTGGTTCTGTTTGTATGTTACAGATCAGGTCCACTGGAGACCCTTGGTGTAGCCTGCAATTCTGAAAGCTTCTTAACCCTGACATGTGATTGAAGACTTTTCCTGGCTTGCCTGCCTTTGGGGGAAGCCACAGCAATACCCCTGGTTAGGGGTAGAGCTTCTTCTGAGGAATTTGGTTAAGCGTGGCCCAAACCCCAAATGGAAGCCCTTCTACCAGCGTTGAGGCTCCTTTGCTTCAAGGAATGTCTTTGCGTCTTTAAGTGTAGGATGTACCACTGGCAGGGCGAGAGCATTTATAAAGCATTGTGAAGGAGGTTCTGCCTTATGGTGATGATATTGGTTAATATAACTGTAGAGGCCACGCCAGGGACACTGTCAGGCTTGTTCTGCACAGAATGGAGAAGGTGCTGGGAGGGAGGAAAGGAGGGAGAGCGGCTGATGCTGATGAAGGAGGCAGGGCCCACAGACACAATTACTGTTTGGCCATTTTGGTTTAGAAATCATGACTTACTCTTGGATCGTTGTTTATTGCTTACACAGCATGTTCACATACCCCATTCCATTTGTTCCACTGGAAGTGCGTTGGTGGCACTGATTCCATTAACATTTTACTGTGATGTTATTTATGGAGTTAATACTGATTCTAGAAACTCCAAACTGGGCCAGTGGGAGGCTGGGCTGTGATGACCCAGGATGGTCAGGAGTGTAGCGTGGTGGCTAAACTCACAGGCTTTGGAGTAGGACCAAATCAAAACGAAGCCATTGCCATCGAGTCGATTCTGACTCATAGCGACCCCGTAGGACAGAATGGAACTGCCCTATAGGGTTTCCAAGGAGCGGCTGGTGGATTCAAACTGCCGACCTTTTGGTTAGCAGCCAAGCTTTTAACCCCCATTCCACCAGGGCTCCTGGAGTAGGACAGAGCTGGGTTAACATCCTCGCTCTGCTGATTATTAATTGGTCCCCTTGGGAAGTTTGTTTATCCACGTAGAGTTCACCTCTTTAAAGTAGCAATGACAACTCCTCTGTCATTGAGAGATTTTGAAGATTAAATGAGATAATGTAATTACGGGAGCAAAAAGTAGTAGTGAGTGTGGGGGAGGGGAGGAGAAGGACAAGGCGTGCATCTGAATGAGAAGCCTGGATGCTCCCTGAGACAGGAAAGGCAAACAGGTCACCGGCCTGTGCAATGAGCTCGCACCACAGGCTGCACCGTGTCGGCCAAGCCTTCCTGAGCCATCGAGGCCTGCAGACTCCAAAGGGGCTCCTGTGAGCCTCCCTTTTGTCTCTGTGGACAGAGAAAGATGGTTGGGTGTGGATGAGTCGAACGTGGCATCGTTATGTTTACAGAGAGCAGGTTAACCAAGAAGCGGGGGAATCCTGAGAATAGAGGCTTTAGGGGATTGGGAACGAGGAGAGAAGGTGCTTCATCTCTAATGTGCACGTTTTAGGCCGAAGTCCTTACTTGAGATCCATTGCCTCCAGGTCTGGGTTCCATCTGGCAGTGTTCATCTTTAGGGAGAGCGGGGCTGGATGGATCTGCGTTCACTAGCTTGGGAGCTGGTTGGCCCAGCCTCCGCGCTTTGGCAGTTCCTGGTGGAAGGCCTAGCTCACTGACAGAAGGAAGGAGTCGGGGGTCACGGCAGCCTTGGTTTCCCCAGCCTGTCCATCTGGTCCCAGCAATGGTTGTGGTCAACACGTCAACATAAATAACGAGAACAAGGCTGAGGGCAGCACTCCATCATCTGCCTGAACTAATGACATTAACTCCTTGATTTTAATGCCAAGTCAAAACCTAAAAGACAGACTAGACTGGGGTTAAAATATTTTAGGAACAATAATGTAATCACACACACACAAAATTCAAATGATTTTCTCTCTTGACTTTATTATTTCAAACCCGCTTTTTTCTTTTTTGCCATGGGCTTGTGTGGTGTTTGTTTCTTTGGTTTTATTTTTGTTATGGGGAGAATCTTTGTAACACTGTTGTTTATTTTTTTCTTAAATTGCATGAATGATTCTGTCTTAGTTATCTGGTGCGGCTACAATGGAAAGTGGTTGGCTTTAAGAAACAAATTCATTTTCTCATAGTTTAGGAGGCTAGAATTCAGGATGCCAGCTCTCGGAGAAGGCTTTCCCTCTGTCGGCTCTGGAGGAAGGTCCTTGTCTCTTTGAGCTTCTGCTCCTGGGTGATCTTCACGTGGCTTGGCATCTCTCTTCCCCCATCTCTACTTACTCTCTTGCTTGTTTAATCTCTTAGATCTCAAAAGAGATTGACTCAAGGCACACTCTACATAATCTTGCCTCATTAACATAACAGAGACAACTAATTGCCAAATGGGACATATATTTTTTGGGAACACAATTCAATCCATAACAGATGCTGTCTTAGGCTAGGTTCTTTGGCAAAGCAAAACCAGTAAAGCGTATAAATATATACAGAGAGAGATTTATATCAAGGAAACAGCTCACACGATTGTAGAGGCTAGAACGTCCCAAGTCCACGGATCAGGGTAGAGGCCTCTCCCAATTTACGCAGCTGCAGAAGCTGGCAAGCCCAAGATCGGCAGGTCAGAGAGCAGGGCTCTGTGCACAGGCTGTGAAGTTTGACAAATTCCGAGATTGGCAGGCAAGACCACAAGGTTTCTCCTGATTCACATAGCTGCAGGGGCTAGCGAACTCAAGATCGGCAGGTCGGAGAGCAGGGCTCCGCTCACAGGCTGTGAAGATCAATGAATCCCAAGTTGGGCAGATAAGCTGACAGATCAAGTCTCAAGAACCAGAGATGAGATGATAGGAGGCAGCTGCAGGATCCAGAGCGAGCAAAAAGCCAGAATGTCTGCTTATATTCTCATGCAGGCCACACCCGCAAAGAGACTCCCTTCCATCTGATTGGCTACTCACAGTATATTCAGTCATGGGAGTGATCACATATAAACACTGAGAATCATGGCCCAGCCAAGTTGACGCACAATCTTAACCATCACAGATGCCGTACATATTTCCTTTTCTTTCTTTTGGTGATTATTCCTCTGAGGTAAAACTAGATCTTCTCCTCCAGTTCCTGTTATTTTAGACTCCTGTTAGCGAGGCCTTTGATTTCCTGGCCCTTACTGCATGGCTTCTCTGCAGGTGCGGTCTGGGCACTGGGGATCTAACGGAGCTAACTCCCTGAGTGACTCTGGTGTGCAGCTGGTACCGAGAGCTGCTGTTCTTGGCCTAAGTTCCTGACCACGTGTGGCTAAGAAGGGATAGTGTCCCATTCCAAAAGGACTAGAAAGAAGCTGGGAATCAGTCTGTCAGGGCGACCCAGAGTACAATGAAAGCGTTGACACTTTACGTTGAAGATTTGCAGATTAAGCTGGTGGCTGGTTCTGGATTATCTGTGCCACCTCTTTGAAGAAGTACTGAGTAAACCAGTAGCTTCTGGAATTTTCTCTTATCTCTTGTAGTTTTGAATGCAGATTGCCCATTCGTGGTCCCACAGGGACTTGTATGTCCCTTCAAGCCTTAGGCATTAGCACTGGCTTCTAACAATCTAAGGCCACTTACTTTTCCAGAAAGGGGTTCACTCTGTGTGCTAACATTTTGGTTGTTTCATGGAAAGGATTTATTCTCGGTGAAAGAGTATGAATCTACTCACTGGTATAAGATGACAAAAAAGTCTCGTTGGTGGGGAGAATTATAACCCCAATTCTGCTGCTCTGTTGGTTTGAATTCATATTGCCAGCATGGCCTGGAGACCCCCATGCTGTGAAATCCACAAAGCCATCCTGGAGGGTGGTGTCCATCTCTAGGGTGCCATAGATGCAAACCCTAAATTCCTCTGAAGGGTTGTGCAACACAGATTTTCCACAGATAGAGTCCTGTTAAAGATGAGCCCAAAATCCCAAATTACAAAACCAAGAGGAACCAGCTCACCAAGAATGAAAGCCCTCAGATACATCAAATAGCAAGATCACGTAGCTCTTCACATAATAGGACTGTGAGAGATGATAAGACTGTAACAGAAGAAGGAGCTGAAGATGAAAACGTATGCATGTAAGGAGAGACTAGGAAAGAAATGCAGGAAGATTTGAAGAAGAACCAAACAGAACTTGCAGAAATGAAAAACAGTCTTTAAAATTAAAAGTTAAATGAATGGGTTAAAGAGTTCATCAAGCCCACTGAAGAGAGAATTTGCTATCTGGAATATTCTGTCCCAGCATCCCTTGTTTTGCACACAAGGCAGGGAGGCCCAGGGAAACGAAGTGACCGATGTGCCCCAGGTTGCTAGTTGGACTTCACCCAAGGTGCTTGATATGTGTTTTGGCTTGATCAGTATTTCTGAGGCTGGAGGTACTATCAGGAGACTGATGTCTTTGAACCTCAGATTCCTCTTGTATGAAATGGTGGTGAGCCCTTGCTCTTAGATGTATCCTCTAAGTTTAGGGCTAACCTTGGCAGGTGTTTTGGAAACTCCAAAGTTCTCTTCAAAAGTCAGTTCTCATTACTGCCTCTCCCACAGTCACCTCCACTCTCCCACGCCTTCCAAAGCAGAGAGGCAGACATGAACAGAGCTGTTGCCACCAGAAATGCTTTTCAAAAGACAGACTGTTTCAGACTTACTGAAAAGGCATCGTTAGTAAGTGAGGCGATTTACTTATGTTTTTGGAAAAGATAATATTTTTTGACCCATCACTTTTAGGGAAGTTGTTCAAAACGATATAATAAATGTGGTCATCGACAACTAGTGTTTAATATCAAAAGTGAACAAAATACTGATAATACATTTAATTCTGTGTCCATCTACCTCCTAAATTCTTTAACATATTTTTTTCTCTTATCCGGTGGGTGTTAGTATTACTAATGCTTTATGCTCACTTTCTACTGATCCAACCTTTTTTTTAAAATCTTAATTTATAAAATAAAATTTAAAAAGATTAAATCTTTTTTATCTATAAAAATATAGATAACACAACATTTGTCAATTCAGCATTTTTCATGTGTACAGTTCAGTGAAACCAATTACATCAATCAGGTTGTGCAAGCATCCCCAATATCCATTACCAAATTCTCCATCAGCATAAGCAGAAATGGAATGCTTTCTAAACTATGCTTCCCCCCTCCCTCCTGCCCCTGGGACCACTATTAAATTCTAATCTCCATGCACTTGCGTCTTCTAGCTATTTAATGTTAGTGAGATCGTACAATATTTGTCCTTTTGTGATTGACTTACTTCACTCAGCCTAATGTTGGCAAGGTTCATCCATGTTGTACCACTGCCCCAACTTTTTACAGCGTTATTTTTGAGGCTCAACTGCGAAGACAAAGCGTTCTCTGAAAATACCTTTGGATCAGAATGGTACCATGAGGGGATCAACCAGTATATTTCTTTTCCAACTTGGAGAGCAGAAGCACGGTTTTAGAAAAGGCTTCTGTGAGGAAGACTCTTGGGTAGAGCATCGAGGGCATTTGTGAACTCGGTCTGGGTAGAAGGGAGCCTGGCTTCACACACACACCCCGTCTCGCATCTGCCCCAGCTGCCAGGGAAGATGCGATATGTCATAGGGATGTGCTTTGCTTCTTCTAGAGATGGGGGAGGAGTGATAGGAGGTCTGTAAATATATTCAAATACAGAAGGCCAGGCTGGGCTCATTGTAAGCAGTATCAGGATACCCTTTGCAGCTGAGCAAATACCCACCCGGGACGTTGCTGGCCCTGAAGCAGCCAGGAGGCACCAGGCTGAATACAATGGCCAGCTATTAAAATAGGCGGCTACATATTAATCTGGGATGACTCCTCGGTGTACCTGAATGGCACCTGGATTGTTACAGCACTGCGCTCAGGTTGCTTTGGAAACTCTGTGCAGCGTTTCAGGCACAGACCTAAAGCTTGATTAGAATCTGTAACGGCAGGAGTAGGTAGCAGTGAGTTCCATTTTATTAACATTTTCCAGAGTGTAGCCTTTCAATCCCATCCCAAAGTAATAAGGCAAAAGAGAGAGACTTTCCAGATGACCTCAGCCTGGGAGGTCAATTTAATTGTGTCACAGCCAAATTTTTGCATTTTTCAAACCTTGGTTTTCTGTGGGCAAATCAGCCTGATTTGAATGCTTATATGCAGAACTATTTTATATTTTTCCCAGAGCTTTAGCTATGTGAAAACTTAAGTACTATAAAATGTTTATTATAAACCAAGACTTTTTTCTAAAAAACTTGAAACGTTTGTCAGGTCAGTTGTATTGTATAAATGGTGTACAGCAGTTTAAATATTTTAAAAAATTAAAAAATCTTTAATATCTTTTGTGTGTCATGTTTGTAATAGCACCTTGTGGGTGAAGGTAATATTAAAGGCATTTTGATACCCTTGGCTTGGGCCACCGTCACTCTGTTAGGTTACAGAGTTGTTGTTACAGCTTCGGTAGAGTCGTCCCTGGACTAATGGTGATCCCATACTACAGTGAGACAAAACACGGCCCCGTCCTGTGCCAGCCCCATGGTTGGCTCCAGGTAGGACTGTTGTGATCCATAGGGTTTTCTTGTCTGATTTTTGGAGGTAGGTTGCCAGGCCTTTCTTCCTAGTGTGTCTTGTCTGAAGCTCTGCTGAAATCTGTTCAGCATCCCAGCAACACATGTGTCCACTGACAGACGGGTGGTGGCTGTGCTTGAGGTGCCTAGGACGGGAATTTTCCACGTGGAAGTCAAGAATTGTACCACCGAACCACCACTGCCCTGCTGAGATTACAGAAGAGAGTAATTCAATTTGGATGACCCACTGTCAGCACGTAGCTGTACTGGCCCTGGGATGGAAGAATCTTTTTGTAATTTTTCACTGAACCCCTCATCCCATATGCATGGGGAACCTTTTTTTTATTATTATAGTTGTTTTTTTTTTGTTATTGTGGTTGTTGAGAATATACACAGCAAAACATACACAAATTCAACCATTTCTACATGTACAATTCAGTGATATTGATTATATTCTTTGAGTTATGCATCCAATCTCATGCTCTGCATGGGGATTCTCGATGGTTAGGAGCCCTCTCCACTACTTCCTGAGTGACCTTGGGCAAGTTTTATAACTTGTCACAGCCTTTGTTTCCTAATTAGTAGAAAGGAAATAATATCGCCCGTCTACACTGCAAGAAAAGTGCCTGGTAAGTGTGCAGTACATGACAGCAGGTGGGAATCAGCATGGAGAAATCGCCAGACTTAGAACCTAGAGTCTGATTTTCAGGTTACCTTTGACTCTGCATATTAAAGGTACTAACAAAGCGGCTCCAGGTTTGGGAGGACCTGAACCCTAATATCCTCTTCCAGGAAAAGAAGACAAAATTTGAATCTAGAATTAAGGTGTGAAGGTGGATGGTAGGTATATTCCATAAATCACTCCTACGCTGGCGCAGGTGGCAAGACAGAAGTGGTCATGAACCTTCTAAAGCAAAGATGTCACTGTAAGGACTAAGGTGCGCCTGACCCAAGCCGTGGTGTTTTCAATCGCCTCATATGCATGTGAAAGCTGGACAATGAATAAGGAGGACAGAAGAAGAATTGATGCCTTTGAATTATGGTGTTGGTGAAGAATACTGAATATACCATGGACTGCCAGAATAACAAACAAATTTGTCTTGGAAGAAGTACAGCCAGAATGCTTCTTAGAAGTGAGGATGATAAGACTTCATCTCGCTCACTTTGGACATGTCATCAGGAGGGACCAGTCCCTGGAGAAGGACATCATGCTTGGTAAAGTAGAGGGTCAGCGAAAAAGAGGAAGACCTTGAATGAGATGGACTGACAGAGTGGCTGCAACCATGGGCTCAAACATAGCAATGATTGTGAGGATGGTGCGGGACTGGGCAGCGTTTCGTTCTGTTGAACACGGGGTCACTGTGAGTCGGAACCGACTCGACGGCACCTAACAACAACAACAAACATATCTCACCAAACCCAAACTAAACATGTTCTGAACTCAGCTTCTCTTCAGCTGGATCCTCCAAAGCCCCTGGCTGCTTCAGTACCCCAGGGCAGGAGACACAGCGTGAAGGGATAGGAGTCGAAGCGAAAAGAGACAGTGGGTTTAAGCAGTTGTGGTTAAAATATCTCACTTTTTCTGATTTTACAAAAAATATGTGAACATCTTGCTGGGGCCACCTCCAGGACTTTGGAAGGGGTCCACGCACACAAGAGCCCTGAAACTTTAAGTTCGTTTGTTTTGCTCGAAATCTGACTCAAGGGGCCCTGGTGGCGCAGTGGTTAAAGCACTTGGTTGCTAACCGAAAGATCGGCAGTTTGAACCCACCAGCCACTCCGTGGGAGAAAGATGTGGCAGTCTGCTTCCGTAAAGATTACAACCTTGGGAACCCTATGGGAGCAGTTCCACTCTGTCCTACAGGGTCACCGTGAGTTGGAATCGACTCGATGGCAGTGGGTTTGGTGTTTTGGTTTTAAATCTGTGTCTGGAGAGTTGTCTCTACATCATTATGTTCGGAGCCACAAACAAAGTTGTATGACATCGTTCTCCGGCCCAGTGTCCCAGAAGTACTCTTGCTTTACGAGCAAAGTATCGACTCAGATGGATCCTCAGCACCATGGGTCCTATGTCAAGGACTGTAGTTTAAGTATTTATTGGATGGTACTGGTGGGGAGCAGGAATCAGGTCTTCGTGTACCAGTGATCTCTATTCTAGGTTCTAGAACACGAGAGACATTGGTCTCCTTATGCTCTGACTTTGCCAGGCTGTCCCAGAAGCAACCAACTTCCCTCTCCTCTCCTGGGGTGAAAATACCACCATGGGGAGGGGGAGTTTACAAAAAAAAAAAAAAACAAAAAACCGAAAGCAGCTGAAAATGGTGAGCTTTCACGGTGCCAAGATTCTAACTAACAGTTTATCATGCAAAGCATCGATTCTCCTACCTCTCAGCTGCTTTGAAAGCTTCCATTTGTGTTGGAGGCTCCTGGCTATGAGAAACTCAACTACATCTTTTTTTTTGTCTTGAGTTTTATTGACTTCCAGTGTGCTTGAAGAAGAAAACCACGCAGCTGGCTTTTTCTCGGGCTGCTGGTATGGCAGCTTCTGTTTCTCTCGCACGTAGAGAACCCTTTCCTGGCCCCCGTCCAGCCCGTGAGAGCACCACCTGCCCCCGACACATGAACGTTCAATTCTGCATTGAAGGCTGTTTTCTTCCCCTCCCTGTCTCTTTGTGTCTTTAATTTTACTTGTGACAAAGACATAAAGTGTTCTAAATACATCGTTTGCCATTTTAATGGTTTTCTTTATAGCCGGCTCTGGTATAAATAGTTCCATCTCTTGCCTCGTTTCAGCAGAAGGAAGCCTTCAGATGGCCGACCGGTGGCGTCTGGATGGGGTCAGGGATACAGGTCTTTGCTCCTATAAGTTTGCAGTAAAAATGGTGATAACGCAGCATGCATGTTCTTTTGAATGAACAATGTTTTTAAAAATCACCCGTGTAATGATTTAATGGGTTGCTATCAACATTGACATCGTGGCTGCAGCAATGGGCTCAAACATAGCAACAATTGTGAGGGTGGCACAGGACCAGGCAGTGTATCGTTCTATTGTACATAGGGTTGCTGTGAGTCAGAACCGACTCAGTGGCACCTAACGACAACATCAACATTGTATGGAGCCCTTGTGGCGCAGTGGTTAAGAGCTGTGGCTGCTAACCAAAAGGTCAGCAGTTTAAATCCACCAGCCACTCCTTGGAAACACTATGGGGCAGTTCTGCTCTCTCCTATAGGGTCGCTGTGAGTTGGAACTGACTCAATGGCAATGGGTTTATTATCAACATTATGGAGTCCCTAGTGGTGCAAATGGTTAACATGCTCGGCTGCTAATCAACAAGTTGGCAGTTCAACCCCACCCAAAGGCACCTTGGAAGAAAGGCCTGGCAATCCACTCCAAAAAGTCAGCCGTTGGAAACCGTATAAAGCACAGTTCTGCTTTGACCCACGTGGGGTCACCGTGAGTTGCAGCTGACTCAGCGGCACCTGGCTTCTTACCAACGTTGCTGTAAGCAAACCCCTGACTTCTCAGCCCGCTGCCCTTTTTCCACTAAGGAGGAGGAAATAACACGGTGTCGGAGCACCGGGCTGCGAGTCAGGTAACGTGCCGGCGGCTTAACCGCGGGCAAGTCACGTACCGTGTCCACACCTGTAGGAAGGTTGGTGACACTTGCTCAGGTACCATCCTGAGAGTCGAGAAGGAAGTACGTGTGCGAGGACCTGTGGAGTGTAACCGTCCAGGCCTGTGTAGACGGGCCAGCTTCGTGAGGGCGGGCTTAACGCAGGGCGTGGCATTGACTGAGATTTCAGCAGGCGTTTGTTCAGCGAATGTAGCAGCATTGCCTCTGTTCTCTTTTCAGAAGAAACGGGCAAAGGGGAAAGCGGTCATGTGGGTGAAGAATTTCAAGGAGGAGGTGGCCTAGTGAGAGTTGGCTGTGTGGGCCTCTTTGTAGGGGGCTGCAGAGAAGTAGGTCTACCCCTACTCTAGGGTTTAGGGTTTAGCTGAGAAGGTGACGTGTCCACGGAATGTCATGACAGCTAGAGGAATTGTCGAGAGGAAGGGATTGCTTCTCTCTGAAAATCTGGAGGTGAGAGCAGAAAAGACATCAAGGGGATAAAGAAGGAAATGCATACTCTTGTTGGGGTCCCTAGGGAGGAGGTGACTGGCAGCTAACTTCAATGATTACCACGTCAGCAGCTCAGAGGTGGGACACTGGAAGGAGGAGAACGTAAATCTATGCCAGCTCCTGGTATGAGAGACCTTACTCACTGCCGTAGCCTGGGTTTGGCAGAGTACACTGTTAGGGAGACGCTCTTATTTCCAGTCAGACATAAGACCAGGGGGTGGTGCCTAGAACATAGAAACACTCAGTACGTATTTGTTGAATGAATGAACTTTATATATAACACCCGCTTTGTGGCAGTGGCTTCGTAGAGTCCAGTATTACGAATGGATTTTTCCACTTCTCCAGCAGCTCAGGTAGTAGGCACCGACTCTGCTGCCAAGTCCAGGCCGACGTTTTCATGGGAACGGGTCTGAGAGTTGCTCAGAAGGGTTTCTGAAGGCTTTGCTTCTCCTCTCGTTTTTCTCTTTTCCCCCAGCTGCCGGGAGTGTGAGCTCCTTGTGCCCGTCTTCAACCCCTGGACACACCTTTGTCAGGAGTGTTGCTGCTGTCATTATCGGGAGCAGGGTTGTAAAATCTGGTCTGCCGAACGACGGGCTCAGGCTGTTCACTGGCCCGGGCGGTGCCGTTTGTCTCATGGTGCCAGTTGAGCCCCTGCCTTCTGTGACACATGTGCTGGGTGGGCTGGGTCCCCACTGTGCCGGAGACCTATTCACAGCCTGCCGGGTGGACGGGGCTGTTTGCCACAGGGAGTCCAGCAGGGCTAATGGGATATTTTTTCCTCTGAGCTATTATCCCATCGGATTACCACCTGCCTCTTTACCATGCTGCAGGCTATTTACATGGTCAGCTGATAAGTGATAGGTAAGCTTATTAATTGAATTCTTCGGAGGCAAAAAAAAAAACCTCCAACTTTTCAAGAGTCTCAATTTGGGAGACACAGACCACACACGTTGCCTCTAAGCGTTTCTGTTCCGCTTTTGAATCAAGTGAGGGAAGCAGATGGAGAAGTATTCACAGGGTTCCAACTTCAGAATACAAATCCAGCCAACAAAAGAGAGGGTGAGAGAGCTACCTTGTGGAGGAGTACTTCTGTGAGTCAGTGTGGCCGTTACGTGTACAGGCAACTCCGTCCTGAAACAGAGCCAGGCCAGGGCTGTCATAGGCACCACCACAGTGAAACGTATACAAATGCATTTTCCTATTTCTTAGTGTTTCTGAATTTGGTCACTTAATTTTTTTTTTTTTTTTTTTTTTGAGGACCTACTATGTGCTTGGAGCCCTGGGGGCACAGTGGTTAAGAGCTCGGCTGCTAACCAAAAGGTCTGCAGTTGGAATCCACCAGCCTCTCCTTGCAAACCCAGTGGGGCAGTTCCACTTGGTCTTATATGAGTCAGAATCAATTTGACAACAATGGGTTTGGTTTTTTTGCTTGTTTGTTTACAATGTGCTTGAGTGTACTTATCTGCGATGTGATTGTGTTAACTTTTTTTTTTTTTTTGGCAAATCACATTAAAATTTCCATTAACTGGGAATGAATTCATCATTTACAGAAGAAACCAGAAATAATTGTTTTTGTAGAATGAACACTCACCCATTTACCTACTCACCTAAAAGCTACGAGCAGCTTAGATTTTCATCAGTTGTGTACCCATTTACATATCAGCTTCTACCCAAAGCCCATGGACATTCTGTCAAAAGACCTTATTTTCAGAATGCAAACAAATACATAATAACGCAGTAAATTGAGAGATTAGGGAAGAATGGAGTTAGGAAATGACGCAGATTTCATAGAAACATTAACTCGTCTGCACTGCTCATGGTATTTCTTATTACAAGTTAAACTGTTTAAAATGATGGGCTTAACACGTGCCACCGGAAATGTGGGTGAGACAATGATTATGAAATGCTTAACTTCGCACCTCCTGACTTCTTTGCGTTGAAATTTGTAAATGCACGATCGTAAGAAAATGGCTTTTTGGAATTTAATTTTCATTTTTTGTATGCCCCATAGCCAACAGACAAATGGGGAAGAAATACCACTCTTAGGAGTCATGTTTTAAAGTAGCCTAGGTGGGCTTTCAAATTAAAATTTATTCTCTGTATCAAGTGAGTGGCTAGGGACTGAGGTAAGTAGGCTAAGGATTAGTAAATATAAGCCCCCCAAATAAATACCTTCTACCTATTATGAAGGGATCAGTCCCTGGAGAGGGACGTCATGCTTGGTAAAGTAGATAGTCAGCGAAAAAGAGGAAGACCCTCACCGAGATGGATTGACCCAGTGGCTGCAAAAATGGGCTAAAGCATAACAATGATTGTGAGGATGGGGCAGGACTGGACCGTGTTCTACTGTTGTACGTGGGGTCGCTGTGAGTCGGAACCGACTCAATGGTACTTGACAATAACAACATTATGGACCCACCTGTGGGGATTCAGATGCAGTGAAGTAGGAGATATTTACTCGTCACTCCGGAGATTAAAATCTGTCATAAGGGGGAGACTCAGGACGCTTAAATGATAATTACAGAGCATGAGATAATGAGGGGCCTCGGCTCGCAGTATGGGCTGTAAGCGCGTGGGGGGTGGCAGAAGGGGAGAAGTGAGGTCCTGCTTCTGAGTGACTTTCTCTGAGATGCCCTCTTCAAGGTTAAGTCATTGAGGACACCCCAGGTTTATGTGAGGGTGATCTTTTCACAGGGTGACAGAATCCTGTTAGCAAAACAGAGTAGAGCCGCTGAATTGCAAAGTCGCACTACCTTTATTTGATCTGCCACCAAATTTTCCTAATTTTTTAAAAAAGTATGTCTTTTTTGACCGAAGTTCTTATTGCCTTTTCTTGGGACTTGCTTAAGGGGCGTACTAGGTGGTCTCCTTGCTTCTGCCTGGCGTATTCTGTATGCAGTGTTTTCTGTGTTGTCAGTCACTGGGAACATTGTCCCCTCTTGTCCTTGTTGCTCGGAAACCCTCAGTAGTTCTCCATGCCTCTTCAGCCAAGCCCAAACTCCTTGATTCAGTCTCAGCTTTCGGGTCTGGTCTCTGAGCGTGGCTGGCCCGGCTTCCTCATCAGGGACTCCCTTTTCCCTTTGGGCATGTCTCCATCAGTCTAACTCTCTACCTGTCTTTCTAGTCCCAATTCAAGGTCCAATTCTGCTGTAAAATCCTCTGTGTTTCTTAATTCACCGTTAAGAATGTGGGCTCTGGGGCCGGAACTGGTGTTTGAACCCTGTTTCTGCCACTTCTCTGCAGAATGTCCTCGGAGCAGCTGCTTCAGTTTTTAAACCTTAATTTCTTCATCAGTAAGATAAGACATAAATGACTATAAGGACATTCTTGCAAAAATTAAGTGAAATAACATGCAGCAGTTAGAATTGATGGGGCGCCTACTGTGTGCCAGTGGGGGTGTTGGTGGTTCAGTGGTAGGATTCTTGCTTTCCGTGTGGGAGACCCCGGGTTCGAGTCGCAGTCAGCGCACCTCGTGGGTGCTTACCACTTGTCCGTCAGCGGAGGCTCACATGTTGTAATGATGCAGAACAGGTTTCAGAGCCCTTGCAGCTCAGACAGACCGGGAGGGAAGGCCTGGTGATCTCCTTCCGAAAATTAGCCAATGAAAACCCTATGGATCACGATGGTCCTATGTCCACAACCGATTTGGGACAGTACAGGACCTGGCAGCGTTTCGTTCTGTTGTGTGTGGGGTCACCACGAGTCAGGGTCCGACTCCACAGTAGGTAACAATGACAATAACACTATGTGCCAGGCACTGTTCTTGGTGTTAAGGATACGACAACGAACAAGTAAAATAATCACAAGAACGGTCATGATGCTGTCACACGTAGGGTCCTTCCGCCACACCTCTCCCCGCTGCCCACTGGGCCTGACCCATGGGGAGTATTTCCCACGTGGTTCAAAGCTGGGCCTAAAACTGTCTGGTTAGAGTGGTGATCGGACCAGTTGTGAAACACGGGTAGTACCTTGGATTTGTAGTAGATGATTTTGCTAGTAAAGGCAAGATATCAAGGAACTGTTCTACATCATTAGTCCTGCTTTTTATAACACCTATTTTTAATTACAGGTATATTACACAAGGACTGGAGGGCAATATAATCATGCTAGTCTTTATGGGCAGTCTATATTTGGTTCTGTATGAGGATTTGTTCAATGACAGCATAACCCGGTTATCAGTGGATCCATTTTCTTAAAACATATTATAGTCCTTAATTAAAGGATTATTACTATCTATTGTAATATTGGGGAAGAGCAAAGAATATGGTAGCAGGTATAGAACTCATAATGCAGTATAAAAATGAAATACATTAAGTAAGAAAATTAGGGACAACACATTTTGACTACACACTTGCCTGTTTCAGTTTTATAACACAACCTATTTCTAAGCTTTTTGTACAATAAACAATTTAAAAGAAGGGACATATATATGTAATTTTCTTTCTCTCTCTCCTTTGAAATGAGTTCTTGCTATAGGAGGGATTGTAACTTTTTTTTGAGCTTCTTGGATTCTATGCACCTGACTTTTCAACCTTTGCATTAATATACATTTTTCTTTATATTTAATTTCTGTGACAGCCAAATTGCATGCCTTTAATTGAATTAACACAGATTTGAAAAGAGCTGAGGAATAAAAATTTGGGATGTTTCTTGAAAGCTTTCTTATTACTGAAGCACGCTGAAAAAAGTATTTCCTCCCTAGAAACCTCAACAATTAAAGACATATTAGAACTAATACCAATAACGTCTTAACATAGCGGGGGTGATTCATAACTGCTTCTGATCCTATTATTTAAAACTCAGATATCAAGCATTTAAATCCAGGACTGGTTTAAGGGATGAGCATGGGTTTGGAAAGACAGCTGCTCTGGCTTAAGTCACCACGCTTACCCGGCATCCTCGTGTGAGACGGGAGTTGACTGTTATTTGAGATTTATCAAGGAGCTTTACATGTCAACACGTTCTGGGAAATGATATAGGAATTAAAGAACTAAGATGCGTTTTATAAACTCATGGGATCTCAGAGTTGAAATAGATCTTAAAGGGCAAAAATCTTCCTCTCTCCCTCTCTGGCTCTTTGCTTACGTTCTTCATCATGTTTGCAAACGACTGCTTAAACATCTCCCGCGGTGTCTTCTCTTTACTCCTGAGGAGGGACTATGCCTTCTTTCAACAGCTAAATCTAGAAGTAAAGTGTTCCTTAAGTTAAGCAGAATCTATCTTCCTGTGGTCTCCAACCATTGTCCTTGGTCCCACCCAGAAACACTGGATCCTGTTTTCACTTTTGCTGGTCTACAATTTCTCTTGTATTATGGATTTGGGTTTCTTCACCAGCCTGTCCAATCTTGTCTGACTTTATAAATGCCAGAGATGTGGGTAACTTATGTAAGGCAGTAGTCTCAAAGTTTGGTTCTTGGACCAGCAACATCAATAGCACACGGGAACTTCTTAGAAACATAGCTTATCTGGTCCCACCCCAGACCTACTGAATCAGAAGCCAGGGGCTAGGTGGGCATAGCAATCTGTGTTTTAACAAGCTTTCGAGATGATTCTGATGCATGCTCAAGTTTGAGAGCCTCTGGTCTGGTTTCCTAACTGGTCTCATGCAAACAATTTATGATTAGTTAGCTGCTATAGAGTTGACTCTGACTCATGGCGACCTTACGTACAACAGAATGAAACATTGTCTGTCTTGTCCTGCACCATCCTCGCAATCTCCTCCAGCCCATCGTTGTGACTGTGGTGCCCGTCCGTCTCACCGAGGGACTGTCTCACGCTTGTTGACCCTCTACTTCACCAAACACGATGTTCTCCTCTAGTGATTGATCCCTCCTGATGACGTTTCCAATGCAAGAGAGTCAAGCAGTGTTCTGTTGTGATCCATAAGGTTTTTATTGGCCAGTTTTCAGAAGTAGATTACCAGGCCTGTCTTCCTAAAATGAGTTGCAATATGCCATAAATATTGCTCGCGCTCTGTTCTTTGGACGACAGGCTCAGGGCTCCGGAAGGCTCGTGTCTCTGGCCTAAAGCAGCACCTTTCCTCATCCCCGTGTGCTGAAAAGTTACCATTCTCTATCTAAGACCTGATGTGAAAATGCTCAGGCATGCTGGGGTCACTTCTAAGGCTCACCTTAAGGTAGACCAGCAGTCCATGCCATCCTATAGCCATGTTGCTTCTTTTGAATGCAGACTGTTGCCTGGGAGGTTGGGATGGACCGTGCACCCAGGGGCACCTTGAGCAGCTCCCCTGGAAGGAGACTGCCGTGGGCTGTTCTGTAACACGTCTGGTTTCAAGAACAAAGGAGTACTAGGTGTATTTCTTCTGCTCTGTAGACCCAGTGACAAGAGGAAATGCACGTGTATCTCCATTCTTTCAGTAACTGTCAGGAGAAAGGAAAAGGTAGCGTGTCCCGCTGCTGTAACTGCTGTTCTTTCTGGCAGTTCTATTCTACTGGGGCAGCCAAAAAATTGCTCCCATAGAAATGTGTGCTGTTGGAGTCATTTGGCAGCTGGGGACAGCCTTTGTGGGCACAGGAGTGGTGGCATTAGAGACCTCCCCTTTCTTCCGGAACCTCCCCTAAGCGAGCTGTGAAAAGAGCAAGAGGCCTGGTGGCGCCAGAAGGAGAGCTAACAGTGCCGCCAGCAGAGCTAGGCTGGAGGAGCAGCCAGTCTCGGTAAACAGCCTGGTGCCTCCTCGTGAACTTCCTGGCCCGGTGGCTGGGCTTCCTTCATCCTAAGAGAAGGTCCTAGAAAAGGGGCCAAGTGTGGTGGTTAGAGCTCTGTGCACACCAGAGGGTGCTCAATGCGTTGATGAAAACGGAAAGAAAACAAAACAATAGAAGATTTCCCTCCCTGGGGAAAACCTGCCCATTTCTGTATAGAAGGGCAATTTTTATTCATTAATCTAAGAAACAATCCAAGGTGCTTGTTTCCCAACTATCAAGGGCCGCCTGTAGATAGATATTGGTGATGCCTTCTTCAGCTTGGAATTACCATTCAGATCCATCTAAAAAGCTCAGTTTTCCTTTTTTTTAAAGGGTGAAAAGATTTAATGGAATCAGTGGTGATATGCTCCAAAGTCGTGCTGCTGTGTTGTGTGAATTAATAGGAAGAAAGCTGGGGGTTGGCAGGGTAAGGGTGGGAAATTATTGTATTCAGAGAAGACCAGACCCAAACCTATTGCCGTCAAGTCGATTCCAACTCATAGTGACACAATAGGACAGAGTAGGACTGCCGCATAGGGTTTCCAAGGAGCGGCTGGTGGACTAGAACTGCCGACCTTTTGGTTAGCAGGTGAACTCTTAACCACTGCGCCAGAGAAGAGTAGGCTAAAATCTGACATGCAGCTTTCAGCGATGGAATCAGTGAATGAAGCCTGACGCAGACCAGAGATTTTGCAATTTTCCGGTAGGTTTGTCGGGTGTTCCCCGAAATCTCCCGAATGGAAGTTTGGCAGATAATTCCTATAAAACTACATGTAAATAAGGAAATCCTAGTCTACAATAAAGAGAAAATAAAATTTCCCTTTTTTCCTCCTTTACTCAAGACGATACACTTGGTAAGTGGTCTGTTTTAAGCATCAACAGGAACCTAAGCAAGCTGATGGATTTTCAGTTCTTCCCTGACGTCTCAGCAGCCCATCGGCCTGCTGAGCAGTTTTAAACACAGGCCCGGTAAGAAAACAAAACTTTAACCACTGAATGTCTTGTCCAGTGGCAGCCAATCTGTGTAACAGGGACTCGTGAACATGCCTGACAGAATATTGTCTTAAAGACATTTGTTGTGTTATGAACCACAAAACTACTCCTCGGGGCCATCGACTGATCTGTCAAGATTGCTTCGTTCTACGGAGCTGGGCTTACAATGGTATTTATTAGGAATTGGTTCTACTGTCTACGAGTCCCTGGGTGTTGCAAATGGTGAACGTGCTTGGCTGCTAACCGAAAGGTTGGAGTCCACTCAGAGGCACCTCAGAAGAAAGGCGTGGTATTCTATTTCCATAAAATCCGCCCCGGAAAACCCTGTGGGGCACAGTGATACTTTAATACACATGGGTCATCATGGGTCAGAGTTGACTTGAGGCAACTGGTGGTTTTTTTGTTTTTTTTTCTCCGACTGGCTACTCCTAATCTGACAGCCCCGCTCGGTCAGTTGTAAGGTACATGTTTAAAGGCAGACGCTAAGTTTTTTAAGGCCTCTGAGACTTCCTGTCACTTCCCTATCTGGGAAACACCTATCACGTCTTCCAGTGTCTCCATGGCTGCTTCTGGGAAGCCCCTCTCCCTGCCTGTCGTCTCTCCTACCTCACCAACATGCTACATTAATTTCTCCTTCCTCTCTGTCCCTTGGGACTTTGCTAGAATGTGGATCACATGGTGCTGTGATATCTGCCTCTGTTTCCCACAGCGCTGCGAATGGACCGGTGGACAGCAGACCCGGGCTTTGCACAGGGCATAGCAAGCACTCGTGGAGACAGTGAAAAGAATGAGCGAGCAAGAATCAGACCTTGTGCGTGTCTAATTCTGTGATCATCCTGCTCCTTTTACAATTTGCAATTGAAGGATGACTTTTGCCTGAGTCTTTCTGCTATTAAAAATTCAGAGGAAGGGAGTAATAACTGTTCTCTTCCACTAGACTTCATCCGATGTAGGGTGAGTGAGAATTTTATACGCTAACTCCTGGTGTCGTTAAAATAAGCTGCATCCTCTTTGCCTGCAAGAGTGTGGCTCTGAGTGCTGGAGGAGACACGAAAGAATAAGAGCCAGTCTCGGCAGTGGCAGCTGGATGGGGATGATTTTTCATTCGCTGGAGTGACTGTCAAAACTCCCTGTCCTGGGAGAATATCTGTTTCTCCCTGTCACGGGTGAGATAAACTACCCTCGACGTTACAGCAGCCAAGCTGCCAATTTTACATTTGCATTTAGTAGTTTAGTTACGAATGAAACACATCGCCAGCTTGCTTTTATTTTTGTTTGGGAAGGTAAATTGTAGTAATTATATTGGGACACAGAAATGCATACTTAAATTTGAAGAAAAGCACATTTCCAAGGCTCGAATCTGTCATTTAGGGATAATTTTGTGCATGTGCCTTGCACAGAAGAAAGTGTATTTGCAAACTGGCAATATCGTTCTCGAGATGAACATGCTGAAATTAATCGGCTTATTGTTGATAGGGAGGTTTTCCAGAGCGTCTGAAAGGTTGTGGGGGAACTTTGAAGCCATAATTAAACATTAAAACCCGTAGAAAGTTCTCAGGTCTTGGCAGGGATGGTGTTGAGTCTGTGGTAGAGGAAAACCCCGGTGTACAGGAGTTCATGCATGGGAAGGCTACTCATTAACCCCAACGGGCAACACCGAGACAAAGAGGCCACTAGCTTGGCTTCGTCTATTTAGTGTTCAATAAAAGTGCTTTAACAGAGGAAGAAAGTACATCTCCCAGTTCTGAGGGGCTTGATATATATAGACATTAAACTCCTAATCAGAACTTAGTACGCACTCTCTGCTTTCTTTAAGAGACGGGCTTGGTAATTGGAAAGACTTGGCCAGAGTCTGTTGTACCATGGCAGCATAAATCTCAAGCGAGGTGACATACACACAATGGTTACTCTCCTTCACTATCAGGGTGGCCCGTGTCTGAACTATTTATTAACCGAAATGTGAATGGGCAAATGAAGGGCCAATTTATATGTTACCCGGGGAGATGTATTATGACTGCCTTCAACATTGATTTTCTTCCTCCGTTTATTCCTGGTTGGGATACAGACACAGAGAACTGCAATAATGTGGGGGTGTCTTTATCAGATCTTGGATATTTCCCCAGCCTGTCTGCAACCATTAACCTTGCATATTATCTGACTTTAGTGATTAGTACAAGGCACATAAAACCGTATTGATGGCCAGTCCCGGGTTAGAATGGTGAGCTGAATTATTGGAGGCCGGATTTTGCTGACTTTGTGATACAAACGATAGTACTATGCTGGTGCCGCGAAATTGCTAATTTGTCATTTCTTTCATGGTGTCGCCAGCGATGTGGTGCTAACGAACGAAGCACGTAATTGTGAGATGCGGCTTCCCTGGGGCTGTATTAAGAGGCAGAGGGTGTCGAGATACTCTTTGTTCACCGAAGCACTCCCCTTTTCAATGTCATGCGTGGCGTAGTCACAAACACTTTCTCATGAATCCCAAGGCTATTGCCGTTTCAGTTTTAACTTTGTTCGTCCTGCTTTATTTGCTATTTCCAATCAGCGAATTAGTGGGGTTACATCTTTATCGTTTGTACGCAGATTCAAAGACCCTTCCTGCTCCCTGGTGATGTCCAGTCTGAGATGCAGGACCATGAGGACATATGGTCCTTAATAGCCACCAGCAACTCCAGCTTTACAGACTCCCTTGAAAATGTGCTCCTTAAGCTTTCTTTGAAAACGGAGCCCCAAATAATGGCATGTCACTTAAAAGAGAAATAGTACCCATGTCCCTCAGAGTGGTCGCCAAGAGTGCTATGTGAGGGAGGCTGATGAAGCTACATCATCAATGATCAGGGCTGAAATCCCAGCCTCCGTTATAGTATCCATGAAGTCTGGGGGCACGTTCAGAGTCACAGAGCTTCAAAAGTCTTCAGTGATTATCTTTT
Source organism: Trichechus manatus latirostris (assembly GCF_000243295.1). Lineage (NCBI taxonomy): Eukaryota > Metazoa > Chordata > Mammalia > Sirenia > Trichechidae > Trichechus > Trichechus manatus. The sequence goes on from NW_004444038.1 coordinate 8,248,111, forward strand.
TCAGCCCTTCCATTTTACTGATGACCCACCAGCGCCCAGAAAAGTTTGAAGTCAACAGGTGGTAAGTGGTCCATCCAAAAATAGTGTCAAGTTTTAGACTTCGAATCCAGTGCTTTTTCCATACCTACCATCACCCATCTATGGTAGAGGCAGTGGGTTGACTGCCCAAAGGCCTTATTCAAAGGTTGGATTTGCCTAGATAGTCCTAGAGTTGGGTCAGCTCCTCCCTGGTTATGTGTCTACAGAGGTGATAGGTGTCACCAAGTGAATGGCAATGTGTGATATATGGCAGGTGGGATAGTCTCGTCCCCAAATGAAGTAAGGGAGAGAAAGCCTCCATTAAAAATTATTTTCTTCTAAGAAAATTTTCAGTTGGAATATGGATTAAACCAAACCAAACCCGTTGCCATCAAGTCAATTCTGGCTCATAGTGATTCTATATGGATCAGCCCTGTATATGATTAGTTGTACTTTATAAAGTATTGATAAACTTTGAAGTGTAAACTATGATGATATGCAAATTAAATATAATTGCCTAGGCACAATGTAATACTTTTTGAAGAAATAATCATTACTAATAATTTAGTAGTTTATTAATAATTTTGTTAGTAATTTTGGCTTGGGCACCTACACTGGATCTTTTCTGGAAGTCTGAAGTCTTCTGTGGACATATGTTAATGCCCCTGAGGTCGCTACATTGCTTGCATCACCGCTATCCTTTTCTGCACAGAGATCCTGAGCATGGTTTCATTCATTCATTCAGCAATGCTCATTGAGCACTACCCTGTGCCAGGCCCTGGGTGAGGCACTGAAGGTCAAGTGGTAAACGCGACCAACACAGTTCAAGTCCTTCTTTCCTGGAGCTTTGCCATCTTGGAGGGAAGAGAGATGTTGAATAAGTAACCGTGGGTGTTGCGAAGCAGGCAGAGCTGCAGGTATATCACAGGTGCACTCACCTGAAGGGTGAGAAGAATTCCTCAGATGTTTGTTTGTTCTCAGGAAGCCTTGGCTAATGGTCTTCTGGTTTCCTGTCATTGTCTTGCAAAGCAGCAAAAGAAGACCCTTTTAGTCCCTGATCTGAGGTTTGTTCAACGTCCTCCTCGATTGTATATATCCAGTCTGCTCATGTACATGACTGTTTTCTCTTTCAGGAAGTCTATCCCTGAAATGGGTTATAGAAGTAATTCCGCATTTCTAACAGAGGTCCATAAAATTAATAAACTGAGCCCTAACCATCTGTTAAACACCTGCTATCAGCAAGTCACACACAAGTGGTTAAGCGTTTGGCTGCTAACCCAAAGTTCAGCAGTTCGAATCCACCAGTTGCTCCTTGGAAACCCTATGGGGCAATTCTACTCTGTCCTGTAAGGTCACTAGGAGTTGGAATCTGCTCAAAGGCAACGGGTTTGTTTTTTGTTTTGTTTTGTTTTGTTTTGTTTTTGGTATCAGCAAGTTATAGTGCTAGGTACTAAGGACACAGTTCCATTCAACTGCAGATTTCTAGGATAGTTCTTATTGTTCAAAGCTCTTATAAATTTCTAAAAACCTTTTCTTACAGAAAATTTCGAATGTGTGCAAACGAAGACAACAGCGTAACGAACCTTCATTTGCCCATCACTCAGCTGTAATAATTAATCGTTTATGGTCAGTCTTGTTTCATCCATACCCTACCCAGTTACCCCATCTCATTTTTGAAACTGATCCAAGATGTCATATTATTCCAGCTGTAAACATTTCAGTATGTACCTCTAAAAGACAAGGACAATTTTTAATATAAAAATAAGGATAACACCTAAAAAAAAAAACCTACCGATGTTTCCTTAATATCATCAAATATCCAGTGTTTAAATCACCAATTAGTTCAAACTGTCATTTTTACCAACTTTTGTTTGAATCGGGATCCAAATAAGATTCAATAGATTGCAATTGGTTGATATGTCTGTCTCTCTTAATCTATAGATTTCTTCCGCCAACACCCCTCGCCCATAATTCAGATGTTGAAGAAATCGAGTTATCTGTTCTATAGAGTTTCAAACAGTTTGGATTTTGATGATTTCATCTCTATGGTGTGTTTAACTTATTTTTCTATTCCCTGTATTTTCTCCAAATTAGTAGTTGAATATGGTGGTTTTCAATAGGAAATGTCCTCCTTGAAAAGATGACATTTGAAAACCTCCGGAGACATTTTTAGTTGTCACAACTGGGAGGAGGTGCGACTAGCATCTAGTGGGTAGAGGCCAGGGATGCTGCTAAACATTAAACATCCTCAAACGCACAGGGTAACCCCCACACACCCACCCCAACAAAGAGTGGTTCAGTCTCTATAAAATGTCAGTAGTGCTGAGGTTGAGAAACCCTGAAACTTGGCCGGATTTAGGTTAAAATCGAACGGCAAGACTATTTCATAGGTGATGTTATATTTTCCCATCAACAGGCGCATAATATCTGGTTGTCTCTACTTGTGTGATGCTGTGATTACTTTTCAGTGCCTGGATTGATTAAACAAAAACCAAACCAAACCCATTGGCCTCGACTCATGGAGACCGTATAGGACAGAGTGGAGCTTACCCATAGGGTTTCCAAGGCTGTAATCTTTACAGAAGCAAACTGACACATCTTTCTCCCACAGAATAGCTGGTGGGTTCGAACTGCTGACCTTTCGGTTAGCAGCTGAGCAATTTAACCACTTTGCCACCGGGGCTCCTGCTAGATCTGTTAACCCATTGTCGTTGAGTAGATTCCGACTCATAGCAACCCTATAGGACAGAGTAGAACTGCCCCATAGAATTTCCAAAGAGTAGCTGGTGGATTTGAACTGCTGACCTTTTTGGTTAGCAGCCAAGCACTTTAACCACTGCACCACCAGGGCTCCGGTAGATCCGTTAGGAGGCTGCAGAATGGTGGTGGTGTGATTCTATCGGTCCTTTTTTATTTACTGGCTGAAGTGTTTCTATAAAGAGAAATCTTCTAAACTTTTGGACTGTTCTCCTAATTCTAGATTTTCCATTCAAACTACATCTCCGAGGCTGGCTTTTATACCCAGAAGTAATGTAAGGATCCTTTGCTGAATTATCTGTTTCTAATACCGGTGTGGAGCCCTAATGGCACAGTGGTTAAGAGCTCAGCTGCTAACCAAAAGGTCAGCAGTTGGAATCCACCAGCCACTCCTTAGAAACCCTGTGGGGCAGTTCTACTCTGTCCTATAGGATTGCTATGGGTTGGAATTGACTCGATGGCAATAGGTTTGGTTTTTTGCTTTCTTGATATCGGTGTAGAACTAGAGTTACCGAAGCTAAGAGAACATAAAGGCACTCGCTCATTCCTTGGCCTCAAGGTAATTTATAGTAAAAATAGGGAGATGAGGTCTACATTGTTTTTGCTGTCACTGAGTCGGCTCTGGCTCACGGCGACCTTCTGTGTAACGGAACAAAATGCTGCCCAGACTTGTGCCGTCTTCGTGATTGTGGGTCTGTCTGAGTCCATTGTTGTGGCTACTGTGTCAATCTACCCCATTGAGGGTTCCCTCATTTTTGCCGACCCTCTACTTTACCAACCATGACGTCCTTTCCTAGTGATTGGTCTTTCCTGATGACATGTTCTAAGTGAGGTTTACACAGTCATAGTTATAGAGCCATAAAATGTTTAACAGCAGGGTAATAAAACAGATATCGCTGACGATGGACGGTTAAGTGCAAAGCAGTTGTACAATCACTGAGGTAGGAATTTGAAAGCGAATCATCACTGTGGGCTGCGGAGATGCAGCCTGGTGTAGTGTGAGACCTGGCCTGGGAGGGACAGGGATGGGTGGTGTCTGGAGTCCTGCATTCTAAAGCCACAGCTTGTCAGGTTTGGTGAGGAGGAATGTGATGGCTGAGCACACAGATTCTGGAGGAGGCTGTCTTCCGTGTCCTAGATACGGAGCCTTGGGTAAGTCACCTTCCTTAACCTCTCTGGGCCTTAGCTCCTGATCAATAAAACGAGGATGATAACAATATCTGTCTCCCAGGGTTTGGTGAGGGTTACATGGGTTATCTCATGTAGATCATTTTTCAGGGTGCCTAGCACATAGTAAATAATGTTACCTATTATTATTTGTGAAATGGGAGATGTGTTTGAAATCCATCTAATTTTCATTCTAGTTCTAGCATTCCATGATTCCGACGAGAGAAAATTGAATGGAAGATGTGGGATTTGTGTGAGTCAGATTCACAAAGGCAGCGAGGAGTCAGGAAGGCTCACTAGATGGCAAGAAGGCTGGGAGAGACTGGAACGCTTTTAAGTGTTGCTCAGCATGGCTGCCTTTTGAGATGCAGCGTGCTCAGGTGGTGGTGGATGAACACCTCAGAGAGGCTCTTCCAGTGATTTCCGCGTGGAGTGGAGGCTAGAGCAGCTGGGTTTTAATGTCTGGGTTGCTTTGCTTAGGGGTTCCAAGGAGTGGCTTTTCTTCTTTATGCCCTTTCCTGATCTCTCTTTCTAGCCTGCACACCTCTGCCCCAGAAGAAAGCATGGCTTGTGACTTTCGATTATAAACGATGGAGGGAATTTGAATGCTTGCCTGGATCCCTCTAGATGATAGGCTTGTGCTGGGGACATCCTCAAGGGTACAAAGCTGGCTCCTGCCTGTGTAGCATCTGTACAGGAGGGAAAATTACCAGCTAATTTTCAGAAATCAGCATCTCAGTTAGTCGTAGGGCAGAAGGGTACTGAGATTTTGTTCCGTTAGAAAACTTGACTTTGGGGAAACTGCATTCTGATTTTCCACGTGTTGTGAGCCAGCGCACATATGGGTGAAGAGACAGACCCGAAGAGGTGTGCTGATTTCAGCCTTTGCTGAGGAGCTGGTTAGCGTCAGAGCTTTTTCTTCTGACTTTAAGATCAGAGATCTTTCTATCAGTCACTTCCAGAAAACTTCATTTTTTTTTTTTTCCAACTTGTTTCCTTTTCTGCCATACTCTATTGCCAGCAAACAACCTCTGTGGACCTTTGCTTAAAATCTCCTGTCTTTTACAAGCGTTGGGTTTTTGGTGTACCTGTTTCCCCTCACTGGCAGGGTGGTGCACTCAGCAGCAAGGCGCCTATTTCAGTCAGAGTAGGCACGGATGCAAATTAGTCACTTTGAAGGCTCCCTTCTCTTACCTCCATTAGCCATTTATCTTCCTGCACCCACTCAGCTCCCTACTCCCGCTCCTCCGAACTCCTTTATAGTAAGATGTGCTTTCTTTTATTTCCACATCAATTAATCCCCAGGAGTTCAAGATTTTTGAAAGTGCAAGAGGTGTATAGTTTTTTTTTTTTTCTGGAAAATGGGAAAATTCAAAAATGATCATCATTCATTAATTTGCTTTTTAATAGTATGTGTGCTTGCACCAAAATACTCAACGCAGCATGTAATACAGGCAGATCACAGCATCAATGCCAGAACGTTTACTCTGTGGTGAACCCCGAGCTGGGGCATCTCTTACTTCCTTCACTAAATTGTAAGCTTGCTGAAGACCAGGTTTACCAAATGAACCTCAAAATCAGTAAAAGAAATATGTGAGAACCAAGTGTAGCCTTGTTTCAGTACCTAGATAAGAGCTGTTCTTCTACATAAGGAGATTGTGCATTGACTGCAGCGATGATGCTGTTGCATTTTGCGAGTTCATCTTCTGGCCTTGCCTCCAATTTTGGCTTATAAACCACAGAGAACCTAATTTCCTTGTTCTATAGGGTCCCTGTTGGGAGGGGTTAGTCTCATCACCTCACTCATCCCCAGTCTTGATTCTGAATGAAAATGGTGAAAAGGTTTATTTTATGTTGGAATTTAATAGGATGAAAACATATTTGACTGGAATATGAACGGTAGGATTAATTATAAGTAACTTACTAATATCTATTAGGTACACATATTAGGTTGTGAAATTGCTGATATTTGATCATTTTTGATCTTCAGAAATGATGTCTTCCTCAGTTGTTTACATATAAATATGTAGTCACTATAGATTTTTTCTCTCTCTCCAGTTAGAATGAAGTTGTTTTCTATAACACTGTTGTTCTCACCAAGATGCAGTAAAACCCTGAGCCAGGAGTGGTTAGGGTAGTGACTCTCCCAGATAGACGAGCTCCCATCTTTTTTGTTGGTTCTGCTGATCTGGCTCTGTGTCCTTTGCTGGACCAAGTCTCAGGCTTACCAAACTCAATCCAGTCACATCCTTGTTTTGGAGCTAATACGTTAACCGTGCAGAGAGTTCAGTCTCTGTTGTCCTGTTCGTGCCTTATCAGGCCAGCCCAACTCGGTGCAAAGCCTATCTCCACCTCCTACTGCCTGAGGGATGGTGGGTAAGTCCTGCAACTTCTCTAAGGCTCCATGTCCTGGTCTGTAAAAGAGGGCTTGATAGGAACGCTGAGCGCAGAACACGAGGTTGACACGCGGAAGCATTTCCCGAGGTTCCTGACAACTTACTAGCGGCTGGTACTTTTATTATGTAAGATCAGTAGTTAAAGCAATAAAATATACTTTTTATTCTTTTTTCGAGGCTATGCATTCTGTGATGGACGTGCTGTCCCCTATATTACCTAGAAAGCTTTTACTCAGTAATAAAAAGCATATTTTATTACTTGCTTGGGGAAAGTGAAGACAGCTCCCGTAATGACTACCTACTATGTGTCTGGCATTGTACCAGGTGCTTGTTACTTCATTTGCTCCTGACAAGAATGCTGTTCTAAAGAAATTGAGGATCAGAGAGGTTGATGATGATAATAACTAATAATAGCAGCGTGATGGTTAATTTTATGTGTCAACTTGGCTAGGCTATGATTCCCAGCGTCTGGTCAAACACTAGACTTGTTACTACTCCATAATGTAGTTAATGTAACGTAATGTAATCAGTTTCCATAATGTAATATAATGTAACCAATCAATCGGTTGAAAGGGGGGTTTTCTTAGGGTGTGTTCTGCTTCCAGAGTATAAATAGGTATTTTGGCTGAACTCATTCTTTCTGTGCTCTGCACCTATGGATTTTGGGATGCAAGCCTATATCTCACTGATTCTGTTTCTATAGAGAACCCAAAGGCAAGCAGCTGTACCTATTTGTCACTTGCTATGGGCCGGGATCCATTCTAAGTACTTCACATATATTGAGTCACTTATTTCTCAATGAAATATGAGGTACTCACGACAATTATTCTTATTTGTCAAATATGGAAACCAAAAGCACAGAGAGATTATAGAACTCGTCCCAGGTCATACAGATAATAAATTATAAAGCGAAGCTTTGGACCCAGAATCATCTAACTCCAAAGCCAACGCTGTTATCTTGCTCATATCCATAACCACCACATTCTTCTCTTTAGGCTGTATTTGTTCTATTTGCTGGTCCCCAAATCTGGAAGACGTCCGAGTGTGGGGCTCTTTTACTCTCTGGTGGCTCTCTTAGTGCCTACTAGAGAAGCACCTGGTACACAGCACGTGTTAGAGCTTCTGAAGGCCTCTGCCTGTGTGGCGGCCGCTGGGGGAGGCTGCCATGTTTCTCCTCTGCTTTTGGTAAGAAGAATGCTTCGAGGCTGTGCACTCCGTGATAGACGTGCTTGCCCTGTGTTACCTAGAAGGCTTTCACTCGGTGCCCCCACCCCATATACCATCAGGATTGAACACGAATCATTGCCTCCCATAGGGTGTTATTTTCAATGTATGCCAGCAAGGACAATTGAAGACCATGGCTTACTATAGAAGGCATTCCCAGCCTATAAGCATTCAAATTCAAATTAAAAAAAATATTGCAGAGGTCAATTAAAAAAAAAAAAAAAGCATGCATTTGAGATCTCCGAATTTAGAGCCCCGAGAAGTGGAGCTAGAATGCTATTTCCCGCCTGTCTTTGCATCTTGAGTCCTGGAAATCTGCAGAGCGTACATTTCCTGGAGGTTTAAATAGCCTCTGGCCCTGCTCCCTTAGAGCCTGTGCAGCTGCTACCTAAATAGAATCCTCACCCTTGTCTCTGTCTCTGTGGAGCATGAGTGTGTCTCTCTTGCTATCACTGTCTCTTCAAGGTCAGACACAGTCTGTGGCACATTGAAAGCCCTTGATATATATTTTGTATTTGTTTTTGGACCCTCCAATAAGTCCCTCTAGCCGTTGTGTCAATGTCTTCCTCTTTGCCCCACTGCCAAGGCCCTAGTTCAGAATATCACCATCTACCTGGACTCCTGATGTTCATCTGGCCCCCTCCAGTCTAGCTCCTGTCAGTAGTCAGGGCCATTTTTAATATGCAGACTTGATCATGTTGTTCCTCATCCACCTATCTCCTGCAAAACAGTGTTCCATTAGAACAAAATGAAACAGTTCTTTGGCATGGCAGGCGAAGGTGTTCAAAATCTGGTCTTTTCTAACTGTTTCACCTTTATCTCCTGTTACCACCACCCCCTGCCCAGATTGCCTATAGGTTCTTGAAGGCACTGTTTTGCCTCACCTCCATGCTATTGTATATGCTATTCTCTCTATCATGGAGTCCCTGGGTGATGCAAATAGTTAATGTGCTCGACTGTTAACCTAAAGGTTGGAGGTTCAAGTCCACTCACAGACACCTTGGAAGACAGGTCTGGTGATCAACTTCCAAAAAATCAGCCACCGAAAACCCCATGGAGCACAGTTCTACTTTGCCACGCATGGGGCATCATGAGTCGGAATCAGCTTGACTGCAGCTGGTACTCTGTCAGACTCGTGTGTCAACCCCACCCACCTAGCTAGATTCTACTTGGTTTCCAAGGCTCAACTCCAATGTCTCCTTCTACACCCTGCCACCCGAAGCTGAACGTGTGCCTTTCCTCCCAGTTTCCGTCTCATCCTATACCTCTTTCACAACACCTTTCGATTTTCACACAATTGTAACTGTCCTTTTCCTTTAGCTTCACTGCTCAACTGTGAGTCACTTAGACAAGGATTAGGTGTGAACTTTTTGTGACCCCCAACAAATGAATATATGCTAACTAAATTAATGAAAAGAGACACAGATGCCATGGACAGCATAGTGATGAGCAATCTCTGTAAATGCGTTTTCACCTTTAGTTTCAACCATCCCCTCAACCTCGGTATTCATCCCTCCTGAGTCCCAGCATTTGTTAAGCCTTTGTTCAGAAGGAATTGTTTGTGCTCCTCATCTCCCAGACCGCAGCTACTTTCTGGAGATGATAAAAACACTGAAACCAGATACCTAGCAGGTGGGTAAGCCATGGTCATGGAACTCTACAGAGTGGATCGTTTGCCCTGGAATTAGGACAAGCTGCCGTTGTTTCAAGAAATTCCATGCTTTTATTTTTGTACAATAAAATGGGAAACCATTGACTATGGGAGAAAATATGGGTAGAATAAATAATGGAAACCACTTTTCATTGACTTCTTAGGCAGTTTGACCTGACCTTAAATCTCAGAGGTCAGCCCTTTGGTTAACTACTGATTGTATAAAGAGATTAGCTTAGCAGTTACGGGCTGATTTCCTTATTCGTCAATTTCCTTAGTTTTATGTCCCCGAGTTTGCCCTGGACTTGGAACAAAAGCTTGGTCCATCAGGAGAATAGCATGTATTTGTCATGAGCCAAACTAGATCCCCAGGAGAGAAGCAGCTACGGTTCAGCATCTTTCGCGACAGCAACCTATCAAGCCAGCCTAACAGAAATATTTATTTGACCCACACTCTGCCCAGTGGCCCCAGACCATCTGCAAAGCCCACAATCCCATGCAAAGACAGTACCTATGGCACCAAAGTTGGAAGGTATCACCAAAGGTTGTAAGAAATCACCTTTGATGCTTAAGGACTGTTACGCTGGTTACCACCTCTCACCCTCCATCCCCACCCCTCTATCCCTATTTTTAAACCACTGAAAGCAAATGGAGTGAACTCTACTTTCCTTTCAATGTGTCTGTCGGTGGTAGCTAAGGTTACATATTAAATGACCTTCTTGGGTACCAGTTTTGTAATACACCATTTAGCGACTAGAAAGTCTGTACGTTTGTGCCAAGTAGTTATTTGTTTTGCTGAGATTAAAGAACTCTGAACTTTCAGCGTGTGCTATTTATTGTATCGAGCTGTGTTTAGAGGAAAGTCTACTGCTTTTTCATTGATGGGAGTTTCTAGCTAACAGCACTTTAAATAAGTGGAAAATGCTCAGTTATCACCCAATGTGAACAGGATCAATAATAGTTTAGTAGTGTCTGATAATTGGAGAAGCTGTTATACACAAAAGCTTGCATCTCCTTGAGTGACTCTTATCAATCTATTGTCCATCATCATCTGATAATTAGACCGAAAATATGGTGGGGGAATTTTCCCTTTTTAAATCAAGCTTGTGAAAAACATTTGAAGTAATGATGAAAAAAAATCTCATTGTTCCACTCAGCATGGAGGAAAAATCTAGGAGCTGGGTGACTTTGCTGCTAGGAAGATGAAAACCAATAGGTATGTACTGCATTGAGGGAGTTAGAGAAGAATGAAGTCAAGGGAAAATATTTTATAATATTTAGAGTACATTTAAGGAATTGGATGGTTAGAGAATGAAGGGATTGCTGGTCTCAGGCTGCTGGAAACTGAAAGAAGGCCTTTGTACCTCTTTCACTCTGCATCCTGGCTGTCAGCTTATGGCACAGGAAGAAGATCTAGCTCACTGTCTTAGGCTGGGTTCTCTAGAGAAGCAAACCCAGTAAAGCATATAAATATATATATGGAGAGTGGGATTTATATCAAGGAAATGGCTCATGTGATTGTAGAGGCTGGAATGTCTCAAGTCTGTGGGTCAGGAGGGAGGCTTTTCCTGATTCATGTAGCCACGGGGACTGGTGAACCAAAGATAGGCAGGTCAGAGAACAGGGCTCTTGCTCACAGGCTGCGAAGATCGACAGATCCAAAGACGGGCAGGCAAGATGGCAAGTAAGCTGCTAACTCAAGTCCCAAGAACCTGAGGTCAGATGAACAGGAGTCAGCTGCAGGATCCAGAGCGAGCAAAAGCCCGTGAGCCTTGCCAGAAAGTCCACCTATATTTGATGCAGGCCACACCCTCAAGGAAACTCCTTTTCAACTGATTGGCTACTCATAGAAGATCCCATCATGGAGGTGATCACATTATATCAAATCTCATCATAGAAGTGATCACATCATCATACGACTGCCGAACTACATCATAACTGCCAAACCACTGACAATCATGGCCCAGCCAAGTTGACACACAACCTTAATGCTGACACTCACCAAGCAGTGTCTGGCACATCCAAAAACCAAGCTCATTGCCACCAAGTTGATTTTGACTCATGGCAACCCTATAGGACAGAGTAGAACTGCCCCACAGGGGTGCCAAGGCTGTGATCTTTATGGAAGCAGACTGCCATATCTTTATCCTGAGGAGGCCATGAATTCAAACCTCTGGCCTTTTAGTTAGCAGCCAAGGGCTTAACCACTGCGCCACCAGGGCTCCTGTGTCTGGTACATTGTAGGGGCTTAGTAATTCCTTGATTGGGTGAATGGATTAACCAAGAAAAGCATACTAAAGTTTCCACCACATGTCTTCTTTTAATCATAAACAAGGTGCTAGGGCATATTTTAAATGGAACTAGAATGCCTCTTGACTAAGTCATAAAACTCTTTGAATCTCTTCCCAGACCTACAACAGAAGATTCACTGAAAATCCCATGAGTGAAGTTTGAATGTTGGCGTGTCTGTTGCTAGACCTCTGTCATGGATTGAATTGTGTCCCTCAAGAATGTGTGTCAACCTGGCTAGGCCATGATTCCCAGTACTGTGTGATTGTCCACTATTTTATGATCTGATGTGATTATCCTATGTGTTGTAATCCTAACCTCTGTGATGTTAATGAGGCAAGATTAGAGGTGGTTATGTTAATGAGGCAGGATGCAATCTATAGGATTAGGTTGTATCTTAAGTCAGTTTCTTTTGAGACATAAAAGAAGCAAGCAGAGAGGAGAGGGACCTCATAACACCAAGAAAGAAGAGCAGGGAGTGAATGCATCCTTTGGACCTGGGGTCCCTGTGCGGAGAAGCTCCTAGACCAGGGGAAGATTGATGACAAGGATCTTCCTCTGTAGCTGACAGAAAGCCTTCCTCTGGAGTTGACACCCTGAATTCAGACTTCCAGCCTCCTAAACTGTGAGAGAATAAACTTCTGTTTGTTAAAGCCATCCACTTGTGGTATTTCTGTTATAGCAGCATTAGATGACTAAGACAGCCTCTTACCACACCTCTTCATGTACTGTAACCCGACAGCCCAGAATGTATCTGTTACATCATTATTTGTTGAGAATTTTATCCAAGGAGAGGTTATCCACGCCTGGAGTCCTGTTAGAGAATTCAGTTGCTGAAGTCCGAATAGGACTTTCTAATAAGTTAGCCTTACCTGTAAACAAGAAGTCCCTGGGTGGTGCAAATGGTTAAAGTGCTCAGCTGCTAACTGAAAGGTTAAAGGTTCAAATCCACTCAGAAACATCTTGGAATAAACCCGAGAACTTCCAATACATAGCATGCTTATCAGAGAGTGAAGTTTCTCTTCCTGTTGGCTTCTTTTTTCTTCTTATTTCAGAGAATGAAGCTTCTCCCCCTAACTTGAGGAGGGGGACGTTTATTTCTCCGTTGACTTGTTATTTTATATATTTGAAGATGGGAAGGCATCCAATTTAATAATAGGCATCCATGCTTTTTTTCCCCATGTCAGTCCTTCCACTGGAATGCCCGGCTCCCTGATTCTACACTGGCACTTTATCTCTGAGCTGAATTAATTGCTGCCTTCCCCATGCCTACTTTTTGATCACTTCTTTATAATCTCTACTCAAAATGCCTTGCATTTATCATCTGCATTTGTTTCTGTGTCTCTCAGAAGATTTTTTACCTCCTTGAGGAGCTCATCTGTGTACTTCTTGCAGTACTCAGCATAATGTTTTATAAGCTTAAAACCAAAACCAAACCCATTGCCACTGAGTCGATTCTGAATCATAGTGACCCTATGGGACAGGGTAGAACTTCCCCACAGGGTTTCTGAGGAGCGGCTGGTGGATTCAAACCGCCCACCTTCAGCTTAGCAGACATAGTTCTTAACAACTGTGCTACCAGGGCTCCCTTGTTAGGTGGTCCATAAATATTGTTGAATTAAAATAAACATTGAAACTTCCACACTTGGAACATTTTAGGTTGAATCCCCCAACCACTTTGATTTTCACATTGAGTGTTGTGCTTTTGGCCACTCTTGGCTTCCTGTCCTCTCCCATGGCTAGTAGGAAAGCGTAAGGGATAATAATTCCCAGCTTCCAAGGGATTAATGTGTCAAATGAGGGAAACTCTGGAAAGAGGAATACGATCTCAGTGCAGCTGGTGAGGACATAGTCTTCATTCCACACACAGGTGGCCCAGGAGAGCAGGCACTGGCTCTTCCTCTCTGGGGTGTAAAGCCATGGACTCCACTCATCAGAGAAAACAGACTTGCTGCTTGGAGTTGTCCTTTAAAAGCCTTTTCCAAACGGCCATGGCTGGGTGTGCAATAGTAAGAAGTGCACCAGATTTAGCACTCTAAAGTGGAGTTGTTGTTGTTGTTAGGTGCCGTCAAGTCGGTTCCGACTCATAGTGACCCCATGTACCACAGAACAAAACACTGCCCGGTCCTGGGCCATCCTCACAATCGTTGTTATGCTTGAGCCCATTGTTGCAGCCACTGTGTCAGTCCATCTCATTGAGGGTCTTCCTCTTTTTTGCTGACCCTCTACTTTACCAAGCATGATGTCCTTCTCCAGGGACTGGTCCCTCCTGATAACATGTCCTAAGTATGTGAGACGATATCTCGCCATTCTCCCTTCTAAGGAGCATTCTGGCTGTATTTCTTCCAAGACAGATTTGTTTGTTCTTTTGGCAGTCCATGGTATATTCAATATTCTTCGCCAACACCATAATTCAAAGGCATCAGTTCTTCTTCAGTCTTTCTTATTCATTGTCCAACTTTTGCATGCGTATGAGGTGATTGAAAATACCATGGCTTGGGTCAGGTGCACCTTAGTCCTCAAAGTGACATCTTTGCTTTTTAAGATTTTAAAGCAATCTTTTGCAGCAGATTTACCCAATGCAATACATCATTTGATTTCCTGACTGCTGCTTCCATAAGCCTTGATTGTGGATCCAAGTAAAATGAAATCCTTGACAAATTCAGTATTTTTTCCATTTATCATGATGTTGCTCAATGGTCCAGTTGTGAGGATTTTTGTTTTCTTTATGTTGTGATGTAATCTATGTCGGAAGCTGTAGTCTTTGATCTTCATTCATAAGTAATCTTGAAGTCCTCTTCGCTTTCAGCAAGCAAGGTTGTGTCATCCGCATATTGCAGGTTGTTAATGAGTCTTCCTCCAATCCTGATCTTCTTCTTCATATAGTCCAGCTTCTCAGATTATTTGCTCAGCATACAGATTGAATAAGTATGGTGAAAGGCTACAACCCTGATACACACCTTTCCTGATTTTAAACCATGCAGTATCCCCTTGTTCTGTTCGTACAACTGCCCCTTCGTCTGTGTACAGGTTCCTCATGAGTACAATTACGTGTTCTGGAATTCCCGTTCTTCGCGGTGTTGTCTATAATTTGTTATGACCCACACAGTTGAATGCCTTTGCATAGTCAATAAAGCAGAGGTAAACATCTTTCTGGTATTTTCTGCTTTCAGCCAAGATCTGACAACAACAGTGATATCCCTCATTCCACGTCCCCTTCTGAATCTGGTGTGAATTTCTGACAGTTCCCTGTTGATGTACTGCTGCAGTTGTTTTTGAATTATCTTCAGTAGAATTTGCTTGCATGTGATATTAATGATATTGTTCAATAATTTCTGCATTCCTTTAGAATTTTACACCCTTAAAATGCTTGTCAGATAACAGTTCCTTTGATCAACGATTTAGTGGTGATGTAGGCCTAAAGCCTGTTCAAGCCTCAGAGCTTCTGCTCTTTTCATGTTAATACCCACTTTTAACTGAATTTTGAGAGGAAGTTGTTCATAGTGAATGGGAGAATGTAAAAGTGCCTGCTAAATCTGAGACTAGATAATGGCTTGATTCCACTAAGGGGATGATATGAAGAGTCTAATGGTCTCAAGTATTACAGTTTAATTTCCAGTGTTAACAGTGGAGTTGGAACTCAACAAAGGCAGAGAATGGCAGTTTTCAGACATTTATTACTAAAAGAAAGGATATTTTCCAGTCTCTGCTGCTGTTTTTTTTTTTTTTCCTTAACAAAAAATTTCTATTTTCTCTCCACGCGTATGAACAGTTAACCAGCTACAGTGCTGTTCTTTTTATGGATAATTTTTAATAATCAATTCTGTTTGATTTTTTTCTTTTTTTCCTGTATTTTTTAAAACAACAATGAAATAATGCACTGCTGATGATACATTCAGTAGCTATTTCTCTTTGGTAGAGTCATTCTTTCGTGACACTTTTTTTTTTTATTGTGCTTTGAGTGAAAGTTTACAGCTCAAGTTAGTCTCTCATACAAAAATTTATACACACATTTTTATGTAGCCGTAGCTGCTCTCCTTATAATGTGACAGCTCTCTCCTCCTTTCTACCCCGGATTCCCCGTGTCCATTCAACCAGCTCCTATCCCTTCCTGCCTTCTCATCTCGCCTCTGTACAATAGCTGCCCATTTACTCTCATGTATCTACTTGAACTAAGAAGCACACTCTTCACCAGTATCATTATATGTCTTATAGTCCAGCCTAATCTTTGTCTGAAGAGTTGGCTTTGGGAATGGTTTTAGTTCTGGGTTAACAGAGAGTCTGGGGTCCATGTCTTCTGGTTCCTTTAGTCTCAGTCAGACCATTAAATCTGGTCTTTTTACTAGAATTTGAGTTCTGCACCCCACTTTTCTGCTGCGCCATCAGGGACTCTCTGTTGTGTCCCTTGTCAGGGCAGTCATTGGTGGTAGCCGGGCACCATCTAGGTCTTCTGGTCTCAGGCTGATGGAGTCTCTGGTTTATGGGGTCCTTTTTGTCTCTTGGGCTAATATTTTCCTTGTGTCTTTGGTTTTCTTCATTTTCCTTTGCTCCAAGTGGGTTGGGAGAAATCGATGCATTTTAAATGGCCACTCACTAGCTTTTAAGACCCCAGACGCCACTCACCAAAATGGGATGCAGAACGTTTTCTTAATACTTTGTTATGCCAGTTGACCTAGATGTCCCCTGAAACCATGGTCCCCAGACCCCCACCCCTCACGACACTATTTTAAAACTATTATTTTGAATTACTTTTACAAGATTTTATATATATATTTTTAATTACTACCTTCAACAATGATCTGTTAGGTATGTCCCTTAATAACATTTCAAGAAAATTCCATGGCTTTTTGGTCACTCTCTATCATTAAATGTTTAGTTCAGCCTACCAAACCAGACCTGTTGCTGTCGAGCCGATTCCGCTAAACCCCATAGGACAGAGTAGAACTACCCCATGGGGTTTCCAAGGAGCGCCGACCTTTTGGTTAACAGCTGTAGTTCTTAACCACTACGCCACCAGGGTTTCCCATTAGTCATTAGTAAAATGTAAATTAAAACTGCAGTGAGGTACTACCAATTTGTACTTAAGAGAATGGTTTTAAAAAAAGCAAAACTCACAATACCCTGTGTGGCAAGGATGCAGAGCAACTGAAACTCTCATACATTGTTTGTAGGAATGCAAAATGGTACAGCCATTTTAGAATCAGTCTGACAATTCTTACAGAGTTAAACATTCACTTACCATAGGACTCAGCAATCCTGTTCCTAAGTATTTACCCCAAAGAAATGAAAACTCATTTTTACACAAAAACCTCTACATGAATGAATGTATATAGCAGTTTCTTTATAATCACCCCAAACTGAAAACAACCCAATTGTCCTTTAAGTAGTGAATACACAAATTGAAACACATTTGTACAATGAAATACTACTCAGCAATAAGAAAGAACTGTTGATACACATAACAACATGGTAAGTTTCAACTGTTCCAGGAAAGAAGCAAGATTCAGAAGTCTATGTACTGCCTGATTCCATTTATATCACCTTTGGAAAAGGCAAAACTATAGGGAAAACGAACAGTGGTTAGTGTGCAGGAAGTTGTTGATTCTAAAGGGTCAACAAGGGAATCTGAGGGGTTGATAGGATTGTTTGATATCTGGATTGCTGGGGTAGGGTTTACCTCACCATATGCATTTGTCAGACGTCTTCGAACAATAAAAAGAGTGTATTTTACTGTGGGTAAATTTTTTAAGAAATTTAAAAGATGAGAAGGAAATACGATGAATTCAGTTTTGAATATGCTTTGTTGGAGGTGGTCATGGGACACTGAAGTGGACAAGTCAACAGGGGGTTGGGCCTGCAAATCTGAAGTTAAGGTGAGAGGCCCGGGCTGGATAGACATATTTATGCATTGTTACTTTAACATCGTAATCTGTCATAGTACCTCATGGGACGATTGATAATCCCCACTAGAAGGTACCTTTTTAGTTCTCAGTTCAGGGATCGTCTGCTCTTCATATCCGTCTTTGAATCCTCCCAGAGTGGGATAGGGGCTCCTCCCTGGGGCTCCTGTAATACGCCAGCCCTGGAGGAGATGCTGATTTGTTTTATAATGACATGTGTTTCCCACCTCAAGTGAATTCCTTGACAACACGGACTGAGCCCTTACCCTGGTGGCCCCGGTGAGTGGTATGGTGTCCGGTACAGAGCCTGCTCGGTAAATGTAGCATGGAAGAGTTATGCATGCCATTGCCTTAGTGATCATTGACAGTTGGTGGGGGGTCCCGGTCAGCGGTGTCTGGTTGGTTGGCTCTGTTGGGTATCACCAGTTCCCTGGAATAGGGATTACTGCCTACCGACACAGCTCTGTGTCAGCAAGGTTTAGATGGGTCAGTACCTGCAAGCTGAGCATTTTGCATAACCATCGTCGTGAGCTAGGACCCTTTGTGTATGTCCCAGGTTCTCCACCATGCTGTAAGCTCCCCGAGGGAGGGAGTCCTACAGTGTCCCACATTGTTCAGCTTCTGTCGTGATACCTGACACACAGTTGGCAGGCAGGAATGAATTAATGTGTGTGGATCCTAACTGGCCACTGGAGGCAAAACAGTCGAATTTGGGACTCGTAAATCTGCACTAAATGTCCCCCAGTTGTTTTTTGGCATCCCTCCAAAAATGTCTAATGTGAGCCCACTGATTGGGTGGTGTTTGTCCTCTTTCTTCTATCACTTGTCCACATCAACTGCCTGCAAAATTCTTCCGAGAACAAGCCCTCCCTGAGACCGTTATTCGTTGGAATGACACCAGTGAACTGACAAGGTCTGGTCTTCTGGTTCTCCAGAGCAGCAGAAGGATCCTGGGTCTGTGCCCAGGCGTGGGCACTCCGCCGCCCAGGGAAGCTCATCTTGGGCCCACAGAACCACTTTTCAATCATTTTCCCAGTTTCTGCCCCATGAATTTGGTGGAGAGGGTGGGAGTTGGACTCTGGACTGGAATTGATGAGAAGAAAATGCCTGGTGAGGAAGGAAGCTGGAAGGATTCCATCTCTGAATCCCCGGACTCGGGTAGAAGCTCTTTCCAGAAGGTTGGCAGTGAAGGAGATAGTGAACCCATTGCCTTGGCGTCAACTCCGACTCATGGCAACCCGCGTGTATGCAGGTAGAACTGCTGGTTTATTCAGAAGCAGATTGCCAGGTGTTTCTTCCAAGGGGCCTCTGGGTGGACTTGACCCTCCACTCGGTTAGCAGCCGAGTGCCTTAACTGTTTGCACCCCCCAGGGACTCTGAAAGACAGCAGAGAGTGCTTTCTCCAAATACAGGGGGACACTGAGCACGTGCGGCCTGCAGCACCCCCTAACTTTGCTCCTCATATGCTTCGATGTGGCCGTTTGCCGCCTGTAGCTCTGTTCTCCTGCGTAGCCCTCCGCACAGCCACAGGCTCTGAGCCTGGCTGATCTGACATTGAATCATCACCCTCAGCTTTGAATATCAGGATTTGATGGTTAATGTTGTTTATGGAAGACTGCTTCAGAAAGTTTCTTGTATTTAGTTGACTTGGGCTCTTTGAAAAAAATAGTGCCAGCGGTAGGGAAAACGGTAGTTCAGGGCTGCTAATACAATACAAACGAAGGCAGCCCAGTCTGGCCTCTTCGGGAAATATAGTAACAACTGGCGAAGCAGTTTCTTGAAATGCATATCATGGACTGAGCGCCTCCTTCAGAGCCATTCTGGACGCAGAAGTAGATGGCTAATTAGGTGGCGTAAAGACAGTTGGGTAAAGCTGACTCCAGAAGCCGGCGCAAAGTGCCTGGGTAAATATACTCTATGTAATTAGGGAGATGAGAAAAGATATAAAATAATAAATTGGGATGTGGTAGAGTTAGTGTGCTAATTTCTAAAAGGCAGTTTAAGGAAGACTGATTTGCACACGATAGTCCCGTGTGCAGTGATCCCCATTTTGTCTGCTTGTTGTCCAATATAAATCACCACGTGCCCAGTTGTTGGCTGACGGTATTCCAGCTGCGGGCCCAGCACACGTGATCTGAGGAGTGTGTGAACTCTTCTTTGTTTGCACTTGAAACTAGTACTAGATGATGGTTGCAAGAGTTAAAAAAATAGGCAAAGAACCTCACATCTACCTCAGTGAAAGCTTGTTGTTATGATTACTGTCACCAGTTACCATCAAGTAAATTATGACTCATGGCGACCCCATGTGCGTCATAGTAGAACTGTGCTCCATAGGGTTTTCAGTGGCTGATTTTTCATAAGTAGATCACCAGGCCTTTCTTCCGAGGTGCTTCTGGGTGGACTCAAACCTCCAACCTTTCGGATAGCAGCTGAGCACGTTAATCATTCACACTCTCAGGAACTCCCTGTTATAATTACCAAAAACAAACAAACAAAAAAACCCATTGCCATCGAGCTGATTCTGATTCACAGCAACTCTATCAGACAGAGTAGCACTGCGCTATACAGTTTCTGAGGCTATAATCTTTATGGAAGCTGACTGCCACATCTTTCTCCTGCAGAGTAGCTGGTGAGTTCGAACCACCGACCTTTTGGTTAGCGGCTGAGTCCTTTAACCATCGTGCCACCAGGGCTCCTACCAGTTACAATTATGAACGGCATGTTAGCTTGCTTGGCTCAGTGTGGGGCTCATCTGCTCTAAGAAGCAGGCCTTGCACACACTGTGGGCTCTTACCTGACACCTCCCATTTTTCAGTGATGGGAGATTAGGAGTCTTTGAATCAAATCTACACTGTTAGTAGGTTTTCAGTCCAGAAGTCATAGGGTTGTCTGTCTAGCACCGGAGTCTTTAGCATAATTTAGAAGTGGGGTTCGCAAAATGTGGTTCAGAGACCATGCATTCTAACCACCTGGGCCGTGTATTAGAAAGGCAGGTTCCTGGACCTCCTCCTAGATCTTCCCTCTCTGAATCTGCCATGTTTACAACTTGATTCCACGTAATGAACGGCTGCGACTCTCTGGGAGCTTCAGGAGAGGGAAGGAGACCCTCACAGAGTACAGCCCCGGTTGGTTAGAGCAAAAGCTGGGAGTCACAAGAGTGATACTTGCTGGTAGAACTTCCCCTGGCTGGAACTGTCTTAAGGAAGGGTACTGAATCCTAAATTACCAGTGAGGAAACTGAGGCTCAGAGAAAACCTGGAAGTTACTGGTATCTCGGATGCAAAAGCAGCTCTTTCTGAGACTTCAGATCCTGCGTGTGGCCTGCCTGTGCCTTCAGAGCCACTCCTGAGCTTATTAACCTGGATTTGATGCCCCAGACGGAACTTCTACTGCCGTTGTGTGAAGTGGAGTGAAGTGGAGGTTACAAAGACAGAGAGTGTGGTCCTTGGCTCTGAGGGGCTTACAATCTTACTAGGCAGGGTCCATGCTAGTGAGAAGATAACTCTATACTGCTTTGTTTTATTTATGGGTCAAGTGAGTAACTCTGGCCGTAGATCCAAGACAGGTCCGAGGAGGGGGAGAGGGCCCTTACAGCCAGGTTTGCGTGGCAGGGTGGTGTGTTAGAAGCCGATGCTCTGTCCTGTATGGTCTCTGTGAGTCCAAATTGACCTGATGACAACGGGGTGTGGTATATCAGAGGGCAGAGCATGTGCCTGTCTTAGCTTGGTGAATGCAATGACACTTCCTTTTACTAACACGTATTTGTTGAAGGTCCACAGTGCGTCAGACCCAATGCTAGGGGCTGGGCATCAATGGTGGAGGTTCTGCCACAGCCCAGAAAGTGTGTTGAGTGTGGGCGAGGCAGGGCCGCCACAGTCCAGAGAGCGCCTTCAGTGCGGATGAGGACGAGTCACTGTTTTCTCTGTGTGGACTGAGTCCCGTTTGTGCCGATCAGGTAACCTGGCAGGCAGAGCACCAGCTGGATTTCAGCCCCATCACCCCCGCTTCCCCTTGTCTGTTCCCTTGCACTGTCAACAACCCGAACAACTATACCCAGTGGTTCTGAGTGGACAACGGAGTCAGAGAGACACGTTCCTTCTTCTCATATAGTTTACACCCTGGGTTTGTGTCCGTAGGTGGGAGCAGATGCTAAATAAATACTTACAACAAAATAATAATTCTGAATTGTGTTAAAGACTATGACGAACTGGGTGCTGAGAAAGAATCGCAGAAAGCTTCCTTAGATTAGGGGGTCAGGGCGGTGTCCTGAGGAGGGGACATTTAAACGTGACCTGCAGAAAAGATGGCGCTAGGTCAGTGGAGGGCAGGGAAGGAGCCTCCCAGACAGGTGGAATCATGTCGTGACGGAGCGGAACAAGTAAAGACCTCGGTGGGTTTGAGAAACTGAAGGAAGGCTGGTGATAAAATTTACAAGGCAGTTTTCAAAATGGAAGATACCTTTAGTTCTATCTAATTTGGTACCTGATAGGAAGAATTATCAGAAAGAGTTAGGAAAATAAGCTTGCCCTTCTAAAAGGTTTGAAAGGCTTAATGTTCTGCGGTTGTGAGCCGTAAGGGACAAGCCCGCGGGGACAGTGTGGAGAATCAGGGGAGGAAGGAGTTATTTACTGAACAAATAATATTGAGCGTCTACTATGTGTTAGAGCATGGAATCGGGCAGGGAGAGAGCATACTTAAGCTGATGAGGACAATTTTAATTAGAAAGGACTTCTCTCTGACTAGGTAGCATAGATGTAAAGGAGTTAGTGTGTCAGACAACAAAGTCTCAGGAAGTAGAACCAGCTGTGCCTAAACTCTGGGCAGATGGGATAGGGTCATAGATAAAATATGCTATAGCCTGTTGGATTATATTCAGTAAGGCGTTTTTTTTTTCACAGTAATTAAGTAAACAGATACACTTTAAAATAATACAGTATCATCTCCTGTTGTTATTGAGTTGATTCAGAGTCATAGTGACCCCATGTGTGCAGAGTGGACCTGCTCCACAGGGTTTTCAAGGCTGGGACTTTTCAGAAGCAGATCGTCAGGCCTGTCTTCTGAGGCACCTCTAGATGGGTTCCGACCGCCAGCTTTTTGGCTAGTAGTGGAGTGCTTACCCGTTTGCGCCACCCAGCGACGACTCATCTGCAGTATTGGTTAGCTATTGCCTCAGTGATGCTGCATAACAAATTATACCAAGTTCATTGACTTAAACAACAATCATTGGTTCTTACATATTTGCTGGTTGACTGGGGCTAGGCTGATCAAGGCTGGGCCAGCCAAGCAGCATGCTCTCATTGCAGGTCACAGGTTGGCTGGGTTACATCTCTCATCCTCCTTGGGCCAGTGGGGCGAGTTCTTCTGGCAGTGGAAGAGGAAGAAAGGAGCAAGTGGAAACATGAGAGGCTTCCTAAGGCCTGGGCTTGGATCTGGCATAATGGCACCTTCACTCCATTAGCCAAAGCAAGTCAACCTATCAGATGTAGCACAAAGGGCCCAGTGCACGTTCTTTGTCCGTGGTCAGCCCGTGGAAAGATGGGGGTGCAGAATTCAGGTCAATAATTCAGTCTACCACCTCTCCCTTATCTGGAGGTCACGCAACCAACAACCACTACTCTCTAGAACGAGGTTCCAGAACAAAATAAGCAGAAATAATTACAGATAAAGTGACAAAATATATGTACTAAAATTCTTGAAGCTTCATGTCTCATTCCAGCTGTTTACTTGTTCTTAGACATGATTCTAATGAGACTGTTTATCTGATTACTCAGTCTTCACCAGGTCACAAGCCTCTCATTAGAAGAAAGGACGGAGAGGTATCTGCAAGGGGCAGGCAGTGGCATCACTAGGGTTGGAGTCACCCAGCGTGGTGACTCATGGTGTCAGCCCCCCTCGTGGACCTCCTCCCATACCACACCGTACAGAACCCTTAGTCATGATTTTTGTGCTAAGGTTTTTGTTCTAAGGTTACTCATAAATCCCAATCACCAAATGTAATGGCAATAGTAGGGACATAAACAGCTAGCAAAATGAAAATTACACCTGTAAATTACAGTATCACATACAGCCTGAGTGTATTCATATCTACATAGTTTAATGTGGTTCAAGTGAAAATTTGGTAAGAGCAATAGAATTCGAAGTAAAAGCGTTTAAAAACTACATCAAAATTATGTTCATTTTAATATTAAACTTTACCATTACATGAGATACGTTAAGGGGTTAGGTTTGCATCATTAGTAATGGCCCAGTAATGTAGAAGTTATAGAGAAATGCATGTGGAAATATAGTCATAAATGAAATAATACCATAAAAATAAACAGGAGCAAATGCACAAGCATTTCAGCACTTAGTGAACATCTTGAGTAAATCAGAATTGTCCTTTCCTGGCCTTCAAGGCTTTGAACTTGTGAATGACTTCATCGAAATCAATGCCTTTCACCAACTTACTTTTAAATGTGTCACTATTTTTTTAAGCCATAATTCAAACTTAAACCCTGAAAATTTCATTAGTCAGATATATATTTGCAAGGCAGTGATGTTTTTAAAGAAAATTTAAGAGACTAAAATAAGAAAAACCAGAATTTAAGATTTCGGTTATATTTCTAAACATGTATCAAGAAACAGCATTTCCCCATTTCATGTTTTAAACTGTTTCTCTATTTCGTTCTCAGAGTTATATAATCAATAATTGTTATACAGGTAAGTTTATTATCAATTTTAATCGTGGAATAATATGTGATAAATATAGTTGTGAATTACTTAAATATTTCTTAGATTATATGAATACTAAGGAGCCCTGATGCAGTGGTTAAGTGCTTGGCTGCTAACCAAAAGGCTGGCGGTTCAAACCCACTAGCTGCTCTGTGGGAGAAAGACGTGGCAGTCGGCTTCTGTAAGGATTACAGCCTTGGAAACCCTATGGGGCAGTTCTGCTCTGTCCTGTAGGGTCAATATGAGTTGGAATCAACTCGACGGCAATGCGTTTGGTTTTGGTAACAGGAAAATTAGCGTGTCAGAGAAGGTCTTAGGTGGACTTGATCCAGGAGGACGACAGGATGTGGAGTAGACAGCAGCATTGTTTGTCCACCTGCAGAGGCCAGATTCTTGGAGGTCCTCATCCTCTATTCCAACCATGTTCTCTCATCCTTGCCTCCTAAGCCTGTTCTTTACCTCCCGGTACCACCATCGAGTCCATGTGAGCAGCATCTCTCCCCTGGGCTCCTGCAGGTCCTCGCGGGACTGCCATCTGTTTTGCTAACCAGCAGGCATGAGCATTTGGCACAGCACCTGCCACATGGTGGGGACTCAAGAAATACCTAGATCAGTGTGTCTGCAGAAAGCACTCCTGACCTGTTACTACATTCTCCATCACCTCACCATCTTCCCTCCCAAAACTCCTACCCCAGCCTGCCAGGCCTGGGGGTCTGCGTCTTGTCCACCTCTCCACCCACACAGGATGCCTTTTTGCTTTTCAGATGCACCTTGTTCCTTTTCTCGCTTCACCCCTTCGCCTGTTAACTCCATTCTTGCGTTCCATCTCAGCCCAGTCCACTCCCTCTGAGAAGCCTTCTCAGACTTCCCCAGACTACTAGTTGCTGTCGAGTTGATCCTGACTCGTGGCGACCCCATGTGTATTAGAGTAGAACTGTGCACCACAGGGCTTTCGATGGCTCATTTTTCAGAAGTAGATTGCCAGGCCTTTATTCCAAGGCACCTCTGAGTGCACTTGAAACTCCAAACTTTTGGTTAGCGACTGAGTGTGTTAATTATTTGCACCACCCCAGACTAGGGCCTAACCCCACACTTTGTGCTTTAGCCCATACCTCTCCTTCGTAGTCACACCACAGGTATAGTTTTGCATCTATCAGTGCAAATTTGACCCTTTTCTGTCCCTCCCACTGGATAGCAAACTCCATGAAGACAGGTACCACGCCTCTTTTCTTACTATTATATGCCAGCACCTGGCACAAGGCCTGGAGCTTAGGAGTTGCTCAATAAATATTTGTTGGTTCGATGGATGGATGGATGATTGAAAAGGATGCAGTACTGCATAGAGATTTCCTCAGTATCTCACTAAACATAATTATCTCATCTTTTCCAGTAGTCAAGCACAACTGGCTCTCGTGGGCTTTCTGGGAGACCCTGAGTAAGAGTCTACCCAACATTTGCATTTTTTGCAAGCATCATCTCATACAGTTCTCACAAAAAATCTATAAATTTTGTGTTCTCTCCATTTTACAGATGAGCAAACCAAGGCTTACTATGCCCTTCATACCCACAGCCACATCTGCTCTCACAGAGCCTAACACAAGCAAAGGTGCTTGTTGTTGAATACCAAACCTGGCAGTAGGATCACCGTGTCAGTAGGATGACCGTGTCAGTAGGACGGCCACGTCGGTAGGATGGGCTGTGTCGGTAGGATGGGCCGTGTCGGTGAGATGGGCCGCGTTGGGATGGCCACGTCGATAGGATGGTCCATGTTGGTAGGATGGCCATGTCAGTAGGATGACGATGTCGGTGGGATGGGCCATGTTGGTAGGATGGCAGTGTCGGTAGAATGGGCTGTGTCGGTAGGATGGGCCATGTCGGTAGGATGGCCACGTCAGTAGGATGACCATGTTGGTAGGATGGGCCATGTTGGTAGGATGACCATGTTGGAGGGCCATGTTGGTAGGATGGCCACGTCAGTAGGATGACCATGTTGGTGGGATGGGCCATGTTGGTGGGATGGGCCATGCTGAAGGGCCATGTTGGTAGGATGGCCGCATCAGTAGAATGACCAGGTTGGTAGGATGGGCCATGTTGGTAGGATGACCATATGGGAGGGCCATGTTTGTAGGATGGCCACGTCAGTAGGATGACCAGTTGGTGGGGTGGGCTATGTTGGTAGGATGGCCGTGTCAGTAGGATGGGCCATGTTGGTAGGATGGGCCATGTTGGTGGGATGGGCCATGTTGGTGGGATGGGCCATGTTGGTGGGATGGGCCATGTTGGTAGGATGGGCCATGTTCGTAGGATGGGCCGCGTCAGAAGGATGACCGTGTCATATGGCCATGACAGGATGCATTTGCACTGCCTGCCCTTCCCTCTGAAGCAGGAACAGAAACGTCTGTGTTCCTGTCTGTGCTGGGCCGGCTGGAGGGTTTGATTGTCTCACTAAATGATTTTCCTTCTAGAATAATTCTAGAATAATTTGAATTTGTCCACCTTGCTTCCTCTCTGACTTAGATGAATGCAGAATGGGTTTAGAGAGACACCTCCCCTCACTATTCTAGAATCCTCTCCAGGGATTTAGTGTATGCTGAGATGTTCTGTGGAGCCCTGGTGGTGCAGTACTTAAGAGCTTGGCTGTTAACCAAATAGTCAACAGTTCGTATCCACCAGCCGCTCCTTGGAAACCTTACAGGGCAATTCTACTCCGGTCCTATAGTGTTGCCATGAGTCAGAATCAACTCGAAAGCCATAGGTTGGTTTGTTTGTTTTTTTTGAAAGTTTCTGTGGTTGGTTACCTGTTCCCTCTGTGGCTTAATAATGAATAGCAAGTTCATTTCCAGTGTCAATAATTACCCATTTCTACCACTCTGAGAACTGAATGTTACACAGATTCCTACGTATATTTCCATACAATTTGGTGGTTTTTTTTGCAGAAATGAGTAGAAATTTGTGAGAGTGTTTGTATAAAACATTACTCCCAGATAGCTTGAGAAAAATTAAGCCGTTTTAATTTGGCGATGGGCAATTGACATAACCCTACGTTTGTTTAACACGTAGCAGACTGATGAAATTGTTTGTTCACCGCCAGGGCTTCCATGTTCCTTCGAAAGACAGTCTGGCAGTACGGCTGTAGGGAAGCTGTGCATTTCCTGAGCCCCCGGGATAATAATACACCTCCCATTTGTTTGAAATAAACTAGGCACCAGAAGTGAGATTAATGATATGCCCAGTCCCAGTGTAATCCTAAAATTAGCAGAAGCAAGTTGCATAATGCAAGTGGTAAAAGTCCCTTTTTCCTGGTGCTCCTGAGCTGAGCTGAATGGTTGGGGTAATGAAGAATGCTAGGCCTGTTAATGAGAACAAGCATGCTTAAATAGGGAGGCCGCTAGGTTCTGTGCTTATTATTGTACACTACTTACAGATGAATGGTGTTTGAAGTTCAATGTAGGAGACCGCGCTCTTCCCCTCTACCTTTCTCTTCCTCCCCCTTCCTCTCTCTGCTTCTCTTGACTGACCATTTTATAAATAGTGCCCAGGGTCAGGGGCATTTAAAAAAAAAAAAAACATAACTGTTGACAGAAAATAAGAACAGCAGTGCCCCCCCGAAAAATACACAGTAAGCTAAAGGCCACGCGTTTCAGGGAAGTGTGGCTTTGTTTTTCTTTCCCGTGATCGCCACAGACGCCTGACACAGGTACGGATCGATCTGCTCGCCGGCGTGGGAGTGGGTGTTCTGTTCACCTGGTGTTTCTGGTCCCCTTCGGTTGCATGTCAGATCATCGAAATCAATTCCTTTTTGATTTTTTTGCAACAGTCAAGATGGGCCAGCTAACGAATGACAAAGAGCCCTATTCACGGCAAAGCGATTGTTGCATTACAAGTACAATTTTGCAGGAATTTCACCAAAAAAAAAAAAAAAAGCCCAAACCAAGAACACAGTTTTCCTGCATCATTTGCTGTCTCGCATGATTTGTCAACCCTCCTGAATGCTCCATAACACCGTCCTTGGCTGTCATCAGAACAGACACTCCCCTTCTCAAAGTCATCCGGGTGCACACACATACCAGGAGGCCTTAGACGCTTTTCCTCGCGATGCGCCAGAGGGCGTAGCTTCCACCTTCTTTTTCCTCCCTTCGTGTTTTCTTTCCCCTGATAAGTTGTAAAAGAGTCTTAAATGTGTGGAGTGACCTTGGTTGCTTGCATTGCTGTTTATACCTCCTTCCTCCTCCCAGCCCTGTTCCTCCTTCTGCCACGTGATGGGGATGGTGGAGGGTGGCAGCCCCAGTGTGGTCAGCCCCCAGCCTACCTGTGCCTGCCATCTGCCTGGCCTCTCTGCAGGGCCAATGTGACCACACGTGCAAGGCTTGGGAAGAGTCTTGAAATCCACTTTACGGACTGGGAGAGTATTTTGTTAATTAAATTCTGTTTTTTGGAATTACCTTCCAAATCTGTAGAAAGTGAATTGGTAGGATATCACAAGGGCTTTTTAATTTTTCTTTGAGCTCTCTGGAATCTTAATAACATATGTGATTGGGGCAAAGTCATCTGACTTCTATTTGATTTCTATTTTTTAACTACTGGACTTCATTTATTCTAAGATAAATATTTTTTCACACTTAACAATTCTAAAACCAGATACATCTTAACCCTCCATAAAACCAAAACCAAACTTGTTGCCACTGAGTCACCTCTGACTCATAGCGACCGTGCACGACAGAGTAGAACTGCCCCATAGGGTTTCCAAGGAATGGCTGGTGGATTTGAACTGCTGACCTTTTGGTTAGCAACCGAGCTTTTAACCACTGCGCCACCAGGGCTCCCTTACTATCCATGGCATCTTACAATTACAACTGGCAGCATTTTTTTTTTTTTCTTAGTAGAGCATAAAATCATGGTGTGTCTTTTAACAGACAGTCTTACATATAATTTAAAACACTGTCCTAGGTGTACCATACCTGTATTCCTGCAGAAGACGAGGTTGGCTCTTCTTGCTGTAATGTACTTCCAGGGAGATAGAGGAGTCTCTTACATACTCTGGTCACCACCCTTCCTCGGCCACAGCAACAGCACAGAGCACCCGTTGACTTGCACATACTCTACCGATGCTAATACCAGAACACGGAACCTGTTGCCGTTGAGTCGATTCCAACTCATAATGACCCTATTGGACAGAGGAGAACTGCCCTATACGGTTTCCAAGGAGTGGCTGGTGGATTTGAACTGCCAGCCTTTTGGTTAGCAGCCGAGCTCTTAACTACCGAGCCACCAGGGCTCCACTGATGCTTATAGTCAAGAATAATTTAAAAACCCTACTGACCAATCCTGATTTTCTAGGATTCAGTGTTATTCTGCAGTGTGTCGTGTTATCTTGGAGTTGGTGTTGGATAGGTAGGGCACTTAACAGATTACAAATCCTTTTTTGGAAGATAAACAAGTTTATCTTTTTATTTCATCCTCTCGTTGCCACCTTGACTGGACCTTGTCAGGTCTGGCTCTCTGCGTTAAAGACTTTCTTTTGTTTGTTAGCTTGTTTGTTTGAAAGCTTAAATTCCGCTGGATTCCAGATTTCGTTGCTGTGTGGTGTTTCTATGTAGGTGTTCCTCTTTGCCTAGAAGGAACCCTGGTGGCTCAACAGTTAAGTGCTTGGTTGCTAGCCGAAAGGTCGGTGTCTTGAACCCAAGGCTCTGTGGGAGAAGGTCCTGGCAATCTGCTCTCATGAAGATTACAGCCTAGAAAACCCTACTGGGCAGCTCTACTCTGCACATGGAGTCACTATGAGTTGAAATTAACTCGACGGCACCTAACTCACATACACTTTGCCTACATTAACCACCCTTTAGTTCTTTAGCTCATTGCCCATTACAGGTCTTCTTTTATTGTCCTTACTTGGTCAGAATAAAATGTGTATGTGTTGTTGTTGTTAGGTGCTGTCGAGTCGGTTCCGACTGATAGCGACCCCACGTATCACAGAACGAAACACTGCTCGGTCCTGCGCCATCCTCACATTCTCTGCTATACTTGAGCCCGTTGTTGCAGCCACTGTGTCAATCGGTCTCAAGGGTCTTCTTCTTTTTTGCTGACCCTCTACTTTCCCAAGCATGATGTTCTTCTCCAGGGACTGGTCCCTCCTGGTAACATGTCCAAAGTATGTGAGACATAGTCTCGCCATCCTTGCTTCTAAGGAGCATTCTGGTTGCACTTCTTCCAAGACAGATTTGTTCCTTCTTCTGGCAGTCTATGGTATATTCAATGTTCTTTGCCAACACCATAACTCAAAGGCATCAATTCTTCTTCCGTCTTCCTTATTCATTGTCCAGCTTTCTCATGCATATGAGGCGATTGAAAGAAATGTGTGTGTATATATATTTAATTCGGAAACTGAAACAGCTCAGAGTGCTTCTCTTGAAATGATGACTGCCTGTACTAACGAGTTGGTTTCTGAGAAGGTCTTGCTGTCTGAGACCACTGCCTTAAACCACTGTCCTGACTGCTGCCTCCTTCTCCTCACGTCATTTGCCACGCACAGGTCTCTGTGCTCCTTGCGCACCAGCTTCCTACTTACAAAAGTAACTTAATTTAGTTTGGAGGATCCCTTGACAATCAGCGTTCTCACAGGGAAAAACAAAGACTATCCCAACTCACTGGAAGCTGTCTTCCCTATTGTCCCTGTGTCTCAAGCCAGTTCCTCAGTGCGGCTGAAAGTGAAGGTCAAAACAACTAGGTTCTATTTTGTTACGGCCGAATGAATTAAGGTGGGGTAGGAAACTGTATTTCCTGTAGAATTCTACAGGGTCTTTATTTTGTCCCTTATATTAGAAGTCTAGATAGCTCTCTCTTGGTTGATTTGAAGGGGGTACCAAATGAACCCATGAAAATCCCTCTGGACCTGTGAAAATCAGAATGTTAAACACCATACCCAATGGCAGCCTGTGTTGCAAAAGTGCTTGGCACTGTTTATGTCTTTCTGCCTTTGACTCTGTCGCCTTCTCTCACCAATGCAAGGGGACACAAGGATATCCCTTCAGAAAGGCACTTCCTTCAAAGGAGACGGAGGGGAGGGGAGGAGGAGCCCTGTGACGGGGAAGGGTGAGGTTTTCTGGGCCCCCACAATGGGCACACACTTTCCCAGCTCGGCACTAGCCCCCCAGTGCTTCATTTGTCTTGTGAATTTGTGTGTGAGTTACCCTGAAGTCAACTTACGACAGTTAGTCCATTGGCATGGTTTCCCTGCACACCCCGTACTGCACGTTAACCAGTGTAATCCTTTTCTACGAAGCTTGGAGGAAGAAGGCAATCGAAAGAGGTATTCAGTTTTCCTTTGAGAACCACTGCCAGTGATCTACAAGTTGATGTAGAATTTAAGCTTATTTTTATACAACTAGATGAATGAAATAAGTTCTACTTAGTTTTTTATTTTTTGGAAATTTTTGCTAGGCAGCCGTAGTAGCGTGTAGGCATCAAGCCATTTCACGGGGAGTAATTGAACTGGTGGCCTTGCAGCTCAACCATCCTTGTAAGTGTGGGGTCGATCGCTACTCTGCTTGGCCTGACTGATGGAGAAAACCATTTTTAGGGATGTCTGTGGCACCCTGCTTCTGCGGCTCTAGTTTTTCTGTAGGTGTGATATAAGGGGCGTGAGTTTGGGATTCATTACAGGCAATCCTGTATGTTGCAACAGAAGAAAAAAGGGTTACCTTAAGTAGCAATATGGAGATTTGGAAGAATTTCAGCTTTTCTAAAGGGCCTTGGGCTTTTCATTGCTGTGAGAAAAGGGTTTCCTTTCTCTTTACAATATTTAAAATCAGAAAACATTAGAGAGGGTTCTAATTTTGAACATCACTTTCCTTATTGGCATTTTCCTCCAGAAACGAGTTTAAGAGTTTCTTCTATTAGTATTTGCTTATAGACTTAGCTTCTATAGTGTCGTTTTGAAAAGATTATTAAATCTTTTTTTTTTAATCTAAAGGCAAAATACCTTTCATTTTCAGGTAATGTTTTACATTACACATTTTATTTGGAAATAAATACTGCCTTTTTATTGAAAAAAATTATTGAAACAGTTTTAAATAAAATCTTGGCACTAGGGTTGCAAAATATTTGACAGTTTAAAACATTGCAGGAATGTATTTTCATTGTACGTATTTTAGCACAATCGTTTTTCTTTCCCCGCCAAGCCAACCCACATTGACTGGTCTGTCATTAGCAACTTTGGAGGCTGTGAAGGCTGTAAGCGGGTGAGTGATTTTCCATTCTGGTTCAGTTGCATTTCTAGCTTTTGCAAATAGATGGCACTTTTGACTTACCCTAAAACAGTGCTGATCAGACTGTTGTACATCATGAAAAACACTTACAATGGTCTCTGTATAAATCAGAAATGTATTTGTTACTATTCACATGGAGGCAGGAGAAATAAAAATTAAACCTATTTGAAGACACCACTATTGGCCTCTCTCTTAAATGCTAAAAATTTACACACCCACCCACCCCGGGTATGAGAATTATTGCATTTTATTACGTTATAATAATTGTTGTTAAGCGTTGGAGGATGGCGATCTTTGATCTTGAAGAGCAAGAGAAAATGGTGTAAAGAAAGTTTTATTTGCAAGTACGATTGTTGTGGGTCTGTGCATGCTTTTTTGTGACTAAAATTTGTTGCAAAAGGCCCTTCTGAATATCTTGGTTTCCTCCCCTTTTTCCTGCAATCCACATACACGTGTGTGTAGGCGCACATACACACACATACACACACACACATACACACAGGAGGCATATAGACCCTCACGCACACAGAGGGGAAAAAAATCAGTCTGTTGTCTTGCAAGTGTTACTTATCATATTAATTAAAATCTGGTGACATATAACACTAGCAGCTGTGTGGGAAAGCGAGGGAAATTAACAAACGTTTGATTTGTTGTGTTGCTAATGTGACACTTATTATACAGGTCACAGTAAAACAATACCTCAGCCAAAATATGCTAATGATGGTAGAGAACTGTTGCAGTTGTAAAAACATTGGTGTTTGTTATAGTGAGGCAAAATAGCGCGTTACCTTTAAGAGAAAGAAGTGATCTTGGAATGGAATAACATAGCCAAGTTTTTAAACGTTAATCGTTAGAAGTGACAAATGCAGAAAAAGTTTTCCCACGTGATTTTTTGAACAAATAATATAGGAAAACTTATATGAGATAATCTGGATTTAAAGAAAATACTTTTGCTGTTTAGTTTTTAAAGTAGTTTTATTATGATAAGAAGTAGGGAATTCAATAGAACGTTACCACATTGCTAATGCTGTTTTGTGTTTTATCACATCGAGTAGTCAAATTTATAAAAAATAAGGGGGTAGTTTAAAATCAAGTTTATATTTACAGAGAAACAGTAATATTCAGTTATTTCTCCTGAAGGAAATAAACGCTTCTCCTCTGAGTAAAAGGCTAAATTTTTAGAAATACAATATCAGCAAAAAGAATAACATTAAAGGAGTTTGTTACCAGTCCACATCACCTTCCTCTGCCTACTGTCTTTAATCCTGCAGTAAAAAACAATTGCACACTTTCCCAAAACACTTAGCAAACTTTTTCCATTGTACTCGAGTCAACAGTTAGAACAGGTGTTTATATGACCACGGAGGAAAAAGAAAATACAAGCGTGGCTCAGTTCAGAGTAATTCGTGCCATACCTTTCTTGGAGAACATAGCGTTTTGCATCTACGTTCTCACAAGTATGTTTGATTTTTACCTTTCCAAGGGGCCTTTCATTTACAGCACTTTCTCATCCTAGTTCTATATTTTTTTCCAGTATAGGAAAGACTTCTTTCTTTCTCCCCCTCCTGGTGTTTTGATCTTGTTGCTGAAATGGGGTATATGAAGTCAACCATTTGTTTGACAGCCTTTGACAGCAGATTATGTAGATTTTGCCTGAGAGAACCCTAGTCATTCGGAACTGAATTTTGAGCGAGCAATCTAGATCAAAGGTCAGATGACTGGGTACACATGGGCAGATATTTCAGCTTCCCGTGTGGGAGGACGTTCGGGAAAGAGCTGTGCATCAGATGGCGGCAAGCCCTAAAAGGTTAAAGCAGAGGTGATTCGATTCCGCAGTGTTTACAGCCTCAGATTGTGCTGGGGTCGTTTCAAACCTTCTGCACTTTTTGCCAAAGCGGACAGAGTAGCTTCTCTCTGGGCTCTGCCCTGTGGAAATGTGAATAAACTCTTGGAGACACGATGACCGAAAGCCCTGGGATAACGAGGTGCTTCTTACCCGTGTGACCCTCAGCGGTTGGTCGCCTTTGCGCGTCCACTGCGTTTAGATATAATTTTTAACCCGGATTGCTATGTGTGCTGTTGGCAGAGGCAGAATTGTTTCGTATCTGTCGACCACAGTCTCCCGAGTAATTCCAATCGGGAAGCAAAGGGTTGATAATCAAGTCAGAATTGCAGTCTCAGAATGAAGAGGACGCTGGTAGAGCCTGGGCTTCTAAGTTCTGACTTTAGAAATGCTGCAATAACAGTCTCCCGCATGTTATGTATTGGAGCTATAGAGAGAGCGATCCTTGTCATTGATTAAATCTGTATAAACAGACACATCTCCTTCTTGTGTGAGAGCAAAATGCTATTGGGTTCAAAATATGATGTTGTATACACATATTCTCAATCGTTAGCAGGTAATTTTCAACTCGGTTCAAATTGACAGGACCATGGAGAGGTTAGCTCGCCAGTAAAACTTCCTTTTCTCTAAACCCAGTATCTTTAATTAAGCCCGTGTGACAGAACTGGCATTTCAAAATACAAAGACATTTATTTAACTCTGACAAAAAAAAAATAGTTTATTTAGCTTTGAATGGATTTTTTTCTTTGAGTGTGTTGTAAGGGAGAGCTTGTTTTTTCTGAACCTTAAATTATTAATGAAAGAGTGAAAGCAATAAATGAGGAACAATGAAAAACGTTGCAGTAATGACTGCTAGATCCACGTTCCAAGTTGAAGCAAGTCTCCGGTGATCTCTTTAGGTGGTTTTCTCTCAGTCCTGGGAGATACGCAGAGATTCCATGAGCAAGCTTTTGTATAAACTTCCCACCTTGCAATAATATGGAAGGTACCCATAATATGTTCAGCGACATTAAGGAGAACCAAATCCCTAACAGAGATATCCAGAGTATAATTTGAATCTATTAAATAAATGTCATCCAAATACCATTATATATATTAAAAAAAACACTTAACGTTGATGAAAAATCAAGGTATATATTATTCTATTAGGGTGAAATGATTGAACTGGAGAAAAGGCTACTTAAGTAGCATTATTATATAGTTTCAAAGTCTGATCTTCTCACCGCCCCCCATCCTACCCCATCAACCGGCGATAAAGCCAAAGCAATATCTATATGCAATGGGCGTTAGTACAAAGCAAGTCGTCCTCCAGCTCTTAAAATTCATATGATTTGTCAAGACAAGACAGTGTTATAATTTATTAAAGTACATGAGAGCCAATGGCTAGCTAATATTATCCACTTAAAACAATAATTACCTATCACCAAATGAATGATATTAGACGCTGTCTACCTCCATTTTTCTTCTTTGTCCCTCTATTCACTTCATACGTGCCCTTTTCTCAAAACACCCAGATATAAACCATAAAGGTTAGTCAGGACAAGGAAATGTAGCAGAATCACATTTAGAAAGCAATAACCTAGGTGCATTTTAACCAAGTCCTTTGACGTTGCAAAGCTACGAATAATGGGTGCTAACCAGTACATTTGCTTCATTTGTTTTATGCTTTCTCGTCATCTCAGAAAAATAAGTAATGTCAGGCTGACTTCTGCTCTGATCCGAGAGAGTTTTGTAAATTGGGGGAAGTATTTACTTTTGTTTTTGTGATGATATTTTGAGAAAACCTATTCTTCCCCATTTCTGTATACATCCCCTCCTCCAGCTGTTCAAGCGCTCCTTTAACTCAGCTCAGCTGACTGCTGGGAAGACCACCCAGTCTTTTAAGGAATATTGCCTTACACTCCGCCTTGATTTTTGTGGCGATTCTTAAAACACATCTTCGATATCTGGCTACTGACTCTCCTTCTAATTACATTAATCTGCATAATTGTATTCAGATTCATTTTAATTATTCTTTGCATAAGACCTAAAACAGCTAATTCTCACAGCACAGCAGATTTTGTGGTGGTTTTCAATCTGCTTAAAGAATTTGTGAGATTATTACATGAAAATAGACAAGAGTCCCAAGCTTTTTGTTAAATCTTTGTCGGGGCACCTTTCACATACCACCTCTCTCTGTCTGGAACCACAAAGCTTTCATATGCTGCAGTGCTT
This sequence comes from Trichechus manatus latirostris, assembly GCF_000243295.1. Taxonomy (NCBI): domain Eukaryota; kingdom Metazoa; phylum Chordata; class Mammalia; order Sirenia; family Trichechidae; genus Trichechus; species Trichechus manatus. Next base: position 8,284,545 of record NW_004444038.1, read on the forward strand.
TACAGTGATCTAATTACGGTTTACAGTTTGGTTTGATCCCGTTTTAAAAACATATATAGCAGCGAGGCTGAGGTACACAAACCTTTTTTTTCCATATAATATAAATCTTGTATAATTAATTGAGAACCATGCTGTTCAGCTATTCCCTTACCTACAAGGGAGGGGAGAAACATTCTGGACCACCTCAGTGTTAGCTTCTGCTGCTTCATCTGCCAGGATAACTCACTAGTCCCAAACCAACTACCTTTTGTTTAGATGATCATTAAAATAAGCCTTACTGGATTCCTGACAAAATGGCATTAATATATGATTTATTTCCTCTAATTCTCCACAAATACTGGGGAGGGTCTGGTGCAGAGGAGAGAAATTCAAAACATACCATTTGGATTTTAAGGACAGTTTTTGAAAAGGAGCAATTTCCATATATCAACACTTTTTGGTGTGATCCGTGAAACATTTTGATATGATTTACCAAAAACAGTTTTTGCATCAAGAACATTCTTACTGCCTCATCTGCATGTGTAAAGCGTGCAGAATAGAATCACATTAGGTATACATTCAATGCAAAAAAAAAAGACGCCCTTCGTTAATGCAACATTATGGTAGAAGATTTAAATGCATAGAAGTCATGAAATTCAGTGTTACGGTTCTCACAGCAATTATAGCTTGGTCATATTTGCATAGTTTGGTATTATATATGCTGTTAAATTTTCTACCTTTAGAGAGAAACGGCATCTATTTTGCTCAGCCCAACAATCAGAAGGAGAGGAGGACTAGGGTTGACGAATACATTGTGAAATGTGATTTTTCTTAGTTTAATCACAATTTGTATTCCCAAACCGAAACCAGGGGTAGGTGGACCTTTTCTCATTAGAAATAAAGTTAATGGAGACACAGGATGAAATGTAAACTGGGGGAGAAAAATGAATGGACCCCTCTCTTGTCCATCAGCACTTAACCATACACCTCTGTTGTGGGTGTAAATCTGTGAATATTTTGATTCGATGTTCAGGTCCTTAAGGAAGGCTGTTTCTTCAATAATAAATAATTTGGAAATAGATTCGTAGGATCCACCGAGGTCACGTGGAATTAATTCCACAGCATAGCCCATTTCAAAGCTGCCCTCAGCCCTAGAACTGAAACTTAAAATGTGCTTAAACTGGGCATAACAGTAGGCTATTAGAATAATAACATATTTTCTCTCGTTTGATCTTACTCCCACTCATAGGATTTCTATTTCAAACTCTAGGAAACTGAGACTTAACAGCTTGAGTGGCTTATCTATCAAATGTGACATGTATGTTCATTACCCAGCAAAGCCAGGACTTGAACTCACGCGTACGGAGCCTCAGTCCTGTCTGCATTCAGGTCTCTCTCTCAGTTCCCTCCTCTGGTGGCTGCCTTCCCACCCCCATCAGTACTAAGACAATAGTAATAATAAAATACACCTGTGGGAGACTTTCAATGAACTTCTGCTACAGCTCCGAGGTAAATACAAGGTGTTATTCTCATTTTTTGCACTGAGGTCCAGGAGCTGACTTGTCCAAGGTCATGGCTGAGCTGGCCTTGAATCTCAGAGTTCTGACTCTGAATTCACAGCTTGCTGCCTCCCGCTTGCAGGTGACCAGGTTGCAAGCAGTAATTCTGTTTTATGAACCAAAGCTTTGCATAGGTAGAATCTTGGAAGCTCACAGCAAGATTATGGCCGGGCGTGAGGTAATCAAATTGTAGTGTTTCAGCACCTGTCCCGTAGGAACTTCCGTCCAGACCCCTCAGAAGGGACCACGTCACTGTCCTGGAGAACCTCATCTTTCACAACTCCTGTGTGGTGCCAAGGGGACCAGTCTCTATGCCTTGCTGCCTCTCTCCCCAACACCGGGGAGACGGGAGAAGCCAGGGGCCAACCTGGGCCATGCAGGCAATTGAAATGCCACTTCTGAGCCCAGCTTCCTCTGGAAACGTGGGCCAGGCAATTCTTTCACTGGTAAGAGACCAGTCTATTAGTAGATTAAGGACAACACACACACAGGAATCCAGAGAGTGATGCAAAACGTGTCTTCACTCTTGCTATTGAGTTGCTTTCAGTTCATGCGCCAACCTGGCAGTTGCAGAAGTCCCTGCTTCTCTATCCCATTCTCCCCCATCGTCCTGGGCCCGTTCTGGCAGCATGTCACTGGGCCCCGACACCACAGATACTCTGGTTCCTTGCTCAGTGCCAGAAGAGCCATGGGGAATTCCTATTGCCCAGTGTTGTGTGCCATCGAGCTGATTCTGACTCATAGAGACCCCAGGTGACAGAGGACAACTGCCCCATAGGGTGTCTTAGGTATAGGGTTGCTGTGAGTCGGAATCGACTCCACTGGGTTTGGTTTTTTGGTTTAATCTTTAGGGGAACAGATTTTCGGGTCTTTCTCCAGTGGAGCCACTGGTGGGTATGTAACTGCTGACCTTTCCAGTAGCAGCGGAGCACTTAACCATTGCACCACTAGGGCTCCCACTGCCCAGTGTACTGTACCATACCCATTTCCGCTGAGTTGATTCCAACTCATAGCGACCCTATAGGACAGAGTAGAATTGCTCCATAAAGTTTCCAAGGAGTGGCTGGTGGATTCCAACTGCTGACCTTTTTGGTTAGCAGCCGAGCTCTTAACCATTGCACCACCAGGGCTCCCAGTGTAGGAGGAGGTTATTCTTTCAGATTCTTCTGAGTCCCGGATTTCACAGACAGACTTCTTTTGCTGGTTTTGATGACCTGGCACGACACTTTGATGCATTATTATGCTAGCAGAGACTCACCTAAGACTTCCAGGAAGGGAAGGGAGGAACACGAGGATCAGAAAACCTGTCCTCCAGAATTAATAGCTGAAGAGCAGCAAGACTGACGCCCGAGGACTGGAGGTTCTGAGACATGGGGGCCCAAGGCCACCTTCCCATTCAGTTTCGCAGCCCAGACTTGGCCTCGCTAGCTTTGCAGCCACACACACACACAAATACACGTGTGTGTGTGCCTCCCAGGTCAAGCAGAGTATTTAAGCAAGGAGCTGAGTTTGGGGTGTTTTCCAATCATAGTATAACTTTGAGCAAGTCACTTAACCACTCTCTACAGCTCTCCTCTAATTAAAAAAAAAAAAAAAGTTTACCATCATTTTTTGTTTAAATTATCACTTTTGTTGTTAGAATTACCTTTCGCCTTTGGTGTGCAGTTCTCTGGATTGACACGTGTACAGCTTCATATCCCTTCGCCCTGATCAGGATGTGGAACAATTTCATCACCTTCAAAAGCTCCCTCTTGCTAGCTCTTTATACTCACACCCTCACCTATGGCCGTCAACCACCTGGTTTAGCTGGGTCTGAGGGGTTTCTGGCAACACAGCATTTTTTGGTGATAGCACCAAGAAAGCCCCAGGCAAACCGGGGTGAGTTGGTCACCCTACCACATCACACATTGTAAAAAACAGCATGGGGGTGGTGTCTGACCTCTTCCAACCCAACAAGGGGGAAGGAGAACCAAGACCAACAGGGCAAGGCTGACTCCCATGAGGTGGAGGCCAGACAAGCCTGCTCTCTCCGCCATCTTTACTAGTTCCAACACCAACCGTCCCTCCCACAGCACTCTCTACTGTGTTTGAGAATTCATTGCAGTGGCCACACACAACTCACAGACCATACTCACGATTATGAGGTTTATTGGGGAAGTAAGAGTTACAATTCAGGCTCAGGAACACTCAGGATACAGTTCTTCCATAGGACAGCCTCTCCCCAGCTGAGCTGCAGGCACGCCTCTCCCTGGCCTTTAGTCTCTGCCCGAAGGCGCTCAGCATTGTCTCTCCGTGGGCCATCATGCCTGCTGTTGAGTCTCTCCTGCCACTGCTTCTCACTGTCTTCAGGGTTACAGCTTGGTCTCTCTTTCTCAGTCTTTTGCTTCCAGGAACTTCTCAGTGCAGGGACTCTGGGTCCAAAGGACGTGCTCTCCGCTCCTGGCTGTTCTTCCTTGGTGGTAGAGGATCCTCCTCCCTGCTCTGGAATTGGCTCCCTTTTAAGGCAAAACTGACCAATCCCCTTGGTAGGCCACAATTACCCTATCACACAGTCCTGCCCAGTCACCTGGGTGGGCGTTAACAAGACCATGGCTAGAAAGGCCACACAAAAGCCATCAATCGCACCACACACATAATCGAAAACACTGATCTGTTTTCTATCCCTATCGTCTTTTCAGAAATGTTAAATAAATGGAATTATACAGTATACGACCTTTTGAGATTGCTTCTTTCACTCAACAAGTCTTTAAAATTCATCCAAATTGTTGTGTCTATTGATAGTTTATTCCGTTTAATTGCTGAGTAATATTTCATGCCATGGATACACCAGAGTATGCTTACCCTTTAACAGCTGAAGGACATTTGGATAATTTCCAGCTTTTATTTTTCCCAAATAAAGCTGCTGTGGACATTCATGTACAGGTTTTAGAATGAAGTTTTTCTTTATCTAGGATTGGGATTACTGGGTCTTATTGTAGGTATATGTTTAACTTTGTAAGAAATAGCCAAATTGTTTTCCAGAGTGCCTACCATGTTGCTTTTTCGCCAGCCATGTTCAGAGTTACGGTAGCTCCATATATGTGCTTTTAAACAGAAGGGAGGGTACTCTTGCATTTCCTAGATTAGTGGTTTTCAACTCAGAGTTACGTTGATTCCTGGGGGACATTTGGCAATGTCTGGAGAGTTTTTGATTGTCACAACTTGGGGGATGCTACTGACATCTAGTGTATAGAGGCCAGCGATGCTGCTGAACATACTTCAATGCACAGGATAGTTCCCATAACAAAGAATTATCTGGCCCCAAACGTCAAAACTGTTGTGGTTGAGAAACCTTGCCTTAGATGAAACTCATACAATATGAAGGCTACTGACCCAGCCATTAGTCTCCCCTTTCCTACCCTTGGCTGAAATTCACACTGTATTTTCTCACACTATTTGATTCTCTCACTTGATCCATCCAGCA
>NW_004444038.1:8290384-8293210 GCF_000243295.1 Trichechus manatus latirostris
CCTTTTGGTTAGCAGCCTAAACACTTAACCACTGCACCACCAGGGCTCCTTCATCATAGCAGCACGCAAACTTCCACTGACAAATAGGTGGTGGTGGCACATGAAGGGCATTTGTCAGGAATCGAATCTGGGTAGCCTGCTTGGAGGGTGAGAATTGCACCACTGAGCCAGCCTTCTCCCCCTCTTCACCCAAGATGCTACAAATCTCTTATCTGATCATCTCTATGCTGCTTTGGCCTCCCCCACTACCCAAGGATGTAGAGTAGACTCCTTCATCACAGGGTTGGAGGACCAAACAAGTGGCTCTGGACGGTGTCCTTGCCTGACCATATCGGTGCTAGGCCTTCCCTAGCCTGGATAGTCACTGCTGGGAATGGTCATTTTTCTCCTTCTGGTCAGGGGTCCTCATTCCTGTCCAATTGCCCAGCTGCCATTTTTAGAGTTTTCTTTACCAGTTCAGCTCCGGGTGGTCTCGGAAATGCAACGTTTCCAGGTGTGGCCTGACATGTCCTAGTTTTACTGAACCCTAGAATGTGAGTTCTGTCCGGTGTGCTCAGACCTGCCAATAATCTGGACACCGGTCTTTGAGAAAGAGAAGGTAACTTTACTGCAATGCGCAGAGCAAGGAGTTGGGAGGAAGTTCCTCAGATCCGATACTCCCTGAGCTATGGGGAAGCAGGGTTTATATGTGATTTGGGCAGCAAGACGGTGGCCGTGCAGGCATATCAGGGAGGGAAAATTCTAGAAGGCAGTCAGTAAACAGGAGGTGATGTGGTTCTTGTCAGACCTCTCGCTTCTGAATAGGGTCCAGGTGATGGTTTTTCTTCTGATTCATTCCACTTGTTGCTGCATCCTCTGTTGAGGTCAATTAGCGGTCACAGCTGGCCCTTCTGCGCATACACATATGGGGCGGCCAAACCTGGCTTGGGCTAGTTGAAGGACTAATGGAAATTTACTGGCATTCGTAGGGTCAGGTTACGCTAGCCCGAGTCCCTGGGGAGCTTCAGTGTTCAAGGTAAATATAATTCTTTTTAAAGTGACAATAGAGTGACTTGACGTTCCTGTTTTATTTATTAAGTAAATTTTTAAAATGAAAAATTGTGACAGAAATGCAGTAGGATGGAACATGTGACCTGGGTTGGGAAGTGGGTTTCACTGAGGGGGCAGACCACCAATGCTAGAGGTAGGGGTTGGTCAGATGGAGACGGGGAGGTGAGGGGAAGACATTCCAAGTGAAGGGCCAGCAGAATTGAGGGCATGCGGGAGAAAGGTAAGGAGAGCCCTCTCTAGGGAAGGTGTAGGAGATACAAGCTAAAGAAGACTCTCTCGATGGGGATTAAGAGTGCAAGTACGTTATTTAGAAACTAGAGAGAGAGCAATACGGGACTGAATAACATGAAGTTGAGTGGAAACGAGTAACCTTAGAAACGGAAATTTACCTAGACCCTACAGAGCAGGGGGGAAGCCTGCAATCTTAGGTGTGTATTTTTAGTTTCTGAAAGGAACAAGATACTGCAAGACAAACATTTTGAAGACTTACGCAAACTTGGGCCCATTGGTCCCTAGCAGAAGCCTGTTATGTGGCTCTGTGGGACATTTTGTGTCTTTATGCATAGAATTCCACCCTCTGCTCTGTGTGTTTCCCACTGTGTCTCTACTCACCAGCCATTCATCCTGTGAATGGGGAACATGGAGACATGGCTTCTCAATTGTTGGGGAAAACTCAGTTACCTCGCTAGCCAAAAAAATTAACAAAATTAGCAGAAAAAAATATTTTGGATGTCTGTGCACGTCGCTAAAATTGGATTACTTCTCTGTATTTTTAATACATGTAACTATATGGGCAGTAGAAAGAAAAGCGAGTTCATTTCTCTTTTAGAGCAAGACCGGAGGTAAAGGAATTCACTTAAAGATTATTAAACCAGAGGAATGCAAAAGGCTACAGACACTTAGTAAACTTGCAGGATAGAGCTGAATAAACTGGAAACAACACCACCAAAAAGATATTTGGAGGAGAGAATCATAGGTCCAAATTCTTTTCAAAGCCCCTTTCGGTTAGGCTAGAATATGGTCACATGAATATACTCTAGGCATCGTCCCAGTTTGTCAGTCTCTAAAAGCAGCTAGGAAGCAGCCCGAAGGGAAACCCCCAATTGGGACTTCACCAGCTCAGCACTCTGATTCTCATATGTGGATAACCAAGAAAAAAATAAATCACCTTTTGGTACCTAATTCCATTCATTTATTTATTTTTCCGGGAAAAAGTAACTTTTAATTAGCTGCATATTTATTCATTGGATTCTAATTTCTAATGATAACCAAAGCGCTGCCCAATTTAGAAGATCATGTCAAAGTGATCCAAATACCTAAGTGCCCTAGTAATTAAATTTTCTTTTTATCAAGCACTGCTTAATTGAACATTGACTTTCGCTCAGCCGCCTTAGGATGTGTACACAGCCTCCAGCTGCTGGTTTGTGTGTGCGATTGCTTAGCAAAGCGTAAGAGGTCCTGTGTCTTTACCTCCATCTGCTCTGCACTTCCTTCACCCCTCCAGGGCTTCTCACCCAGGACATGTGGAAATGGTGGGGCATATTTATTTACTTGTGACCATGACCGGGGTGGCTGCCGACACTTAGTGAGTGGGAGAGATCAGGGATACTCAGAGTCCTGCAAAATGTCCAGGACAGTCGTGCACGAAGAAGAATTAATCCATCAAATGCCAGCAGTATTCCTTCCAATAAACGTGGATCATGAGTGTATAGTATGCGCCAAGCCATGTCCTAAGCTCGGGTAACAACAGACATGGTCTCTGTTTTCGTTTCTATT
>NW_004444038.1:8294797-8299925 GCF_000243295.1 Trichechus manatus latirostris
GTGGAAATTGGGTCGGAGGATGCCCAAAGCGGAGACTTATTTCTGGTTCCAAAAGCTATCCTTGGCAACCCTGTGGGGCAGTTCTGCTCTGACCTATGGGGTCTCTGGGAGTTGGAATCCACTCGACGGCGATGGGTTTTGGTTTGTTCTAACAAAAACATTCATTGACATTGTGGCGCTAGTTGGGTAAATAATACGTGTGCCAAAACATGTACAGACATAAAACCCGTTGCCATCGAGTCAGCTCCGACTCGTGGCGATCCCGTGGAGTGGAACTGCCCCCTGGGGTTTCCTAGGAATGGCTGGTGGATTCAAACTGCCGATGTTTTGATTAGTAGATGAGCTCTTAACCACTACGCCGCCCACCAGGGCTCCTTATATGTACATATAGACATATACGTGTAGATATGTGTATACATATATAATACATATACAGGTAGTCTGAAATTTACGACGTACTATAGTTATGACAGACAGCACTTATGACCGTGCTTTTTTTCTCAGTAATGTGTACTACATACAGTGTGGCAGCGTGCAATCTGCTGTTGTTATCATTCTCATGCCAACCTCCAAAGACAAAGACTGGATTTATAAAAATGCTGGTAATATAAGGCAATAACAACGAAAACTAAAGAAAAGAAAATGAGGTATTTGCCTTATGTCAGAACTGAGTTATGACGGAGTCTTCCTTGGAATGGAACCCCATTGGAAGACAGTGTTCAAAACAAATAGGCCGTGTTATACTCATAATATTTTAGCGCTGTGTGTGGAGAAGGCAGATTTGGGTTGTGTGTGCACGTGTGCGTGTATATAGATGAAAGAGATAATGAAGAGGGATCCATGCTGGACTTATATTGTATTTGTGGGTGCAGTAATTACTCAGAGTCCTCTTTGCAAGGACCCTTAATTGCTTTATGACATTATTTCAAACCCCCTGTATAATCGCTGCGAGATAGCTTGGTGTCAAGGGTTAACATCATCATTTTGGCAGGTGGAGAAGTCAGAGAGTCCCAGCGAGGTGAAGAGGTCTGCACAGGAGAGAGGCAGTGAGACCCCGTTGGCGTAATGACAGGCCTGCTTGCTTCCGACTCTTTCTGTAGAGGCCCTTCTTCTGGGCCAGCCGCGTAAATACTCCCCTGTGATGTATGCTCATTTGGAGGGGCGAAGTTGTATACGTCCCATCAAAATGTGCAAGAAGCAATCAGCTGCCTGGCTCACCAAGGAGCCACAGATGGGGCTCTGCTGTATAGAATCTAGCAGGACACAGACACAGGTCCTGCTCAGCTACCTAACAATCTAAATTAGTGAAGCAAACAAGGAACAAGCTCAGACAGCAAGATGCAGGACTTCCAGGCATGACTTGGCCGGAATCAACCCCTTGAGACATCAGGGAAGGCTTCTGAAAATGTTAGTCTGGAGAGGAGGACTTTAATTAAGAGGGTGATGCTAGCTGGTGACACAGAAAGTGTAGATCATCCACGACAAGTAACTGCTCTTCATTCTCAGAAATGTGAATGAGAATGAAGTCATCTTCTTGTCACTAACACACATAGAATTTGTTTATGAAATATGTTAAGAGAAACGTAAAAACAAGGAGATAATATTGCAAATACCCTGGGGCCCACCACTGATCTTAAACCATGACAGACATAGCTGAAAGCCACTGTGCTTCTCTCATGTTCTCTGTTCTCCTTCCTCAAAGTAACTGCTGTCCTAAACTGGGTGCTTTTAAGGACAATATATAATATTGTTTTGCAGTTTGGAAATTTTATGTAAATGGTTGCCTGTTATATAAATCCTTTTTTGTTTCTTGGGGGGAGGGCTCAACATTGTTTTTAAGATTTGTTCATGATGATACAAGCTTTATCCATTTTCACTGTATATATGTATATATATAACATTCTATTGTATGACTATGTCACAACTTATTCCTTGTCTTATTGATGAACATATAGATAGTGTAATGGTTAAGGTTGTGTGTCAGCTTGGCTGGGCCATGATTCTCATTGGTTTGGCAGTTTTGTAATGATGTAGTTTGGCAGTTACATAAAATGTAGTTTGGCAGTTATGTAATGATGTAGTCATCCTCCATGATGTGATCTGATGTGATCAGCCAATCAGTTGTAAGGGGAGTTTCCTTGGGCGTGTGGCCTGTATCTAATATATATATGGATGTTGTGTCAAAGCTTGCTTGCTTGCTCTGGGTCCTGCATCCAGCTCTCATCATCTGACCTCCGGTTCTTGGGACTTGAGCCAGCGACCTGCTGTCTGAACTGCTGATCTTGGGTTTGTTAGCCACTGCAGCCACGTGAATCAGGAGAAGCCTCCGGCCTGATGCCTAACTCATGGATTTGGGACTTGCCAACCTCCATAACCACATGAGCCATTTCCTTGAGATGAATCTCTCTCTGTGTGTGTATCTATATGTATGTATATATATGTATGTGTATATATATATGTGTGTGTATATATATATATATATATATATATATATACGTTTTGCTTCCCAGCCTAGGATAGGTAGTTTTCCTGTTTTTGCTATTATAAATAGTGAGTATCTTTGTATATGTTTCCTTGGTCATATGTACAAGTGAGTTTCAGTGGGGTACATAACTACAAGAAAAATCGCTTCATCTTAGGGTATGTACCTCTTCAACTTTTCCAAACATTGCCAGTTATCCTCTAATTATTGGATGAACTTTAACTTTCACCTTCAGAGTTGAGAGTTGCCCCCCATCTTTGCCGAGTTGTATTTACTTCATATCATGTCAAATGAGACAGTTTTAGAGTTACACTGCTGGTGAGCTATACTCTCTCAACCAGGTGGACACCAGTGATCATATTCCTAATCAACACTGATCGGTTGATGGTTCATGGGGAAAAAAAAAACAAAACAAAACCAGCTCACTGATGAACAAAGTATGATATGTAATTTTCAAAACAATGAAAGATCTGTATCATGGCTTTTCTCTCTTCCAAAATGATTCACATGGATGATAAAGAAATTTAGTGCAGAATGGAAATTGGAATGCATGATTGCTCAAAATTCATAATCATCTATTAGAAATGTCCTAGGAAAAAGTAGCTGTCTTGGTTTTAAACAGTCTTAGATAGAGTCACATTTTCTATAGGGATGTTACCTTTAATCAGGCTAAAAGGGGATTCCATAGAGGCATTGTCCCCTGATTGATAACATTTTTCCATGATTAAAAAAAATAAAATGAGTGGTCAAACGTAGTATAGCAAAGTCAATATCATAGTCACATAAAGGTGCCTCTCCGATAATGTTGCATCAGTAGATAATCTTGAAAACACAATTTTACAAGCAGCATTGACTGGAAGACTCATAAACAGGGAAGGCGTTTAAAAAGAGCCCATAAAACACATCCTGCTTTGGAAGTCAGATTGTCAGGCTGCTTTTTTCAAAGGCCGGGGGTCTCCCTCCCACTCTCACTTCCCATATTCTAAATCAATGGCAGACTTTCTTAATAGAGGTTCCCAATACACCTAGTGAATAGGGCAGAATCCAGATGTCACCCAATTAGCGTTAACTGAGCACTTATTGAACGCCTAGCTTCAGTATAAGGAGCACTTGTGGCACAATGGTTAAGTGCTCACTGCTGACTGAAAGGTTTGCAGTTTGAACCCACCCTGCGGCTCCGTGGGAGAAAGACCTGGCAATCTGCTTCCATAAAGATTACAACCTAGAAGACTCTATCGGGCAGTTCTATTCTGTCACAGGGGGCCGCTATGAGTTGGAATCAACTAGACGGCACCTAGCCACGACAGCTTCAGTATGTGTGAAGCTGTATTGAATATAAATAAAAGTGAGCACCAGTCCCCTCCCCGTGAGGAGCAGCAACTGAAATTGGGAGATGAAGCTGACTGTGAGAGGATGTTTGCTGATGTATCTCTCCAGGGATCAGAATGAGTGGTGACTGGAGGGAGCACAGCTACCGTGGAAGGTTGCTGGCTGAGCTGTGTCATGGAGCAGATCCGAACGGAGATGGTGGAAGCAGATTGGCCAAGAAGAGAAAGGCATAGCTTCTAGAGGAAGAGGAGAGAATACGATGATGTAGGTGGGAATGAACAGAGGAAGCTGGGGACATGGTTGGGGAACTGGTTTGCCTGGAGCAGAGGGCTTATTTTGGGAGCAGTAAAAATGAGACTGACTATGAGAGAAAGGGAGGTGATAACTTTGGCTTCCAATCTGATACTTGTCTCTTGGGTAAAGCGGTTAATTTTTTTTTATTTTATGGATGGAGGAAGATTACACGGAATGCAGGATGAGGTTTGTGTCAGTTTTATGAGTGGATTGCAATTTGGTTTCCACCATCTTCTTAGAGGGAAGGAAGATTACTGGGTGCTCAGATTTTATGCCAGTCTTGTGTCATCCAGGAGGATTCAGATGTCCTCTCCTGAGGCTGGGAAGCTTTCAACCTGCTGAAGTAATGCTGTTCACAGAACCAAAGAATCACAGGAGTTTAGAGCTGGAAGGCAGTGATTGAGAGCTCAGCTCCTAACCAGAGGTCAGCAGTTCTAATCCACCAGTCACTCCTTGGAAACCCCATGGAGCAGTTCTGCTCAGTCCTGTAGGGTCACTATCAGTTGGAATCCACTTGATGTCAATGGGTTTTGGTTTTGGCAGCCCAACACTGGCATTTTTCTTTTCTTTTTTTTTTATTGTGCTTTAAGTTTACAGTTCGTTAGTTTCTCATACAAACATTTATACACACATTGTTATGTGACCCTAGTTGCTCTCCCTATACTGTGACAGCACACTCCTCCTTTCCACCCGGATTTCCCGTGTCCATTCAGCCAGCTCCTGTCCCTTTTTGCCTTCTTATCTCACCTCTGGACAGAAGCTGCCCATTTAGTCTCATGTATCTACTTGAGCTATGAAGCACTCTCTTCACGAGTATTATTTTATGTCTTATAGTCCAGTCTAATCTTTGTCTGAAGAGTTGGCTTTGGGAATGGTTTCAGTTCTGGGCTAACAGAGAGTCCCGGGGCCATGTCTTCCAGGGTCCCTCCAGTCTCAGTCAGACCATTAAGTCTGGTCTTTTTACTGGAATTTGAGTTCTGCACCCCACTTTTCTCCTGCTCCATCAGGGACTCTCTGTTGTGT
>NW_004444038.1:8301268-8316410 GCF_000243295.1 Trichechus manatus latirostris
TGTATTAGGGCTCCTAGCATTGTCCCTATTTTTTCTTCCATGATCTTTATTGTTTCAGATTTTATATTTAGGTCTTTGATCCATTTTGAATTAGTTTTTGTGCATGGTGTGAGATATGAGTCTTGTTTCATTTTTTTTGCAGATGGGTATCCAGTTATGCCAGCACCATTTGTTAAAGAGACTATCTTTTCCCCAATTAACAGACTTTGGGCCTTTGTCAAATAGCAGCTGCTCACAGGTGGTTGAGTTTATGTCCGGATTCTCAATTCTGTTCCATTAGGTCTATGTATCTGTTGTTGTACCAGTAGCAGGCTGTTTTGACTACCGTGGTGGTAGTTTCTAAAATCAGGTAGAGTGAGGCCTCCCGCTTTGTCCTTCTTCTTCAGTAAGATTTTCCTTATCCAGGGCCTCTTTCCTTTCCATATGAATTAGATGATTTGTTTCTCCATCTCGTTAAAAAATGTCATTGGAATTTGGATTGAGGTTGTACCATATATATAGATTGCTTTGGGTAGAATAGATATTTTCACAATGTTGAGTCCTCCTATCCACGAGCAAGGTATGTTTTTCCACTTATGTAGGTCTTTTGCATCTCTGGTTAGATTTATTCCTAAGTACTCTATCTTCTTAGGGACCATTGTAAATGGTATTGATCTGGTGATTTCCTCTTCGAAGATCTCTTTGTTGGTGTAGAGGAATCCAACTGATTTTTGTATGTTTATCTTATATCCTGATACTTTACTGAAATCTTCTATTGGTTCCAGTATTTTTCTTGTGGGTTCTTCAGGGTTTTCTGTGTATGAGATCATATTATCTGCAAATAGAGATACTTTTACTTCTTCCCTTCCAATTTGGATGCCCTTTATTTCTTCTTCTAGCCTAATTTTTCTGGCTAGGACCTCCAGCACAATGCTGAATAAGAGTGGTGATAAAGGGCATCCTTGTCTGGTTCCCGTTCTCAAGGAGAATGTTTTTGCACTCTTTCCATTTAGGATGATGTTGGCTTTGTATAAATGCCCTTAATTATGTTGAGGAATTTCCCTTCTATTCCTATTTTGCTGAGAGTTTTTATCATGAGTGGGTATTTGACTTTGTCAAATGCCTTTTCTGCATCAATTGATAAGATCATGTGGTTCTTTTGTTTTATTTATGTGATGGATTACATTGATCATTTTTCTAATGTTGAACCATCCCTGCATACCTGGTCATGGTGAATTATTTTTTTGATATGTTGTTGAATTCTATTGGCTAGATTTTTCCAACACAGTATTTTCAAGATGAGGAAACTGATGTTAATAGAAGGTTTGTGACTTGTCCAAGGTTGCCGAGTTAGAGCTAGGACTAGACCTTCAGTTTTCTAGATGCCCATATAGGATCCTTAGATCCTTCTGTATTTAGTTCTTGCTTTATGTTGTGGTGTCACAGTTTAAGACAGTTTAACCAAAGCTCAGAGATCTCAAAGTGTTAGAGGATGTGACTTTGACAAGTGATAAAAGGACCTGAGTTAAAAAGAGGTGGGACTGACTTTCAGCGCATTAGGAGATCAATAGAAAGTTTATTCTCTTGTGCCTTTATTCAATTATTTGTGCAGTGTTTGCACTGTGTCAGGCACTGGATGTGGAAAGTGTACAAAACTGATCCATTCCCTATTATCTGGGAGCTTAAGCGAGGGAGACAAAAAATGGATATGTAACTAAGAATGTGACAGTGCAATCAATGAAGGAAGCAAGGGGAGGGCTGAAACAAAGAATAACAGAAGGGAATTTACCTTAGATGAGCGGTTCAGAAAAGTCTTCTCAGTAGCCAAACCAATTGCCTTGGAGTCAATTTTGACTCATGGCGACCCCACGAGTGTCAGAGGGAACTGTGCTCCATAGGGTTTTCAATGCTGATTTTTCAAAATTAGATCACTAGAACTTTTTTTCTGAGGCATCTCTGGTTGGACTTGAACCTCCAGTCTCTCAATTAGCAGCCTAGCACGTTGACTGTTTGCACCACCCGGGGTCTTGTGACCTTTATTCCATGACCTAAAGAATGAGAAGAAGACAGCCAGGGGAGAAATGGGTTGAGAGAGCAGCAAGGGCAAGGTTGTTCCTAGGGTCACGGAGACCAAAGGAAATGAGGAGATGGAGTTGGAGGGCTTAAGAGGTTGTTACGTTGAGTCTGCGAGGGATTTTCAACATGGGAAGCATTGTTGGGGCAAGTGGGAGGGTCTTATGAATACAGTGCCCCAAGCAGTCCAGTCTTAGTCACTGGTTTATGACGTCAGTAACAATTCTGATGAATAGTCCTCTCTGCAGCCAATTATAAGTAGAAAAGTCCAGCTTACAGGGAAGTGATACTGTCTGAAGTGAAAAGAAAGGAGTTAACCTGGGCAGGTCCTTCAGGGCTCTACTATTCTATGCGTGTAGACTCCATGGGTGCTTTCCAGCTGTCCCTCAGATCTCAAGCCTGGGATCACCGAGAGAGAGATTTCTAGGAACACCTTGTTTGACTATCTGCCTGAAAATTCCACGGCTGCCATATTGGAGGCAAAGTGGTTCTGGTTCTGGCCACAGGCAGGCTTGGAGGGCTCACAGATAAGCTTTTATTTCTGCAACTTGGTCCTCAAGTCCACTGCCCTCCTACCATTTATTTCTAATCTAATTTTCCACTTAACTTGACACAGAAACCCCTTTAGAGCCTGCTGCATGGTCTTTTTAAGCACCATAAAAAGTGACAGATCTGTGTGCTGTATAGGAAGATTTAATTTTAAAATCACTCGAGAGTCAATCAGAGTCCCAGCCAATGGACAAAGAGGGTCATCAACTTGAGAATACTCTTTGAGGCCCCCAACACAGAGTGATTCTATAATTAGGAGTCTAAATTTCTCACATGATTCGTTGTGGAGGCATTTTCAAGCTAATAAAACAAACCAGTTGCCACTGAGTCAATTCCAACTCATCGTGACCCTGTGTGTTTCAGAGTAGAACTGTGCTCCATAGGGTGTTCATCGCTGTGACCTTTTGGAAGCAGACCGTAAGACCTTCCCAGGTGCCTCTGGGACTGGTTCAAACTGTTTGCACCATCCGGGGACTCCATTTCAAAACAGGAGGCCACAAACACTTTGAGCAATGGTGGGACCACTGGAATAGGCTTATGATCATTCAAAATGGCCACACGAATAGGCGATGTCCATGTGGGGCCTCTCTAGATCCCTGGTACCAATGTGTGAATAAGAAAAAGGCTCCCACTAGGCCTATTAGATAAAGATGACCTCTCTGGGCAGACACTGCCTTAGGTTATGCAAAACATAGTAAGCGGACAGTGTCTTTATGCAAAGCCAAAAATGCCCTTCCTCAGCGGGGGTTGGGGTGTGGGAGAATGCAGTGCTTGACCAGTAGAGCATGGGCTGGATTCCAGGTCTCATCTTGTTGGGGTACTGTCTTATTCTTCTATGGCTGCCATTTAAAATACCACAAAGTGGGTGGATTTAAAGAACAGAAATTTATTTTCTCACAGTTCTGGAGGCTGGAATTGTGAATTCAGAGCATCACAGGGCTCTGGTCTCTCTGTCAGCTCTAGGGGAAGATCCTTCCTGGGGAAAGTCTCTTTCAGCTTCTGGTAGCCCTGGGCATTGGTGTTTCTTGGTGCTCCTCCCGTAAGGCCTGCATCCTTGTAAAGGACTCACCTGATTACATCCACTCAGGATAATCTCCCCTATGAGTAACTCAAAGCCAACTGATTAGGCACTTAATCACACCTGCAAAATACCTTCGCCTTTCCTCATATAACATAACCAAATCACAGGCGTGGAGTCCTGGTGGTCCAGTGGTTAAGAGCTATGACTGCTAACCAAAAGGTTGGTAGTTCAAATCCACTGGCTGCTCCTTGGAAACTCTACCCTCCCCTGTAGGATTGCTGTGAGTCAGAATTGACTAGACGGCACCAGGTTTGTTTGTTTTGTTTATTTTTAAATCACAGGAGTAAAATCTCATATTCACAAGGAAAGCCCACACTCAATGGGAAGGGATTATATAGAGTGTGTATTCCAGGGGACAGGACTCTTGGGGGCCATCTTGGAATTCTACATCAGACCAGTAGCATCAGCATAACCTGGGAACTTGTTAGAAATGTATATTCTTGACCTCAGCCTGTTGTTTTTGTTAGATGCTGTTGAGTCAGTTCAGACTCATAGTGACCCTGTGTACAACAGAATGAAACACTGCCCGGTCCTGCACCATCCTCACAATCATTGCTATGTTTGAGCCCATTGTTGTAGCCACCATGTCAATTCATCACACTGAGGGTCTTCCTCTTTTTCCTTGACACTCTACCAAGCATGATATCCTTCTCCAGGGACTGATCCCTCCTGATAACATGTCCAAAGTATGTGAGATGCAGTCCTGTCATCCTTTCTTCTAAGGAGCATTCTGGCTTTACTTCTTCCAAGACAGATTTGTTCGTTCTTCCAGCAGTCCATGGTATAGTCACTATTCTTCAACCACACCCTAGACCTACTGAATCAGAACTCTGAGGGGTGGGGCCCCATGATCTGTTTTAACAAGGCCTCCGGATGATTTTGATGTGAGTTCCCAAGCTATGGGTTCAGAGAGTCCTGAGGAGCCTCCTTGAACAGCCACTAGTCAAGGTGGAATCTGTGTGTCAAGGAGCTGAGGTGTCAGAGTAGCTGATTAAGACAGTGAGCCAAAATGAAAGTAATGGTCAAGCCTTTGATCCCTTACTGCAATAGCATAAGCAAGAGAAACCCAGCAAGGCATGCTGGATCCCCGTTGTTCCGTATCTCCCCAGGAATGGAGCCCAGAGAGGGTCGGGTGGATCAGGGCAGACGAGGGAACCATCTCACTGTCAGGGAGCCCTGAACAAAAGGCTCCTGAGGGAGAGGGGGAAGGGTTAGTGGTGGAAAAGTGCTGAGTCCTGTGTCAGAGTGGGGGAAAGTGTCTTCAAAGCTCCTCATCCCTTCCTCCCAATAAGGACACTTCAGCAGAGGTAATTGAGGAAGGCCTTTCCTGAAGGCCCCCAATAAAGAGGTCTTCACATGGAGACGCCTAGACGAGGAATGAAGAACAAGAAAGAGCATGGCTGGTGGAGGACAGGGTGCTGAGTCCTTGGTTGACACCTTTCAGAGACTGTGATGGATTGACTGTGCACCAGGGCTGGTTGGGGAGGGCAGCTTTCCCTCTGAGCCTGCCAGGTAAAACCTTTGTAATTGCTCATGGTCAGACCCCGGGGCGGATTAACTGTAAGCACGGTATGCACCTGGCTTGCATTGAGCAAGATACACACAGGCTTAATTGTATTTACTTGCTAATCTCTGGTGAGCAATTTCACATGGGTTTCGCCACATCATTGATGGGGTGGCAGACAGGTGAAATTGAGCACTGCAGATTGGTGGGAAGGCACAATTGGGCCCGTGCATACCGTGCTTACTGGGTAATCTGGCCCTGGACTCAGACCTGAAAAATCACATGTCGGTTTTCAGCCGGAAGCTGGACTCCTCTCTGGGTATACAGTGAAGAGCAGCAGAACGAGGGCGGTGAAGGGGGTTAGTCAACATTCTTCGCCCAAGTGGTAGACAAGCATCACCTCAGGACAACACTATGAGGAGGATAGTTTTATTATTGACATTTAAGCAACCCTATAGAACAGAGTAGAACTGCCCCATAGAGTTTCCAAGGCTGTAAAGCTTTAAGAAAGTCGGCTGCCACATCTTTCTCCGGCCGAGTGGCTGACGGGTTTGAACCATTTCGGTTAGCAGCTGAGTGCTTTAACCACTGTGCCACCAGGACTCCTTCATTAATGATGAAGCAGACTAAGAGAAGCTGTATTACAGCTGATGTTTGACAGATTTGGGGTTTAAACCCAGATCTGTCTGGTTCTAGAACATGAGCTCCTAATCACTGTATCATGTCACTTTCCCAACAGTCTTAACTTGAGGCTGTTCTAGCCTGGCCCTGCTCTTGATCCAGGGTTTAACCCTTCTGGATAGAGGAGCCTAGTGGAGGGACTCAGCCTAGGACCAAGTCCTAAAGCCACCCAAGCTGGGAGATGGGGAGGCCAAGACAGTGCTTGAACCCTGGAGGTGGCAGCAGCCATCCCAGGGGCTCGTCGTTCCTGAGATCCTGAGGGTCAAGTCAATGATTTATAAGATTGAGAATGTCTCCATAAGTTGTCCCTGGAGAGATTTATTTAGAGAAGGAGGTCGATGAAAGCTTCTGAAAAGGTCAACGTTTAACCCTTACCCACAGCGAGTGTGGAAATGTAGCTTCATTTCCTGTGAGTGATGTTGACCGTTCTCTGAGGTCCCCATTCCAGCTGGTGGCAAGGAGTGAGGTGGTAAGAACAGGCTTATCTGCCAGTTCACAGTAACTCAGTCTCTTCTGTTTTAAAAGTCTCTTTCAGGGCAATATTCAGGAAATGTAAAGTTTGAATTCCCTCTCTCCCTCTCGAGGTATCTCCCTGCTGGCCCCACCCAGGGTGATAGCTAGGTCCACAGGAAAGTGGTATCAGCTGGCCTGCATACTCCCTCTGGGTGTTTCTTGGCCTTTACTGAGCTGGCTCTTTTCTGGCCACTGAATATCCTGCGTTGATGTTGGCGGAAGTGTGGCCGGGTCCCTGTCAGTTCTGGCTCTTGTGCCGGCTCCTGCTGCTGAAGTCAGGGTTCACTTATCTGCTAGGCACTGTAGGCATAAGGCCTGGAGCTCATAATATTCTTAGGAGTCCTCAAAAGTGTTTTAATTTCTTTGAAAATAAGAAGGAAAAGTGAACTTTTAGATCAAAGGAGATATTTTAATACTCAATATTAATAGATTCATCTTTATATCAACACAGTCATAAAATATAATTTTTAACAAAGGAAGAGACACATAAATGTGAAAGTCCCTGAGGCCCACGGAAGTCACAGTGGCCCTGGCTGAAGTCCGTGGTCCCCATGCTTCTCACTGCCTTCACCCATCCTTACCTTTGAGTTAGCAGCCAAACTCTTTACCACGGCGCCACCAGGGCTTAGTGGAGAGACTAGAATGGGCAAAACCTAAATTACCAAGAAGAGAAATTCGCTGAGAATTGTATTTCAAGAATCATCCTCATTCCACAAACAATACTTGAGAACATTCAGTATTGCTAAGTCATCGCTCCCTATGTCAGTAGGAGAATGGTTTGTGTTAGCTACCCTTGCAAATTTTATCCCGCAAAAATGTAGGCTTTATGAATGAATACGCATTCTTTTGGCTGTTTTTGCTTGTCTGTCTGTTTTAATGTGTTGTGTTCTGTTCTGGTTATGAAGATCGTCACCAGACTTCTTGAGTCTGTGTTGAATCCTGGCTTGACCACTCACTGTGTGAACATGAGCAAGACACATCATCTTTCTCAGCCTCAGTTCCTCATCTGTGAAAACGGGGCCAATAATAGCACCTTTCTCATACATTTTTATAAAGATTAATTGAAATAACCCACCTAAGTACTTAGCACAGTGCCGCCAGGTAAGCCCTCAGTAAATTTTAGCTGTCACTACTATAATTTTCAGATTGGAAAAGCCTTTAGAAACCACCACACGCTTTTATTTTAGGAGGAAAGTGAGATTAAGGGACAATCCTTGATTATATAAGCAAGTAAAGGCAGAGTCAGGACTAGGCTTTTTAATTCATTCATTCGTTCAACATTTATTAAACATCTATTAGGTGCCAGGAGCCCTGGTGGTGCAGTGGTTAAGAGCTCGGCTGCTAACCAAAAGGTCGGCAGTTTGAATCCACCAGCTGCTCCTTGGAAACCCTGTGGGGCAGTTCTACTCGGTCCTAGAGGGTCACTATGAGTTGGAATCGACTCAGTAACAACAGGTTTGGTTTGGTGATTAGGTACATGCATTGGCTAGTCACTGGTGATTCCTACATGAAAAACTCATGGCTTCTGTATTCAAGACTCTCTTGGCTTAGCGGGGTGAAAGCATCATTGTAGTGCCAGCCAGGAATTACAAGGAAAGAGGCACACACAGGATCCCAGGGAAAGAGGGGAACACTTTGCAGCCTGTGTGGGATTGGAGCGTGCTAGGAAAGCTCTCCTGCATCTGAATGGTGAATGCATGTTAACGTGGGCTCTTTACTGTGAGCTTTTGCAGAAGTGTGGTCCGAGGTCTAGTAGTCTCCCCATCCCCTGTTAGAAATGCAGCATCTCAGCCCCCTCCAGGTCTCCAGCATGGATACCTGCATTTTAACAAGATCCCCAGGTGATCTGCGTGAACATTCAAGTTTAAGAATTTCTGTTTTACATGGTATGATATTGCTCCCCCTTGCTCTCCACTGTAACCTTGAAACACAAGGGCTTTGTAGAATTCTGCTACCAAGCACCCCGCTTTGTCTCCATAGTTATGGAGGATGCAGGAATGTTCTCAGTACCTCTGTAATGTCTTGGTTAGAGCGTTGCATAACACAAGGGCAGCTAAGGTGCCCCCCTCAGCTCGCTTCACTTAGAGATCTGGATGTATACATAGGAAAAAAGCAGCAACATTTTATAAGCCAAACAAGAGCTTAGTTCTGATGAAAAATGGTACAACATATGATCTTCCTTAATCTTAACAAGAAAACTATCCGTCAGGAAAAAATATGTGATTCTTTGGCGATCACATCTCTATGTGTATCTCACAGGGTGAAGTTTTTCAGCTGCTGCTTTGCCTTCAGCTTGTATTGTTAATTGTCCTAAGAACCCCCTTGCTGACCATTCAGGAGCTGTACTGCTCGGTTTGTGCTCGGGCCTTGTCAACTGGCCCTTGCTTTAGACTGAGGGGCTCCGGTTACCTCTGCCCAGGCCTCCTCAAGACTCCACGCAGGCAGCCAGTTTAATTAGAGGGCAGCCAGGGCTTTGCTTCGTGGTGGTGTGTGATGGTGCAAGCTTTTTTGCAGTGTGGTATGGAAACACGTCCCCTGACTGTCCCGTCTCCCCAGACTATTTGGCAGTGGTGACAAATGTATTCACGGGTATGCGTGCTGACCCTCATGACCTTCCACCAAAACCCAGAACACATCTTTGCGTTGTCGTGAGGACGGGGCGGCGGCTGGGTTCACCCCTCCCCTGCTCACCTTTTCATCTGTTGATCTTCACCTGGCGTCTGTGAAGCTCTCACTGACCCATGTTTTCACTATGAGAGGGAAGAGGTGCAGGAAGTGGGGAGAGGTGGAAGACGGAGAATTCATCTTCTGGAAGAGGCAATTTATAATTTACGAAGATGTGAATATAGTGATATTTTGTTTTTTACCAAAAAAAAATCGAATTAAGTAAAAAACAAAGCACATCAAAGAACACTAAATCCAACTTCTCTTTTCACTGAATGTACTCTACTTGATTCTTCAGTTCAGACTCATTCTTGCATTGCAGACTTGTATTTCTGTTACCTGATATTGGACATTTTGAGTTGGTTACTTGTTGTCATCCCCAAATCAATTCAAAGCACAAACACAAAATTCAATTTCAATGCTTCCTTCCATTCCCAATCTCACTGGGTGGCCTGACTATTCTAACCAGACCCCGGATGATATTTTAAACACTCTTCTCTTCCTTATACTAACCCACCAAAATATTGATTGCCAAGTCTTGCCAATTATGCTATCGACATATATGTTTTAATTCAAAATATTTATTTTAATTTGTACTGTTTTCTCCTCATTATTAATGTAATACATGTTCATTGTGGAACACTCATGCTGTTGTTGCTGTTAGGTGCCATCCAGTCGGTTCTGACTCATAGTGACCCTATAGGACAAAGTCGAATTGTCCCATAGGGTTTCCAAGGAGCAGCTGGTGGATTTGAGCTGCCAACTTTTTGGTTAGCAGCCGAGCTCTTAGCTACTACTTGTAAAACATAGCAATTATAAAGAAGATTAACATTGCCCATAACCACTCTTTTTCTTTGGTGTCTTTTTTTTAGATTTTTTTTCTGTAATGAGAAGTAGCACTTGAATGTCTCTCTTTCTCTCTATCCCCAGAGTCACCGCCTTCTTAAGTCCCTCTTCATTTCTTGCCTGATTTACTGAAATCATCAACTTACTGGCCTCACTATCTTTAGTCTCACTCTCTTCCAAGTCCAACCTGTACGTTACTATCAGGGTAAGCTTTTGAAAATTTAATTCTCAATCTGTCAGTCTCAAGCTTAAAACCAGCAAAGAATCCCCTATGAAGAAATCATATCTTTAATATTACACAGGAAAATATCTATATTCCTTATCATGACATGAAGACATTTTTGAGCTAATTCTTCTCTTTCCAGTCTTGTCTTTTAACACTCCCAGATATGTCCCTATGCTCCAGGTAGTTCACATTACTTGGAGTTGCCCAGATACATCAATGCTTTCTCATATTGCCAAGACATTGCACTTCTTCTACCTGGAATGTCATCTTTCTGTGCACCTGAAGTTCGCCCCCAGCCCCTCTGCACCCCTGTCTGCCAGAATGCCTATTGGCCCTCCAGAGCTCAGTTGTTCGATGGAAAACCTCTTTAGCACTTGCCCGGGTACCATGAGGGACACTTCCTCACACGGTACCTCGCATCCTCTTGCTTGTTAGACTACCCGCCCAACTAGCATATCCATCTTCATGTGCCCAGGACTTGGCTCTGTACCACACATGATGGGACCTCAATAAATGTTGACTGAATGAATGGACTCTGAGGCCTTGTGATAATCATTCTTAGTATCACCAGATATAATAACATTTCTGTTGTTTTAAACTTCATTTACTTCTCATCCTGACCCATATTCTTGCTGTTCTCCATCAGTTTCTTCAGAGCAACGCTGATGATTCCTAAACTGTATATAATGAGTCACCTCGGCAAACTGGCCAGGATTCTAACCTCCTACCAGAACTTGCCAATGCGGTGTTCTTCTGTATGACGGTGAAGGTGCCTGCTAGTGATTTGCAGTTGCCTTGAGTAATAAGGTAATATTGACTTTTGTTGAGAACACTCATCAGATGTATTGATCTGAAACCTAAGTCTTGACCAAGGTAAAGCTCCAGTCAATGTTTTACCTTGAAGGACACCATACTTTGATGGTTCACAGAAATGTGTATTCTATTCCACCTTTTGAATGTCTTCATTGGCAATTCCTGGGAAGTTTGTGGTGCTTGGGAACCTATGACTAGGGCATCCTTTTACGTTTAAATACTCTAGAGAAGGGAAATCAGAAGACTATTCTTGCTCAGCTTTTTCTGTTCCTCCATGATGACAGCGCCAGCTCAGCTGGATGGGTGTATATGCTGGATACCTTTGCTATGCTGATAACCATGAGGAAGAGACTGGAGCTATTTTCTTTTTAATTTATGTGTGTATATATAATTGTATTTTAGATGAAGGTTTACAGAACAAATAGTTTCTCACTAAACAGTACACATATTGTTTTATGACAATGGTTAACAACCCCACGACATGTCAACACCGTCCCTTCTCAACCTTAGTTTCCCTGTTACCAGCTTTCCTGTCCCCTCCTGCCTTCTAGTCATTGTCCCTGGACTGTTGTGCCCCGTTAGTCTCGTTTTGTTTTATGGGGCTGTCTAATCTTTGGCTGAACAGTGAACCTCGGGAGTGACTTCATTACTGAGCTAAAAGAGTGTCCAGGGGCCATACTCTCAGGGTTTCTCTAGTCCCTGTCAGGCCAAGACTGGAGCTTTTTAGGAACACAGGGAAAGTTCTGAAGAGAACCAGGGCTGAGCCTGGTAATGCAGGTCGTCCAGGGTGAATATTTAAGTTGTTCATTTCAAATTCAAATTGACACTGTATCCAAATAGTTTAAATACCACGCGGGTTCGTATTTGACAAGATGTTAACACACCTGCTTTGGCAAGTATAAAGCCAGGATGAACAGTGCTAAATGCCCCATGAAGATTGGCCTTAGCTCTGAGGAAGTCATGGTACCCGACGGGTACTGTAGAGCTTTTCCCTGATGGCCGTCCTGTATCTGAGGTGGCTCTTAGCTGCCTGGTGTCACGTGGTGTGCCCTTGATGCATTACAAGCTCAGCTGAAATTCTGTGTCTTAGCAGACAGTGTTGAAAGCATTGTGGAGTAGAGCTGGCCTCACTTTTTTTCAAGAAAACCCATTGTCGTTGAGTTGATTCTGACTCATAGTGACCCTATAGGACAGAGTAGAGCTGCCCCACAGAGTTTCAAAGGAGCAGCTGGTGGATTCGAACCGCCAACCTTTTGGTTAGCAGCTGAGCTCTTAACCACTGTGCCACCAAGGCTCCTTTTTTTCAAGAGGATGTAGTAATTATGGGACGTTAAACAGTGGGAAGGAAGGGTGTTGCTGCTAACCTTGCAGCTGCTGTCTTTTCTTTTCTGGTCCGTCTCTTTTATTGTTGCCTGCTGTGTCTCTGCTTACTCACTCCCCGTTCCAAATTCATTCCTCTGTTTTGCCTTTTTCAACTCCAACTTTCTCCTTGCTACCAAAGAGTAGTAATCAGTCAAAGTCCTGTTTTCAGTGGAGGGTATTACCCCCAGGGAGCATTTTAGACATTTAAGGGGGCGTTTTTAGTTTTTACACTGATTGGGGGAGCACTGTTGGCATGGTTGTTGGACATTCTGTAATGCACGGGACAGTCCCACACAATAAAACAAGGTCCCTAGTCACACATAACTTTCATGTTCCTTCATGTAGGTAAAAACTCCGTTTATAATTATCTGAGCCTAGGACCAGTTCCTTTTACCATTTAAACACAGCTCATTTTTGCATAGTTTTAATGCATACTAAATGTTCCAGGAGGGTACACATGTTTAAAACGAAGGAAGGTTTTCTTTGTGGTTATTTGGCACTTTACCAAGAGCTGGTCATCATTTCAGAAAACCACCTCACTGATGACAAGACCGTTCATGGTGTTTGATTCCTCACGCGTGGGGCACGTCTGTATTCATCTCAGTTTGTGGCTGCCACATTCACAGTGATCTGAAATATCAGTGCAAACATCTGGTCACTTTGGGTAGAGTTATGCCCAGGAACTTACATTATTGAGATGTACATTTTTTTTAAATATTATGATTACATTCTTTTTAGTTCTGTTAGGGTATTATATTGATTTTTTTTGAAACTATGTCCATAGGTCGATTTTATTATTGATTGTTTCGAGACAGTGCAGAAAGTGATGAAACACATCTGCTGTAAAAAAGGACATTGAATCTGACAGGGCTTAGATCCACAGGGGCAAAGTGCCTGCTCGGGTATGTGGGACGGTTCTTCACCTTCACATGCAGACACCGTTCTCTCTGCCCATCTCTTCCTGGGACTCGGAAGCCGATGAGGGCGTGAGATGGGGCGGGACATGGCCTTCCGGGATTAGATTCATGTTTTAGGTCTTTCTCGTGACTCTGCTCAAATCTTTCTTAGGTGCTTTCCCCCTTTTTCAAATTCTTATCTTTACTCTCTCATTGAAGTGTATGTATGGGTCTATATTCAATATTATGTTATGTATCATATACATCATATAACAGTTTTACTATCTTCTTTTATGGCTGAACCTAATCACATATATTATTATGTAGTGTGTATGTATATTTTTCCTTTTGTTTTAGTTACAGTTTCAAGCATTGCTCTGTTCTTATTGGCCCTATCATTCAAATTATGTTCGTCCATTTGGCTGCTAACTGAGAGGTCGGCAGTTGGAACCCACCAGCTGCTCCACGAGCGAAAGATGTGGCAGTCTGCTTCCGTAAAGATTTACAGCCTTGGAAACCCTGTGAGGCTGTTCTACTCTGTCTACAGGGTTGTTATGAGTTGGGATCTACTTGACAGCAACAGGTTTTAGTTTTTTAAAGAAATCTATAAGTAAATAATTATTGACCTAAATCACAATTTTCAATAGTACTTCACAATAAAGTGGCAAAAATGTAAGCTGGCTGACTCATTATAAAACTGCCCTTGATTTTTCTCTAATATGTAGAGTGGATATTTTTAACTTAAAAATGCTTCTTTTGATTCATTTTTCTTCTTTCGAAGCACGTGAGGTCTTTATAATGTGTCTCCTGTAATTGTCGCGACAGTAGGCTGTTTGGCTTCTGTGAATTCCAGTCGCCAGTACATAGTGTTCTCTTCACACTCAGAAGTCTACATTTTCGTTTATGGGTAGTGTGGAGAGAAAATGGCACTGTAAATAAAACAGAAAATGGAATAGCGAGTAGTCTGTAGGAGGCGTGGAAGCTAAGAGCCAGAGAGAATCGTTAAAATGCTCCTTTGCTCGGTTTGATCATTGAATTCCTGTCGCTTTCCTCCTCTGTCATCAAAAACGAGAAAAGAGTCCTCAGCCTCCTTTCCTTCACTTTTCCTGGGAGGAGATAATTATATATGAGAACCAGAAACACTTAGCGTCTGAAGGCGTGAGCATATGCACTCGGGGATCGCATCCTTTGACTTCCAAAGCCTTCGGCGGTTTGATACGGGACCTCCTCTTCAGAAACAGCAAATGACAATCGGGCCTGCTGTATCCCGGCTGCTGCACGTGGCGCTCAGCATGGAGTCAAAACCATTTGCTGTCCAACTCATTTCTGACTCATGATGACCCCACGTGTGTCAGAGTAGAACTGTGCTCCAGACGGTTTTAAATGGCTGATTTTTCAGAAATAGATTGCCAGACATTTCTTCTGAGGCTCCTCTGGGTGGCTTCAAACACAACCCTTTGGTTAGCAGCTGATTCTATCAGAATAGAGCAGAATCAGAGAATTCTTCCCCACAAGTAGCTGGTACAAGTTATACTGTACGATAAACACAAAAGAGAGGCGTAGTAGAGGCGTAAATAAAGTGGTTCAGAAGACCCATTTCTTGGGGAAGTCAGGCAATGCACCACAGCATGCTGACTCCAAAACTCCTGAACTGAATGTTTAAAGATAAGCGTGAGTTTCTCAGGCCGAGAAGAGGAAACAGGGAGGGCGTAACAGGCAGAGGGGCCAACGTTTGCAAAGATTTGGAGTCCTGAATGGGGCACTGACTACCTGCTGAACAAGGAGAAGGCTGTGTGTAGCATGTATTACCTGGTGAGCAGGGAGGAGGCTGTGTGTAGCGTGTATTACCTGGTGAGCAGGGAGGAGGCTGTGTGTAGCGTGTATTACCTGGTGAGCAGGGAGGAGGCTGTGTGTAGAGTGTATTACCTGGTGAGCAGGGAGGAGGCTGTGTGTAG
>NW_004444038.1:8317076-8318341 GCF_000243295.1 Trichechus manatus latirostris
AGGCTGTGTGTAGAGTGTATTACCTGGTGAACAGGGAGGAGGCTGTGTGTAGAGTGTGTTACCTGGTGAACAGGGAGAAGTCTGTGTGTAGCGTGCATTACCTGGTGAACAGGGAGAAGGTTATATGTAGTGTGTAGTAGTGAACTGGAAGATGAATGTGGAAAGGTGTAAGAGAATATCTTTGTTCTTAGAAAATACCCATTGAAGTATTACAAGGTAATACTCAAATAGGTCATAAGAAAGAACATATATGAGTGGTAAGGGAGGGAAGGGAGGAGCATACTCACAATGGTAAAAATCTGTGTATCAGGGTCTGAAGGTATATAGGAGTTTTTGTACTAGTGTTGAATTTTTTCTGTAGGCTCAAAGTTATTTCAAAATAAAGAGTTAAAATAATTTAATCTAAAAAGCAAAAAGTAAAGTGTGTATATGATATAAATATGTAATACAGCAAATCCTGCAAAAGCACGAGACTTTGTAGGGCAGAAACCTATCAGAGAAGGAAAACCCAAATATGTTCCAGTAATAGAGAGAGAAAGAAAAGTGGTAAGCCCATACCCTGTCAAAGGCAGAAAACTTGAGAGACGCAGAAAAACGAGACAGTCCTGTTGAGTTCTGGCTCTCACAGGTTTCTCTGTACAAACTTTAACATTTCTTGGGTACTTACTATGTTCCAGGAATTTTTCTAAGCACTTTATATGTATCAAAATGTATAAACATCATAACAATCCCATTTTACAGATGATAAAACAGAGCTGCAAAGAGACTAAATATAGAGGAGCTAGAATTTGAACCACGGTGGTCTGGTATTCTATATCTGCATTCTTAACCACCATAACATGGTGTTCTTTTAATGTGGGTAAATGTTACCGTTTACAGTCTAGAGGCAACTCATTCTTAAATGTCATCATGGGTGGATCAGCATGGGTGGCTTATGTTCCCATCATGCTTAGTGCTTTCAGATTGCTATGATGTACACGATTCCATCTGCTCTCTAACAAGAACCTTGCCAAAACAAACAAACCAACCAACCCATTGCCGTCGAGGGGATTCCAACTCATAGCAACCCTATAGGGTTTAGGGTATAGGTTGCCTCATAGGGTTTCCAAGGAGTTGCTGGTGAATTTGAACAGCCAACCTTTTGGTTAGCAGCCGAGTTCTTTTTTTTTTTTTATTGTACTTTAGGTGAAGGTTTACAGAACAAATAGTTTCTCATTAAACAGTCAGTATACATATTGTTTTATGACATTGGTTAACAACCCCAC
>NW_004444038.1:8319102-8326119 GCF_000243295.1 Trichechus manatus latirostris
TTCTCCCTTGCTCCTGAAGGAGAGAGACCAGTGGAGTATCTTAGATGGCTGCTCACAGGCTTTTAAGACCCCAGACGCTACTCACCAAGGTAGAATGCAGAACATTGTCTTTATAAACTGTGTTATGCCAATTGAGCTAGATGTTTCCCGAGACCATGCAGCTGAGTTCTTAACCACTGTGCCACCAGTGCCTCTGAGAGGTGGATAGGACAGAGTTATTATCTCTATTTCCTCTGTAAGGAAATTTGACAAGCTCGTTAAATGACTTTCCTAAGAAATACACAATTAATCCAAGACAGAACCAGTCCTTAAAAGAAGATCCCTAGCTTTTAGTGCTATGTGCTCTGTGCTATCCCAAAGGATTCCTGTCAAACGTTGTTTCAGAGGGAGTCTGTAATGGGATCTATTTGGTCATCCCTGTTTGAAAGCGTTCTTTAATGGGAATCTCAACAACATTGCCTGCAGGGAACAGTTTCAGCCATGGGGGAGTGTTGTGTCAACAGAAAAAGTGCCACCTCTCCTGTCAAGGAAACAATTCTACCCTCAGCATCTACATTACCTAGTCTGGCCCAAATAGCCACCATTTATTTTGTATTCAACTCCCCTCAATAGTTTATTATGGGTCTGTATTGCCAAAGTGCTTGAATCCAATCTTCCTTTTCGTCAAAGAGAAGAATCTTGGATGCTATTACCAACTTTGCCATGGTTCTGTGACCAGAGAGAAGACACTTGCCCTGTCTGAAATTCAAGAATTATTTGTTCAAAAGCTTTAGAAAATCTGGAAGAAAGGGCAAAGAGAAATGTCTCCTGGTTGGGTTTTGTTTGCTTGTGTATTTGTTTATGTATTTTTTTGTACTTTGGCCAGTAAGCTATTTTATAGATTTAATCTTATTTTGAGAAAATCTTGGAAAGTAGGATAAATATTTGCTCCTGGTCAATTCCTATTCCTGGTAGATCTAATTCAAAGATTTTTTTTTTATGGTTTCTTCATACCAGCACTTCCAAAACTGCGTTTTGAAGAACACTCTTCTACAGTTAACTACTGTTACATAACAATGGACAAATATGTTCATTAAACAGTACACAGTTTACCTTCTTCTTGGTTAGTCACATGATCTTTAGCTTATTAGAGATTTTAAGAAGTCTAGAAATAAATACCTGTTAAGTTTGTTGAGCCTAGAGACTTCCAAATTTAGGGACCACAGAACCCCTTTTCATGTAATTGTGTGATAGTTATTAACATGTACTCCTTTATATCTTTTTAAAATAATATTTATAATAACACCTGTTTGAGCCATTTGAAAAATAAGTAACAAACTCCATTTTCTACTTGGGAATTTTCTTTTTGGGATTTTTTTCCACTAAAAAATTCAGAGAGCATATGCGTACTTTGCAGATGTACATATTTAGAAATGCAAAAAAGCTTTTAAATATTGACAGTAAAAACAAAACAAAACCAGAAGCCTAAACTGAGTCCTGGGAAGCACTGTATTTACTGTGTTTCACTGAAGTCTACTTTCCAGTGTCTTTTGGAGGCTGGCAGTGAGGCGGTGCATCTGGTTCCCCTTCGTCCTGAGCTTTGGCCTTGCCTTTGTCTCCGCTGTATTTAAACTGGGCCGTGCTCTCTTTTCACATTTATTCACCTTCACTCACTCTACTGTTTGCATAGTTTGGAACCTCTACCTTTTCCTCTGTCCACCTTTCTGCTTTGCTTCTTAAAACCTAGATCCTCTTTATGAGTTTAATCTCTCTGTTCATGTAGTCATCCGTTGAACTTTTATTGACTACGTACCATGAGGCACATGGAGCCCTCGTGACACAGTGGTTAAAAGCTTGTCTGCTAACCAAAAGGTCAGCAGTTTGAATCCACCAGCTGTTCCTTGGAAACCCTATGGGGCCGTTCTACTCTGTCCTGTAGGGTCGCTAGGAGTTGGAATCGACTCAACAGCAACAGGTTTTTTTTTGACCACGTGGCATGGAGTCCCTGGGTGGTGCAAACAGTTAATGCACTCAGCTGCTAACTGAAAGGTTGGAGGTTCGAGTCTACCCAGAGGCACCTTGGAAGAAAGGCCTAGAGATCTACTTCTGAAAAATCAGCCTTTGAAAACCCTATGGAGCACAGTTCTACTCTGATACACATGGGGTCACCGTGAGTCAGAGTTGACACGATGTCAATTAGGGTTTTTTTTTGTTTGTTTGTTTGCCATGTGGCACAAAGCTAGGTACAGAAGAGCAACCACTGTTCAGTCAAGGACCTCATAGTCTAGTCAAGGAATCAGATTTATGAGGAATAACATTCAAATCTGCCTCATCTTGCAAGGTCTGCTCCAATCCAACCTTCTCTATGAAATGAAATTCCCTTGACTGTTTAAGCCATCACTGAAATTTAGTCGTTGATATTTAGTTCTATGTATACATCTCTCTCTCTATCTATATATCTATATACATATATATATATACACATAGGTATACATATATATATATACATATATATATATATATATATAAACAAAATAGTTACTGTTGAATTGATTCTGCTCATGTGAGCCCATGTGTGTCAGAGTAGAACTATGCTCCATAGGGTTTTCGAGGGCTGATGTTTGGAAGTAGATCTCCAGGTTTTTCTCCTGAGGTGCCTCTGGGTGGGCTTGAACCGCCAACCTGTTGGTTAGCAGCCAAGCGCATTAACCGTTTGTATCACCCAGTGACTCCTAGACCAGTAGAACCACTTCCGCCATCAAAAAGCCAGCTCCAGAGACCTGAGCAGTTGTCACATTTTAGTCAGTGACCCAAACAATTGCCATCTGGGACTTCTTTTCACAGCCTCCCATGCTTGTCTTGTCCTTATCCAATTTATGCCCACTTGTGGTCAGATGAGCTTTCAAACCATGAGTTTTATCACGCTCTTCTTTTTTCTTAAAACCTTTCCAGTGGTTCTCCACGATCACTGTTATCACATGGTTTGCAAATCTCTTTGTGATCTGATCTCTGGTTGTTCTCTCTTTCTTCCTTTTCTCCCTCTTACCTCCTCCTTCCCTCCCTTAATTCACTAAAATGGCCATTTCTTGAGCTCTTAATGTGTGCAGTTAAAAGAACGGGCCCTGAAACAGACTGTGTTTGAATCCTGACTCTACCAATGACTTAATCTAGTGGTACTTAACCAGGGATGATTTCAATCCCTTTGGTACATTTAGCAACATTTGGAGACATTCTTAGTTTTCACAACTAGGGGTGCTACTGGCATTTAGCGCGTAGTGGCCAGGGATGTTGCTAAACATCCTACCATGTGCAGGACAGCTCCCACAACACAAAATTATTCAGCTGCAATTACCAGTAGAGCTAAGCTTGAGAAACCCTGTCTTAGTATGTGATCAGGATAATTTATTTAACCTTTCTGAACCTTAGTTTTCATTGTAAGGGGGGATAATTATAGCACCTACCTCAGATGTCATCGTAAGGATGGAGTGAGGCAACACACGTAAAAGGCTTAGAGCAGTGCCTGGCTTCTGGTAAGTGCTGTGTAAGGGTTGGTTCTCATGACTGTCAGGCTCAGTGCTCGACACTGGCGATCCCGCCTGCGAATAACACAGAGCCCAACATTCATATCTTTTCCCTTTTTTTCCACCTCCCATCAAATTACCATGCGCAAAGTCTTTTAGTTATCAGGATTTACAGACCTCTTTCTCTCCTTTAGGCCTTGGCAAACCGCTCTTTCTTCCACTGGACCCCTCTTTGTACTCCCTTTCCCTCTAGCCAGTCCCTACTAATCGTTTAGGTTTGAGCTCACGACTGCCTCCCCTCGGAAGCCTTCTGTGTTATTCTTGCACCCACCTGTGGGTGTGGTTCCCTGCACCCATACTGTACTCCCATGGCCTCCTGGACTTCCTCTTTTATAACACCCATCAGGCTGTATCACTGATTGCTAAGTTAACTATCTTTTTTACTTAGCAGTCAGCTCAATGGGGACATGTTCTATGGCTGTTTTGTATGTCACTGGACCCCCACTAGAGACCCTTGGTTGTGCAACCCAGCTGAGTTAACACACTTGGCTACCAACCAAAAGATTGGAAGTTTGCATCCACCCAGAGGTACCGCGGAAGAAAGACCTGCTGTTCTACTTCCACAAAATCAGCCACCGAAAACCCTGTGGAACACAGTTCTACTCTGACACGCATGGGTTTGCCATGAGTTGTAATTGACTTGATGGCAACTTTTTTTTTTAAAGTAAATGCTGGTTGAGTGAATGAAAGATTGCATGACAGCCACAAGTTGACCATCAATGGGATTGGTTAAAGGTGACTGATCTAGAGATAAGAGAAGGTAGCAGAAAAATGGAAAGACCTGGAATGGCCCCGGGAGAGGCAGAGGTGTGGCTTGAAAGCTTTGAAAACAAAGTTGACCTTTCCACACAATCCGAATATTCTGGCGCTAAATAGATATGTTTCTCAGGTTTTAGACGCAACATGGTTTTCTTCTCTAGTCTTCCAACCACTTAAGAAATTGTTTTCTGTAATTTTTAGCAACCAGTATCTTTTTCTCTAATTCATTAGACATTATTGAAGCCTAATATTTTGACACACATGTGCTAAAGATAAGAGACCAAGTTCTGCCATCAAAAAATTCAGTTGAGAGATGAAAATATGAACGTTATAATAAAGGGTGATAAATAGTAGGAAACAGGTGACCTAAACTCACAGTCAGGGAAGGAGGTAAACTTGAACTTAACTTTGAAGGATGCATAGAAGGATGAGCAAAGAAAGTTTGGGCATAGAGAACAGCATGGACTAAGGCAAAGAGGCATGTGAGAATGTAGTAAGTTTGAAGACATCCATAAGGCTGCAGCAAAAAGTGTGTCTGTGTATTAGCTGGGATGGCATCCAGCTGCAAGTAATAGAAAAGATAAACACGGTTTCACTGACTCACAAAATAAGTCTGAAAGTTGACAGCTATTGGCTATTGTTGGTTTAGCTCCTTAAAGATAGAGATGGTGACCTAGACTTCCATCTCTCATCTCCATCTTTAGTATGTTGACTTTCATCCTCATGTTGTTACCTCATGGTTGCAAGAAAATTACCCCATCATCAGACTTTATGTACATGGTCAGACCAGAAGAAGGTGAGAAGGGGAAGGAACCAGCCATCTTCTCCTTTTCTAACAGAAAAGCAGAAGTTCTTTCAGAAACCTTTTGCAGATTTCTGTTTACATCTCACTGGGCTACAAGGGATTGGTGGGGTGGGAAAGCACTGATTTAAAATCAGAGTCGTGCTGACTGTACAGAGGGGGACAGCATCGACGTCGGTGGCTGAGCTGCAACAGAGGGCTGAAGAGGAAGACTAAAGCCAGATCATGAAGAGCCTTACGCGCTGTGCAAAATAGTTTAGAGTTTTTATATAAAGCCTATTGAAGAATTTTAATCTGAGGCATGATATGATTCAATTTGTATTTTAGAAATATGATTCTAGCATCAAATTGGAGAAGGGAATGAGAAGAGGCAGGACTGGAGGCAGAGAGGTAGTTAGGAAGCTCTTGCAGTAGTCCAATTAAAAAGTGACGAGGGTCTGGTTTTGAGGATTGGCAGTAGAATTAGAAAAGGGCAGATGGGTGAGATGCCTAGGACTCGATGAGTAATTGCATTTGAGGAGGAAATGTCGAGGCTGAGGGTCAGGTTGGCACCTAGGGTTTTGCCACGAGTTACAAATACCCACATGTGTTCCCCCGATTTGAAGTTCTATCCTCAATTGTAACCCATGTAAACACACAAGGATTATATTTTATATCTTAAATTTGGGGCTACCTTTTGAGGTCTGAAGAACCCATCTCTCTTGACTCGCCCACAATTTAGGGGTAGATAAGGAGACCACAGGGTCTTCTTACTGCATCTCTGAAGTGGTATCTGACTTGCTTTGAAGAAGGACTTCCTCTATAAGCAGCAAATTTGGCAGAACAGCCGGGTGAGGTCCATGATCACGTAAACACGAGTTCATTTGACAGAAAATGCCAAGTTGGTCTTTCAATAGCAGCCTCAGAAGTGCAAGCCGTCTGATTGTCCATCAAGTCATTTCGCGCCCACCGTACAAGTTTTCAAGGTTATTTTCCCCAGAGGGGTTGCTGATATACAGTATTCTGGAAAAACGGGTGGCAAGAGGATGGGGGGAGAAATTGTTGAAAAGTGAGTCCTGCAAGCAGTCTCTTATTGCATGTGCTTTATAATTTAGGGAAAATGCAGACATCAAGTGTGAGCTAGGGAGGCACGAAGAAACTCTTTGGATGCAGTTGTAAACTCAGGGCTGTGTTTGGTGCAGTTCAATGAGCCTTTTTTGCTCTCTTGCCATAGTTGTGTTTTTATCTTTGGCAGCAGCAGACATAAATCCATGATTGCAGCCCCATCCTGACTAGGTCACTATATTAGGCACAAACGCACATCAGAAAGCAGACGGGACCTCCACCTGGTTAGATCCCGTGTCTGGTTGGGAGATTGAGTCCACACACTTAAAGTAACTTAGAAACCCTTGTAACAACGTGCCGGAGCCCCTTAATACTCATGCTGCTTACGTCTGGAAACCTTGCTGTTTATACTTTTCAAATGCCACAATCGTAGGGGCTCTTAGGCGGCATAGCTTTCTGGATCACTTCAAATACCCTAAAAACTGCATGCAAAGTGCTGAATGCATGTCTTTATGGACCTTTTCTTTTCTTTTCTTTTCTGTTTATTGTTGTCGTTTAAGTGAAAGTTTACATTTTTCGAGTTAGTCTCTTATACAAAAATTTATACATACATTATTATGTGACCCTAATTGCTTTCCCTGTACTGTGGCAGCACACTTCTCCTTTCTACCCCTGATTTCCATGTCCGTTCAACCAGCTCCTAACCGTTTCTGCCTTCTCATCTCACCTCTGGACAGAAGCTGCCCATTTAGTCTCGTGTATCTACTTGAGCTAAGAAGCACACTCTTCACAAGTATCATTTTATGTCCCACTGTTCAGTCCAATCTTTGTTTGAAGACTTGGCTTGGAAAT
>NW_004444038.1:8326469-8327887 GCF_000243295.1 Trichechus manatus latirostris
CCCTCAGGCAACATTAAATGTGCCCTTGTCACCAACCTGTGAACTGGCTTGTGAACGGTGTGCCCTGGAAAGTCAAGATCTCTTGGCTAAGAAGGGGAGAGGAATGTGTGTGTTCTCGTTTGTGCTGAGGGAAGAAATACTCATGGTTGGATAGGGTTACTTAGGGATGATTTCTTTGTCCTCTTTGTATGCCTCATGGGTCCCATTACTTTATGCAATGTAGACCACCAGGGGATGTATACAATTTAGAAAGAGAACCTGTGATAAGGCGGAGTGCTTTGAGTTCTTTTTTATGAGGATCAGACACCAGAGTTGGATCCTTCAAATCAATCAGGAGAAACTTCAGAGAGCCACGCAAATCAAGTAAGGAGTGCCCCCTGCCTCCAACGTGGGTCTAATGGCCTGGAACATCCGCCCTTCCTTGCTGTGTTCAATGCCTTCTTACCTTGAATGCAGGAGACCAACTGGATAATACTGTCTTAAAATTGGTTTCGGAAGTGTTTGTCCTTCTTTCTTCTCCTACTCCGGTGTCTGCTAACGTGCTCGTCAGCAGGGTCCTAGTACCTCCTCATGGCCATGCTAGGCAAGTTCGCAGGATGCTGGGTCATTGCAGATCCTACTGTGGCCCTTGAAAAGTTTGTTATTTTATAGGGGCAGCTCTTCGGACTACTTACACATGGAATTGTTTCCAGGGGAAAAATTCAAAATATTTGATAGCTGGTGTGTCATGGACACTGACGAAGCAGAGTCCACATTGACCATGAGATGGGAGACCCCTACTGGCCAGGAAGGAACATTTTGTGGGCTTTCAGGGTGGTCAGAGCAGTGGGGAACATTCAGAGGGTTAAGACAGTGGCTATTTATCGAGTAGCATGGAAGTATTTCAATATATGAACAACGGGCACAGCTGTATCCGGTGCATCTGGCCAAAAATCAGCTTCATTAGCTCATAGTTTATTGGTTTGTCTTGCTTGATTTTTTTCCCAGATCTGAAATTCTAGAATTCTATCATAATCTCTTATTTGAATCTAGTACTTTAGAGTCCATATGTACCTAGGATACTTCTCCTCCAGGCTCCAGAAAGATACTCATTAAAACCCTTTGCTGACGAGTTGATTTCAACTCGACCCTGTAGGACCGAGTAGACCTGCCCCATAGGGATTCCAAGGAGCAGCTGGTGGATTTGAACTGCTGACCTTTTGATTAGCAGCCAAGCTCTTAACCACTGCACCACCAGGGCTCCTTCGGAAAGATGATGTCTAAAAATGCTATGCGTTCCCTTTGACCTTTCTCTTCCCTACAAACTTCCCAACTTCTTATCATTCTCTGGTAAATACGCGCACTTTTGATGACTCTCAATTCTGAAATCCAACAACTCCCCCCATGGACTGAAAAAGATGGCAGCTGGCAGCTGTTGA
>NW_004444038.1:8328995-8330301 GCF_000243295.1 Trichechus manatus latirostris
TAGGACAGAGTAGAACTGCCCCATAGGGTTTCCAGGGAGCATCTGGTGGATTTGAACTGCCGACCTTTTGATTAGCAGCCAAGCTCTTAACCACTACACAACCAGGGCTTCCCACCATATTCCTAAGCAGCTACTGCCTAGCTAGACTTGTCCAGTTCAGGCTTCTTCCTCAGCCCCAAACAGTTATATTGAGTGAGTTAGTGTCTGTCTCATCACCAAGAAGCTTCGGTGTTTCCTATCGGCCCCATTTTCATTTAATTTTGGGTCAGTTATAGGTGTGTTTAACTTTTCTGGGCACAATCCCTTGGTAAATGAAAAAGGAGGTGGGGAACATGGCCAAGGATAAGTAATGACCGAGAGAGAGGATGAAGAAGAAGACAGCTGCCGAGGAGAGTGTGACAAGAAGCTATACTCAACTCGTCTCCATTTTCCACAGCCTCACCTGGTCGCCAAGTCTTGTCACTTCCCCCTTGGAAATGTTAATTGAACCCATTCCCTTTTCTTCCATCTCAGTCGTAGATCCTCTGGTTAAGGACTGTCGTGAATCTTGCTTAAATCATTAGCACAACCTTGTAACTGGCTTCAGTTCCTCCACTGCAAATACTCTCCACTTGTCCTCCACACTGATCTCAGAGTAATTTTTAAAAATAAATTTGGCCGTGTTCTAACTTGCTTAAAAATCTTCCATGGCTCCCTAAGGCCAACACAACATATGCCACCTGCAAGGTCCTTTGATATCTGACCACAATCTGTATATCTGACCCCTTTCCTCAAGAGAGGGCTTCTCATCCCTGGGCACATATTAAAGTCATCCAGAGATCTTTTCCAAACCAGTAGAGTCCTGGCCCCAACCCACAACACGGAACCACATCATTCCG
The DNA here is from genome assembly GCF_000243295.1 of Trichechus manatus latirostris. Taxonomy (NCBI): domain Eukaryota; kingdom Metazoa; phylum Chordata; class Mammalia; order Sirenia; family Trichechidae; genus Trichechus; species Trichechus manatus. The sequence continues at coordinate 8,329,874 of NW_004444038.1, forward strand.
TGACCGTTTACTCCATTTATGTCTCTCTGCCCTTGCAGTGTCAATAGTCTCCTCGGACTGTTCTTCCCTCTCCACCCAGACAACTCCTCATTAAGCTCCACGTTCCAGCTCAGATGCCTGCGCCTCCGTGTTGTCTTCCCTTCCTCTTAAAAGAAGTGTTAATTTTCCTCACTCTGTGTTTTCTAAACCCTTTCTTTATATTTTTATTAGCTCACTCGTAATTGCACAATGTCTTTGTTTACAGTTATGTCTTTTATACTTACCTGTGAGATTTTTGGAGGACTGGAATTCTGCTTTATTCTTCTTTAAAATACAAGCATATAGAACAGTGTCTGGCATATAGTTGGCACTTGTATGCATTCATACAATGCACGATACTGTGTTCTAAAACTGGAACTAAGAACTGAGGGGATATAAAGTTGACTGAG
>NW_004444038.1:8332087-8333208 GCF_000243295.1 Trichechus manatus latirostris
GGTGGGAGCATTCCTCCATCTGGAACTAAGACCTCTAGGCCAGGGTCACAGAAACAGGAAGCAAAAAATTTTGCGAGTGAGTCACTGGGGTAGTAGTGAGTGCTGACACTCCCACCCCTTGACTCCTGGATCCATGAATCTTGGCTATGAAAACAGAACCATGTGTAGAATGCTGATTCAAAGCATTCACAGCCTCCTGGAGAACACTGCCTCAGCCCTGCAAGGTACTGCCACCTAGCTGGTGCCATAATTGAGTCTTTTAAAAGGCCGTTTCGTTGTTCTACCAAGCCAGCTTCTTCAGGGTGATGGGGAAGATGGTAGTACCAGTGAGCTCCACAAGCATGGGCCTATTGCAGCACTTTATATGCTGTGAAGTGGGTTTCTTGGCCTGAGGCAATGCTATGTGGGATACCATGATGGTGGATAAGGCATGGTATACGTCCAGGCATAGTAGTTTTGGGAGAAGCATTGTGTTCAGGGAAGATAAATTTGTGGGTCAGGGAGCAGGATGGAGACCTCTGCTGGCTCATGTGGTTGCAGGAGCTGACAAACCGAAAATCTGCAGGTCAGGTGGCAGGCTGGAGGCCTCTGCTGTTTCACAGGTGTGGGAACTGGTGAATCCAAAATCTGCAGGTCAGGTGGCAGGCCAGAAACTTCTGCAGGCTTAATGTCCTAAGAACTGAAAATCAGGCAACAAGAAGAGTGCAGGGTCAAGAGAGAGTGAGCTATGTCAGAATATCCACTTATATACTGGAGGCAGGCCACATCCCCAAGAACACTCCCCTTTCAACTGATTGGCTGATCACATCAGGTCAAGAATTGAAGGCAATTACATTGTATCATCTTATGGAAGAACACCTAGTCCAGTGTCTGCAAAACCAATGAGAATCATAGCCTAGCCAAGTTGACACAACATTAACCACCACATGGGTCTAGTCCAGATTCATTGCAGGAGGGGAGACTATAGGAGGGCTGGATACCAGGAGGCAAGTTCCTTGTGGCCATCTTTGGAGACCATCTACCACATAATGTAATGGGTGAAATGACAGGAGCATACACAGGATGTGTTGAGAGTACAGAAGGGCACCAGTCTGGAACAGGGAAGGTTTCTGGGAGATCAC
>NW_004444038.1:8334501-8335435 GCF_000243295.1 Trichechus manatus latirostris
CCTCTCCAAAGTAATTTATAGGAGGTTTAATGCAACTTTCTATCAAAACCACAGTGGGGGTTGTCTTACAATATGACAAAATTAGTCTGAATTTTATATGTAATAAACTGATAATCGGACACTAAGAACCTTTGAAAAATCTACTAAATATCTACAATAGCACATATTCAAGCATGTTATAAAGCTATAGTAATTAAACTAATAAAATACTGTGTTGCTGGTATAAGGGTAGATGGACATATCAATAGACCAAAAAAAGAAAAAAAACCCAAAATGGACCCACGTGTATAGCTAGTCTATGATAAATGTAATGTTTCAGTCCGTGAGAAAGAAGAGGATTATTCTATACAGAATGAAGGAAAAAAATGTTAACTCTTTGGAGAAAAAATTGATTCCCTAACTGCAAATGTCAAAGTAAGCTGTAATGGATTGAGGGAGACAATACGAAAAATTAAACAGGAAGAAGAAGAAAATACAAATGAATATTTATATAACATTGGGGTTTGAAGGCTTTTTTTTTTAATAGTAAGGGAGCAAACAAAGTAAGTTTGATAGATTTGACAACAACAACAACAAAATAAATATTTCTGAGCCTCTTCAAAATATATAAAAATTCACATATAATGATAAACCAGGTGGAAATATTTGCAACAGACATGTCAGACATGGCATGTATGACCTACTACATTGAGAGGGATTGCAAGACAATATAGTGAAGATGAATAACTTAGCAGACAATTTAGAGAAGGCACAAACAAGCAGAAAAGAAGAGATACAAATGGTTAATAGCCAAAAATTGCTCTCGAGTCAATTCTGACTCATGGCGACCCCATTTACGTCAGTGTAGAACTGTGCTCCATAGGGTTTTCAAGGCTGTGAACTTTTGGAAGTAGATTACCAGGCCTTTCTTCCAAGGCACCTCTGGGTGGGTTCA
>NW_004444038.1:8337504-8344968 GCF_000243295.1 Trichechus manatus latirostris
TTTTTTTCCCCCAACAACCCGGTTGTCTGTGTGGCTTTGCAATGGAATTGCTTGCCTCCTTCTCAGGAATTAAATGAATTGAGAATCCCCTTAGAACTGACAGCCCAAAGTGTAAGAATGATAAACGGCTTTGGCCTTGATAATTTTTATTAAGCACTAAATGTCACATTTAACCTGCATTACTGAAAGCAATTACCCATGTATCAACAGTCAAGCGGCGCCGAGCACGATGCCTGAAGCAACGCGTTTGGCTCCATCTGGGAATAAGGATTTTCAATTAGAAGGCAAATAGCTGCGGAGGGGATCAGGTCCTCCCCAAGGAGGTCTTCACAGAGTAAAGTCTTCATAGGCAAGTAATTGCAGGCAGTGTCAACAGAGCATTCCAAGCCATCTGCTGCCAGAGGAGCGTTTACTTTATCAAATCTCAATATTTACAGAACGCTGATCAGCTCCTGGGACCAGGATGGCTCCCTGCCAGGGAGTTCTGGGAAATTCATTTTAAGGTGTGTTTCAGTAGGCTAATTAATTTACAAGCACCTGTTTCATCGCTGGGAGCTGTTAGCGCACCAGATGAGCGGCAGCCGGGGAGGGAGACTTTTTATCCTGGCAAAATTGATTTCAATTGATTTTAATTTGTTGATGGCACAGTTTGTAGGTTTAATGCGAGTGTAGCCTGAAGCCCCCATGTTTTTTGTTTTTGGTTTTTGAGTGAGCCTTGTAGATGGCTTATTTCTTGGCCCTGTCATTGCTGGGAGAAGTGGCCTCAGCAGTAGCTTTGGATGAAAAAACCCACGCTGGGACTGGGCTCTGGAAAGTGATAGTTACTATTTATAGTCATACATTAGGTGTGGGGTGCCAGATAAAACACAGGACGTCCAGTTACATTTGAGTTTCAGATGAACAATAAATGATTTTTAAAAATTATAATTATGTCCTATGAAGACATTTCTTCATGCTTTATCTGAAGTTCAGAATTTAACTAGGCATTCTGTATCTTATCTGCTAAATCTGGCAGCCTAGTTAGAGGCTCCTGAGTTGTACAGGAGCAAGTTCCACTTACCTGGGTGGTCCTCCTTGCCAGAGAACCCCACTCTGTCCTGCGTCCTCTGCAGATGTTCTTGTCGTGGAAAGTTGATTTGTAAGGTGATGGTTGGATGGGAATTTGTATCCTCTGAGAGACATTCTACTTCTCTCCCTGTGCCCTTATAATTAGTACAAACATGTCTGCTCTGCCCCGACACAGTGAGAACCACCTTTCCCAGCAAAGCTACTTGCAAGTTCTCTGAAGCCTGCCAGAACCTAAACAGTGACTTTGGAAACTATTTTCCCGATATCCTGGCTCTTTTCTTGAAAGTCATCAGTACATTATTTTAAAGAAATGTTTACAGATTTGGCTTAATTTCAAGTTCCAGGTTCATAGTGTTGGATGTTAAAGGTATGGTTGTAGCTAGGTGTTTGGATGCAGGCAGGCTGGGAAGGGGGCCTGGCGAGCAGGAAGCCTGAGGAAGCACAGGGAGTCTCACTTATCACTGTGTGCGGAGGGGACGTTGTGTAATTTGTCCCCAGGTAGTTTTCTATTAAGCCATGTTGCTGAGGCCCATGTCACCCCTCAAGTATGTCCCTCAACCTTGTGCCGTCTTTCTTGCAGCTATCATCCAGGAGCCAGAGACTACGCTGGTTTGGATGAACTGGGTGCATGGTTACACGCTTGTGGAAAATAAGCCAACGAAGACGTTAGTTCTATCAGTATAGCACTTAATAACTGTAAGACATTTCATGCCAGCCTTTTCACATACCTAATCCTATGTGCAAACAGTTTCCGGGGTAGGTAGCCAGAGGATTTCATTCCTGCCTGATGAATGGCAGAATCGTCTAATAGACGACAGGCAGCCCCCGGGTTACAAATGCGGTCTGTTCTTGAGTCTGCCTGTAAGTCCGCTTGATAGGTAAGTCGAACAGGTGCAGATGGTTCTTCTTTAGTCTTTACTTTAGTGCAAGAAAAGGTCGAAGGCTTTTCAACGATTTAAAAGCCAAAAGCTGCGTGTGCAGCAAGTGAGGGTGACTGAGGAGTTGGTGCGAGTAGACGCTGGTCCAGCCGCTTGAAAGGGAGGGCACATTTACATAACGTTAAAGGGCCAAGTATGAGTTGTCTGGTGAGTCGAATGTCTGTAACCCGGGGACTTACCGTCTATGACTTATTCAATGTCACATAACTAATTAGGGTTAGGAACAGGCCTTTGATTGGAGTTATCTTTGGTAACAATCAAAGATATGAACTTTGGACAGTGCTTCTCTACAGGCAATGAACGTGTCTAACACTGGACTCTTCTGTCCATAAACTCGCTTTCCCTTTTGGTGTCTACTTCACTGCTGCCTGCGCCTTCTCCTTCAAGAAAACAGTAAGCAAGAGTTGAATTGATTTTCCTTGATTCACCCTATTCCAGATCTTATTATATCCTCTGCGGATGATAGTTAATGATGTACTAAAAAAAAAAAAAGATGTACTAATTGTTATTTTCTACATCGATATCATCCAATTCTAAATTAATGACATTTTCTATTTATTTTTTAAAAAATATTGCTTTATCATTTATTCAGGATGTATTTCTTTAGTACCTACTGATATAATATGCTGCGCCAAGTTCTGGGGGGATTCAGAAAAGAAGCGGATAATAAATGTGCATATAACTGTAACATTCCGTAGAATTTCATCATCCACAAAGTGAAAACAGACGAGTTGCCTAGGAGAAGTTAAACTTATCCCTGGTATATAAGACGTAAAGGAGAATTCTTCTGTGGGTCCTCTTAAAAGGAAGACAACCTAGAGGGGTGAAAGCCATCTCAATGGTAGCTATGCATACGACTTTCAAGAGCTGTTCCCTGGGATGTCCTCTAATATGGCCATTCTCAATCCAGAACAATAAAATTATACAAAAGGGGATGCAGAATAATTCTAGCTATGTTGATGATCTGGCCTAACCAGAGCAGCAGCCTGGGTGAATGTGACATCTTTCCGACGAGCCTTCCTGTTTGTCATTCCTCTCAGTGAAGTGCTGACAGATGTTGACCACCCTGCACCCGGGGCAGAGAGTCTAAGGGCTGTGGTCAGGAGTGCGAGTGGCCATCACATCCCCCATCACAACTACATAGAGCCATCCCAAGTGGAGGACACTCCCAGGACCATTTCTGCCTCTAGCTCATTGAGGAGCATCTTCTAGTCCACACGGAGAAAGAACCTAGAACTGCTGGGATGTTCTGCCAACCTTCAGGCTCCCTCCCTCACCAAACACCATGCGGTTAGCATCCAATGGCTGTTTATAAACTCTTGTCTCTACTCCTTCTCATCTTCTATCTATTCTCTGGATCAAAAGGGTGATTCTGGGACGGTAGAGCAAGAAAAGCTGCTTAGAGATATTAAGGGAGATTCATTGAAACCTGCGATATGCAGATGACATAGCTTTGCTTGCCTAAAATGAAGATGACTTGAAGCACTTACTGATGAAGGTCAAATACTACAGCCTTCAGTATGAATTATGCAGGAGCATGAATAAAACAAAAATCTTCACAACTGGACTGATAAACAATATGATAATAAATGGAGAAAAAATGAAAGTCAACGATTTCTTTTTACTTGGATCAACCATCAACGTTCATGGAAGCAGCAGTTAAGAAATCAAATGACTTATTGCATCGGGCAAATCTGCTGCAAAAGACATCTTTAAAGTTTTAACAAGCGAAGATGTCGCTTTGATGACTAAGGTGAGCCTGACCCAAGCCATGGTATTTTCAGTTGTCTCATATGCATGCAAAGCTGGACAATGAAAAGAAACATAAAAAAAAAGACACATTTGAATTGCAGTGTTGGTGAAGAATATTGAATATACCATGGACTGCCAGAAGAACAAACAAATCCATCTTGGAGGAAGTACAGCTGTAATTCTCCATAGAAGCAAGCATGGCGAGACTTCATCTTACTTACTTTGGGCATGTCATCAGGAAAGACCAATCTCTAGAAAAGAGCATTGTGCTCGGTAAAGCAGATAGTGAATGCAAACAAGGGAAAACCTCCGCGAGATGGACTGATGCAATGATCAGGAGCCGGCAGTGTTGTGTTCTGTTATAGGTAAGGTCGCCATGAGTCAGAGCCAACTCAATGGTAACGAATAACAACAACAACAAAGGTGTTAACAGGAGAAATGATGTGTGAGTGTTTGGGGTGGGGCATGAGGTAATATGGGACCTCTAGTCTTTGCACAGTTTTTCTGTAAACCGAAAACTGTTCTAAACAATAAACTCTATTAAAAAAAAAGTCAACTGCTCATATACACAACCAGTGAGTGAATCTCACAGATGTAGTGTTGAGTGAAAGAAGTCATACACAAGAGGAGTCAGATACAAAATAGTATGGTATATATACTGTATAATCCCATTTAGGTCGTGTTCAAAACCAAAATTCATCCATGGTGGTAGAAGGCAGAATTATAGTTACCCTGGGAGCATATGTGAGGGAACTTTCTAGGGCGTTGGAAATAGTCTGTATCTTGATCTGGATGGTGGTTATGTGAATATGTAAACAACATTTATGGAGTTGTATCCTTAAGATTTTGGGCACTGTGCTATGTGTAAGGTGTTGTTGTGAGGTACCGTTGATTCCAACCCAGAATGACCCCATGTGTCAGAGGAGAGCTGCTGCATAGGGTTTTCTAGGCTGTGACCTTTATGGGAACAGATCACGAGGTCTTTTCTCCCGTGGAGCCACTCAGTGGGTTTGAACTGGTAACCTTTCAATTAGCCCCCGAGTGCTTAACGACCTGTGCAACATTACACCTTAATGAAAAAGAAATATTAAAAAAGCTGTCAAAGTTATGAGACTTCTTTCTACTTGCACTGAGTTCTATTGCTGACTAGTCATTGACTGGGGCTTTGAAACACAAACTGCAGTTCAACATGACTGCAATTATTTATTTTCGCCTGGGAGAAAATCCAAACAAAACAAAACTTTTAGAGCAAGTGCCTACCTCAGCCATTAAGGGGGGAAAAAAAAAGTCAGTAAATTACCTGTATAACAACTTCAAATAATGACATATCCTGTGAACCTTCCAAGGTAAACTGGTTGTAAAAATGCTCTCGATGATAACAGAACAAGTTAACATGCTACATAATATTATTAATTACGGTGTTGTCGTTGGTTGTCCTTGAGTCGGTTCCAACTTATGTGACCCCATGTGTGCAGAGTAGAACTGCTCCATAGGGTTTTCAAGGCTGTGACCTTTTGGAAGTGGATAGCCAGGCTTATCTTCTGAGGCACCTCTGGGTGGGTTCCAACCACCAACCTTTTGGCTAGTAGTCCAGTGCTTAACCATTTGTACCACCAGGGACTCATTATAAGCCACTTGAGTACTGGTGACTGCCTACCAGTAATGTTAAACTAATTTTAGATACATCAAGTCCTTGTTATTGACAATAAAACTCTGTCACCTGCAATGGGAAATACTTACATTTTGATTCTCTAGGAGTTGGATGAGAAGTAAACATATAGGTAGCTCATCCAAAAATATATAAGGTTTAATAATTTCCAGTGGAGTAAACACATCAAAAGAATGTTGTTAAACGTGTTGACACTTGAGTTAGTATTAAGGGGCATATTTTGTTTCAATAAGCATTAATAACTAAAAACCAAAAAACCCATTGCTGTGGAGTCGATTCCGACTCATAGTGAACCTACAGAAGACAGTAGTACTGCCCCATAGCGTTTTCAAGGCTTTGAATCTTTACAGAAGCAGACTACCACATCTTTCTCCCATGGAGTGGCCAGTGAGTTCCAACCACTGACCTTTTGGTTAGCAACTGAGAGCTTAACCACTATGCCACCAGGGCTCCTTATCATTAAAGACTAGCATTTCTAAATTTAGCAGACATAATTTAGCTCAGATTGGATTACTGTCACATAAGCAGAGGTTGAGGATAAATCAGTAAAGCTGTAAATATGTTTTATTCCAATTAGAGCTCTACAAAGTGATAACAAATACACGGTATTTTAACGCAAATAACGCGTGCCTTCTACGCTTGTTTGACAACCACACCCTCCTCCCGTGAGGAATGTTCATAAGCGCCATTATGCCAGTTTTTCTTTACATGTTGAGTAAGAAATTGGCGTAGCAGGCCTACAAAAATACCTTGTAGGGTGGAGTGTGCAGTTGCCAAACATAGAAGGCATGCGTTATTTGCATAAAAATATGGTAACAATTGTCCATAGCTGTGCCCAGAAACTGCACGTTCATGCAGAATATTGTCCTGAGAAGAGCAAATTTTAACTTCTTAAAAAAAACAAATGGGCAAATATGGCAAATAGTGTAACCAGTGGAAGAAAATGTCCATTAATTGAGTGGAGGGGACTTATGATTTACATTTTTAGAAAGGCAAGGCCTTAGATCCCACCAGGCAGGGCTCATTAATTTAAAACAGTTGATCTAGCAAGCATCAGAGTTCACAATTCAATTATGGACGGAGATAATCTTCCCGGGGTGGTTTATTTAACTTGTGATTTTTAATTAATTCTGCTCCACGAGGGAATGCTGCAGAGAGCAGCCTGGGCCCACAAAGCTCAGGGCTGGTGATCTAATTTAAGCTGTGCCCAGGCACATGCATGGCATAAAATGCCTTCACCCAACCTCTGCCACATCTAGCCCAACCACCTCCAGAGTCAGTGTGGGCAGAAACACTCTTCATAGAGCAGACAGTAATTTCTAGAACCTGTTGGGCTAACTGCATCGTAAACCTATGGAGCCTTCTTGCAGCAACTGCCCCACGCCCTAATTGCCACCTGTTAGAACACTACCACTAAAGAATAGTGGGTTCAACTTCAAGGAAGACTGTTTAATAAGAGTACACTTACGATACATCCGATCTCCTCCTGTCCTTTTGAACCCCCAAACGCTGTCCTCATTTTACTTCTTAGAGTTACTCTGTTCCTGTAGGGTCACTATGAGCTGGAATCCACTCGACAGCAATGGGTTTTCTCAGACTCAGCCCAGCCCTGCTACCTTCTCCTGCAGGCTAAGCTGTGACTTACCTGTGGTTTCAGGTCTTTTCCTTCCCAGATCCTTGAGGAGCGCGAGCATGTCAGGTGAGCCTCACCAGATTAGGACCCTAGAGATGGAAGTAAGATCAGACTAGCTGAACCCTCAGGAGGAAAAACCCTTTTCAAAATTGTAAATGTATGGTAAATACCATCCAGCACAGTAATAATTGTGCTCATTAGGTATGTTTGGATAATCTTATTATAGTCTTTGTTTTATTACCATATGCTTTTATACACACACACACACACACACACACACACTTATACACACATACATATATAAACATACATACACTCTTATAAGCGTGTTTATATATACAGTTCGAGACAAGTGATTTGTATTTTAGATAGCAGAACCTATTTTCATGTAAAATCTGATATAA
>NW_004444038.1:8345487-8347094 GCF_000243295.1 Trichechus manatus latirostris
GCTCCCGTAAAGACTGCAGCCTAGGAAACCAATGCGGTAGTTCTACTCTGTCATGTAGGGTCCTTATGAGTAAAAATCAACTCAACAGCATACAACAGCAGCAACACTATTAAGTTGCATCGTATTTGTTCTATGCCAAGAAGGTTGACTGTGGCAATTTCATATAGATCAACCTAATTAAGACAATAAAGCCAGAGCTTCTTGGGTTGAAGCAGGCACCTCAGTAACCCAACTTGTGACCTACTGAGTGCAGTTTAATAACCACCAAGATGTGTCATCAGTCAAGCCTCATCAGCTTCTAAATATTTAGGTTTCTGTGGTTTATTCTATTTTAGAAATAAAACAATCATACTCAAGGGCAGACGTCTCTCTCTCTCTCTCCCCCCCACCCCTCCCCACTTGCCAAATAATAAGTTGACTGCTATGTGCCACAGCGAAGAGAGTGGTGTTCTAGTCAGGATAGGCTAAGTTATGTTGAGGAAACAAACAGCACCTAGATCTCAGTGACTTAAAGCTCCAAAGGTTGACTTCTCATTCGCTCTATATGTCCCTCAATGTTAAGCTGGGGCTCTGCCCTGTCATCTTTACTCGAGGGCACACTATCTGGGGTATTTTCAGTGTGATAGAAGAAAGAATGGGAAATCTGAACCACACATTTGAGCAATTGCCTTGGGCTAGAATTGGCATTTCTGCTCACAATTCACTGGCTAGAACTAGTCATGTGCCCACCCAAGCACCAGGAGGTCAGGAAGTACGGTCCTACCTTGTGCACAGAGAACAAGCGCTGGGGGTATTTGGTGAACAGCACAAATAAAAAGTGCTGAAAAAGGCAGATAGTATACAAGTCCTGCAGTACCGGTATGGATTGAATTGTGTCTCCCAAAAATATGTGTCAGCTTGGTTAGGCCATGATTCCCAGTATTGTGTGGTTGTCTTCCATTTTGTGATCTGATGTGTGTTGTAAGTCCTAACCTCTATGATGTTAATAAAGTAGAGGGTCATCAAAAAAGAGGAAGACCCTCAACAAGATGGACTGACACAGTGGCTGCAAGAATGAGCTCAAGCATAACAATGATTATGAGGATGGCACAGGACTGGGCAGTGTTTTGTTCTGTTGTACATAGGGTTGCTATGAGTTGGAACTGACTTGACAGCACCCAACAACAATTAACATGATGTTAATGAGGCAGGATTAGAGGCAGTTATGTTAATGAGGCAGGACCCAATCTACAGGATTAGGTTATGTCTTGAGTCCATCTCTTTTGAGAGATAAAAGACAGAATCAAGCAGAGAGGAGAGGGACATCATATCACCAAGAAAGGAGCGCCGGGAGCATAGTGCATCCTTTGGACCCTGGGTCCCTGCACTGAAAAGCTCCTAGAGCAGGAGCAGATTGACGATAAGGAACCTCCCCCAGAGCTGACAGAGAGAGAAAGGCTTTCCCTGGAGCTGGCGCCCTGAATTCAAATTTCAGCCTCCTAAACTGTGAGAGAATAGATTTCCTTTGTTAAAGCCATCTACTTGAGGTATTTCTGTTATAGTAGCACTAGGTAACTAAGACAGACATTAAACAGGCAATTATAAAATTCACTAATTACAATTCTGAT
>NW_004444038.1:8355311-8362645 GCF_000243295.1 Trichechus manatus latirostris
TAAATTCAGGTGGGATGTACTCAACATCGTACTTTGGCTCTTGTGGACTTGTTCTAATTTTCTTCAGTTTCAACTTGAACTTGCATATGAGCAACTGATGGTCTGTTCCACAGTTGGCCCCGGTCTTGTTCTGACTGGTGATATTGAGCTTCTCCATTGTGTCTTTCCACAGATGTAGTCTATCTGATTCCTGTGTATGCCATCTGGCAAGGTCCATGTGTGTCATCGCAGTTTATGTTGTTGAAAAAAGGTACTTGCGATGAGTAAGTCATTGGTCTTGCAAAATTCTATCACGCAGTCTCCAGCGTCATTTCTATCACCAAAGCCATGTTTTCCAACTATAGATCCTTCTTCTTCGTTTCTAACTTTCACATTCTAATCACCAGTAATTATCGATGTATCTTGATTGCATGTTGGATCAATGTCAGGCTGCAGAACCTGGTAAAGAGCTTCAATTCTTCATCTTTGGCATTAGTGGTTGGTGTGTAAATTTGGATAATAGTCGTATTAACTGGTCTTCCGTGTAGGTGTAAGGATGTTATCCTATCAGCGACGGGGACAGATCTTGAAATGTTCTTATCGTCAGTGAATGAAATGCCATTCCTCTTGTTTGTCATTCCCAGCGTAGTAGACCATATGGTTGTCCGATTGAAAATGGCCAACACCAGTCCATTTCTGTTCACTAACGCCTAGGATATCGATCTTTATGCGTTCCATTTCACTTTTGACGACTTCCAATTTTCCTAGATTCACATTTCATACATTCCACTTTCTGTTTATTAATGGATGTTTGCAGCTGTTTCTTCTCATTTTGAGTCATGCCACATCAGTCAATGAAGGTCCCGAAAGCTTTACTCCGTGCACTTCGTTAAGGTTGACCACCTGTCTGTCAGTTTGTCCTACTGTGGTGGCCTGCATGTTGCTGTGATGCTGGAAGCTATGCCGCTGGTATTTCAAATACCAGCAGCGTCATCTGTGGTGGACAAGTTTCAACGGTACTTCTGGACTAAAACAGACTAGGAGGAAGGACCTGATGATGTACTTAAAAAAAACTGGCCAGTGAAAACCTTATGGATAGCAGCAGAACGTTGTCTGATACAGTGCCGCAAGACGGGCCCGTCAGGTTGGAAGGCACTCAGGATACATGCATAGGAGGTGATTGAAGACATCATGGCTCGGGTCAGGCGCACCTCAGTCTTCATACTGACATCTTTGCTTTTCAACACTTTAAAGAGGTCTTTCGCAGCAGATTTGCCCAGTGCAATGCGAATCAACTTTAATGAGTACTAGTAATAGTACAACTTAAACAACCAATTTTCCACTCTACTGGCCATCTTTCCCACCATTCAGAGGCAACATAATGTAAAAGCACTACAGGCTTTTGTGGTGAACACTCATTTTTTTAAGCAGTGTTTTTGCTTGTAGATGCTATGCCATTTATTTAATCCATCTCTTCCATTTCTTAGAAGGTCGCTTCCTAGCCTTGTGTTATCATTGTTACTGTCAGCTGTGGTGGGGCATGATTGGCAGCTGGAATGGGATAGGACATGCTCTTCCGACTGCCTCCCTTCTATATAGTTTCAGGGAATATGTGTGCATGTGTGTATATATATATGTGTATGATGAGCAGAACTAAACTTCCTGAGTTGAGGTTAAAAAAAAAAAAAAAGGGAAATTCGGTTACAGGAAAGTTAGTATGGTTTACCGAGAAAAGTTACAATGTGAGGAGTAAGGTCTGGGTTCAAGTCCTGAACCAACCACCGATCATCACTGTGCCCTTTGGGATGTCACTTAATACAGTGGATCTCAGTTTCTTTGTTTATTAGAGATGGGGTTCGTCTAGAATTATGACCTACTAAGTTGCTTCTAGGACAAACGTGCTATGACGCCATCTGTGTTCTGACATCGTTTCCATGCTGGCTCTGTGTTGTGACTGAATCCCTGATGCGTTCTTCTGTACTCCTCGTAACCTGCGTCAATCTCTGAGATCAGAATTAATTACTTCCTTCTTGAACTGTCATAGCGCTTGGTCATCTCCCCATTAAATACTTAATCATGTTCTGCCTCATGTCTTAATTATTTGTGTTTGTATTTGCTCCCTCCACTATATTGTTAATCCCTTGAAGTCAGAGGCTCGCTGTCTTATTCAAATTTGAATCTCGCAGTTCCTGGCCTAGCCGCCTCGTACACAATAGATGCTCTCAAGGTATTTGTTATATAGGCTTGATGAGCAAAATCACGGGCTAAGGGGACTGTTGGAGACATGTAGCCTGTCTATCCCTTTTCCCCCTCTTTGACCCCTAAAGTTACACAGTGTGTCACTCAGGTGTGAAGTATAGGAAGCAATTCCAGTTGCCGTGGAGTCAATTCTGACTCAAGGCAACCCCCTGTGTGTCAGAGTAGAACTGTGCTCCATCCATACGGTTTTCAATGGCTGATTTTTTGTAAGTATATCACCAGGCCTTTCTTCCTAGGTGCTTCTGGGTGGACTCAAACCGCCAACCTCCCAGTTAGTAGTCAAGTGTGTTGACTGTTTGCACCCCCCAGGGAGTCCTCTAGAAAGCCACAGCCACGCGAACTTGAACCAGACTTCGCCCGTAAACCGGTGCCCTTGCCCAGCACCCAACTCTGCAACTGTGTGAAGCCTCTCAGCTTTGCTGTTCCGATCCCCGCACACAAATCAAATTTCACTCAAGGCTTCAAAGAAAAGAAAAACTTGGTTTCTAACAAATGTTTCCAACATGAGCCATGTTTCTCGGCTTCCTGGACACAAACGGAGCCAGGGTCCTCTTTTCCTCTATGAGAAGTGTCTTTGTGAGCAGGCTTCTTTGTTTCGAAGGGGAAAAAAGAATGAAATATACTGCGGACTACTCAGGCAGATGCTCGCCATTATATTAACACATGTATTATGGTGGATCATGTAGTGGTGCACTGTGGGGAATAGCAATGAATAGTTTGCAGCGCACTGTGCATTGTTGATGTTTGTTAAAATAAAGATATTCAATTTATAATAAAAGGGATTAAAAGCTGAATTCATGACTATGTTAATATTTGTCTGCAAGTACACAGATAAATGGTAACGTACCTTATCACGTTAGACACCTGCATGTACAAGTTCTTCTGCTGAGATCTCCATGGGATTGTGCGTTTTACAGAGCTTAAAGTTTCATTTCCCCAAATAATGATATCATTCATTTACAGATATAGATAGGCTTGCCTTACTCTAACTCTATCCTGAAACGAGTATTGTGACTTCAGCTACAGAAATACGGGATTAATTACGGCAGTGATACGCCGTGATTTGCCCACTGCTCTAACAGATGACTGAACACCACAACAGCCAACGTGTGTGCGCGTTCACGTCGGAGAGCCTGCGGGAGGTACCCGTGCACAACTGCCTCCTCCCCCAGTGCGGTGCGATGCGGGTGGACTTGGCAGTGTGTAACGTTGCCGTGCACGGGTGCTTCTGAATCTAATATTATAAAACGGAAAATGGGCCAGGGAAGTTCGCTACTTAAGAGAGACGTATGGAAAATGTTTTGAGGACAGTGTAAAGCATTTTGTAAGGTTTCAAGCAACAACTCCTAATTTCAGGTGTGTGTATGTGTGTGTGTATTTAAGTCAAGCTTTTCATATCCAGTGTCCAGTGTACTTAAAGTGAAATAGATCCACAATGCACTCTTCTGGATTTGATGTTAGAGTATGGTCTATAGATTCTTGGATTTGAATTTTTTTTTTCACTCCTCTTGGTGTTGCTTTGGGAATGGGTCTTCACCAAATCGGTCTGCTTCTCCTTAAGAAAGGTGTGAGTTTAACACAGTTGCCAGTGAGAGCTGAGGCTGGGAAACACCATGCAGATGACTGAAGGGTCAATCCCCAGACCTCTCTGAGATAAGGAAATTTTCTCGAGTCTTTAAAATTATTTCTGTGGTTTCAGGTTGCACTCTAGGAAGCACTTTGGCTAGGAAATCAAGATGGTACCATTTGCTACCTATTTCCATGTATTCACACTGGAAAAAGTGTTTCAGAATTTCATGGGTTTCTACCCCTCCACCTCCTCTCTCCCTCTCAAGACACACCCTCATCTTCCCCACTGAAAATAAGAAGCTATCGATTAAAACCTGGGCTGATAAAGACACCATCACCACTGCTTGACTCTTTAAAGCGAATAGCCCATTGGTGTCTGCTCTGGTCCCCCCACTGCCTTCTTAAACCACTTGCTGTTGAGTCGACTCTGACTCACGGTGAATCCCGTGTTGTCAGAGTAGAACTGTGCTCCATAGGGTTCTCAGTGGCTGATTTTCTGGAAGTAGATCACCAGGACTTTCTTCTGAGGCCCCTTTGGGTGGACTTGAACTGCCAACCTTTCAGTTAGCAGCCAGACACGTTAGTTAACCATTTGCAGTACTCACAGTCTTCTCAGAGACTTTATCATTAATTTCCTCTCTGTCCTGAATTTGCCAACTACTTTCTCTCTGTCTGCTTGTTCCCTTCAACACGTAAATACGTTCAGTGCTGCCATCTGAAAATCCTCTGTAAAGACCCTGTATTTATCCATAACAACAGAACTGGCCTATGGTGAGGGAAGAGAGAAGCCTCTGCACTGAGCCTGCACTTGTGAGACCCTGGGAGTGAGCGCTCCCTAAACCTGCCCTTGTGAGACCCTGGGAGTGAGCGCCCCCTAAACCCGCACTTGTGAGATCCTGAGAGTGAGCGCCCCCTAAACCTGCATTTGTGAGACCCTGAGAGTGAGCGCCCCTAAACCCTCCCTTGTGAGACCCTGAGAGTGAGCGCCCCCTAAACCTGCCCTTGTGAGACCCTGGGAGTGAGCGCCCCCTAAACCCACACTTGTGAGATCCTGAGAGTGAGTGCCCCCTAAACCTGCATTTGTGAGACCCTGCGAGTGAGCACCCCCTAAACCCGCCCTTGTGAGACCCTGCGAGGGAGCGCCCCTTAAATTTTGTGACCCAGTTGTCTCTATTCCTCACCCCAGAACTGGCCCTGCGTAGCATGGTGCCCGACAAGCTGCATTCTATTCACCCATTTATCCATTTGTCTCTCCAGGGGACATAAGCCCCCTGAGAGAAGAGCCCATGTCTTAGTCACACCTGCGCTCCTGGTGTCCGTTACATTTCTGCACGGTCGGCAGCTGTCTACTGAGTGAAAGGAAACAGGAGGAAGTTCGTTTTACACCTTTACCACTGTATTTCTGAAGCAAGAATAGAATGGGCACTAACCAAGTTTTTGACAGATCAGGCCGTTGTTGCAGGGCAGGGCAGGTGGTGATCAGAAGTGCAGTCAGGCTGGACTCGGGCCAGGTAAGGAGGAACCAGGCCCTCCCAGGACCCGATCCCAGGACCAGTAACTGAGGCGTGCTTCCCCCACCCCCACCCGGCCACTCATCCCTCGGCCCTGGGGTCCACGCGCCTGCCTGGGAGGGCAGGTCCTGGGATGTGAGCAAGACTGCTGATGGAAGTGGAGTGAGGGAAGGGCACTTGCTGGTTTGAGCAGGAGGCTCTAGTTGTGTCCCGATGGAAAACTGACACGTTTATGGGGCAACTCTTACTGCATCGTCTCGGGGCTCATTACTCTGGAAGATACAAAGACAAGACGCGGCCTGTGCTTTTCTCTAGTTTCAGAGAAGACTAAAATATGAATAAAACAACTGGAGTACTAAATGTGGTTTTTCCCTCTGGATGCACACTACATAGATGGCAGATTATTAATTACTTAACGATCTTGCAGTTAGTAGTTATATTTTTAGCTACTGTTCTACCTGCGTGCAACAGAACTGGCAGATGCCAGGGCTGGGCCAGTGGGCAGAACAGAACCAACCTCACGTGGTCAGTAGCTTAAAGAATCAGACCCTGAGCTAGCTATGAGCTGTGATGACTGGTTGGTTCAATGCTCCCAGACTTTTCTGAGTATATGAGAAAAGGGGAAATATGGACTGGCCCCATAGTCATTCCAAGGAATAAGCTATCCCACGTGGCTGGGATTAGATACAGGTAAGTGGCATAGACAAGGAACTCCTGATATCTCAGTATCATGATATCTTGGTCTTTGGGGGGCGAATTTGTGACATGCACTGCAATCAGGGAAGTATTTTCTGGCTGCAGAAGATTTGACTTCTGCAATGATGTTGGTGGCATTCCAACTCAACTTAGGATTCCTCATGGCCTGAGTGTGTGTTTTCCATCCTGTTCTGAGCTGGGCTTGGTGGAAATGACTGAAGCCCTGAGAGGTAGCAGTTTTGGCCGTGTAGCTATACACAGAAGGAGCTACCATTTATCGGGTCTTACAGTCTACCAGGTGCTGTGCTAAGCCAGCTGTATTCATCATGACATGCAATCCTCTCAGCCGGAGGAACTCATGATCCCATTGTACAGATAAGAAAACAGAGGCTTAAAGGGGTTGAGTCATTTGCTCTAAGCATTACAGCTAGTAAAGACTGGGTTTTGCCCATCACTTTGGCCCAGAGAATATGCTCTTCCTCAGGGTGCTATAAACTCCCTCTACCAAAATCATTAGAGAATTTCAAAATGATGAGTTAGAGAAGGGCTTGCAGATAAGGGGAAATATGACCCAGGCCTTAAGGTCTGATGTTTTGGGGTGGGTCAACAAGAGCAAAGTTAATGCGTGGAGGTGGGCCTGGTGTGTGTGCGTGGTGGTGGGACAGCTTGCTTTTGTGGGGCAGAAGCTGTGTGTAAAGAGAGGAAGGAAATCAACTCGGTGGGAAAGTTTGGAGCAACCAGATTACGGAAGGTCTTCAAAGCAGGGAGAAGTACTTCAAGTTGACTGTGTGCAGGGAGTGGGTGCTGTAAATTCTTAAGCAGGAGGCTGACTTGATAACAAACAAGAAGTCCAGCACTAGCAGGTGCGGGACACTGGTTGAGGGTAAACTGGAAGCAGAGAAGCTGATTGGCTCAGTTCCCACAGAGGGTCTTGCCATAACCCAGGTGCAAAACGATGAGATTTCAGGGTGAATGAAGAAGAAAGGAAATTTTTTTCAATAAAAGAAACTCAATTAGAAACAGATTTACTGTAAAGAACAGGCAGTATGCATCCCAGATTATTCACAGCTATCCTAATTTTACATCATTTAATATTTGCTGCAAAGAATCCATTATGCATGCATTTAAAGGTGATTTAAAAAACATTGTATAACTTTGCATATGAGTGAATTCGTAAATCTGAAAATTTGTCAGGTCATGTGTCCCATTACATATTTCAGTTTGTAGTTCAGAAAATGTCTAAGTACTGGAAATGATGGACGGGGAGAAGCTTTGAGACTTAGGATGGTCACACCATTGTGTCGTGCCATGGGTGACCAC
>NW_004444038.1:8362973-8364945 GCF_000243295.1 Trichechus manatus latirostris
AAGGTAAGGTGGGCAGCACGTCTCAGGTAGCTTGTTGTTGTTAACTATCATTGAGTTGGCCCCAACTCATGGCAACCTTCCCCCCTGCCACATGCATAGTGGAACAAAGTGCTGCCTGATTCTCTGCTATCTCTGTGAGCAGTTGCGAGTCAGATCCTGAGAAATACAAGAGGTCAGAGAATTAGCAAGTAATCGAGGTTGGTGAACCCTGAGCCAAGAGCAAAAGTTGTTTGCATCTTGATTTATTCAGCTGGATGTTACAACCCTGGATACTCAGGTGACTTTAGCCAATAGGAAGTCAGAGGTAAACAGGTATCAGGGACAGGCATGCCACAGTAACTCGTGTACTGAAAACTTGGTGGTTGGGAGGGGAACCAGTGCTGTAGGAGATGATGAGACTCTGTTTGAGTAGGCAGCCAAATGCTTGTGAATGATGGATGGGTAGGTGGACAGATGGAGAGATGGATGGAAAGATGGACAGATGGATGGATGGATGGACAGACGGACAAATGGCTGAATGGATGATGGCGCAAGCTATTTCATGATGTGTGTTTTGGATGTGTGGCCTTTGAAGGGACAATGAGGCTTTCCAGTTGAAGACATCCTCTAGGCACCAGAAAATCACATCTCTGCAGTATAAGCAAGGGATCAGGCTAGAATTAGCACTTGGAAGACATCTACCCAGAGGTTGGCATGGCCTGGCACCTCACTCCACTTCCCCTGGTCCATGCTGCCACAGCCTTCAAGTCTACCTTAGTCCACTTCTCCAGGCCCCCTAGACTGGGTTAGTTGCCCTTCCTCTTTGCTCCTATGGCACTCTGTGTAAACATCTATCACTGCACTTACCACACTGCATTATTTGATAGTAGTTTAGGGATCGGCTGTACCCATCAGACTGAGAATCCCGTGGGGCAGGGACCTCCTTTTATTCCTCTTTGTCTCTTATGTGTTTATTAAAGATGGCAGGCCCATAGTCGTTGTTGGTGTTGTGTGCCGGCCTGTAGTTTCGTATGTTGCCGTCAAGTCAATTCTGACTCATAGCAACCATACAGGACAGAGTAGAACTGACCCATAGGGTTTCCACAACTGTAATCTTTACGGGCTCAAGCATAACAATGATGGTGAGGATGGTGCAGGACCGGGCAGTGTTTTGTTCTGTTGTACTTGGGGTTGCTATGCATCGGAACCGACTTGACAGCACCTAACAACAACAACAATCTTTACAGAAGCAGACTGCCACCTCTTTCTCCCACAGAGCAGCTGGTTAATGCTTAACCACTGTGCCACCAGGGCTCCTTTGACCCATGGTTGTTATTAGGTGCCTTTAAGTCAGTTCCGACTCATAGCAGCCCTTTGTACAACAGAACCAAACCCGGTCCTGCGCCATCCTCGTAGCTGTTGCTATGCTTGAGCCCACTGCTGTAGCCACTGTGTCAATCCATCTCGTTGAGGGTATCCCTCTTGGTCCATAGTTAGTGCTCCTTAAATGTAGCATCGTTTAGCTTGGCCACCTCTGGGACAGTTGTTGGTGAGTCTGCATCTTTTTCTCTCCTCTTCCCTTTTCTTTCTCTTTCTCTCTTGTTCTATTGCTTCTTCATTGTTGTTGTTTTGTCCTGCCCTGCATTTCTTAGTGGCTCTAAACTTCCTGTTTTAAACCCATGGGTGCAGTTGTTAGATTTCCTTCTAGACCCACGTTTGTTCACCTTTAGTAGGTTCCGTTTCAATACTTAACTCTCTCAATGAGACTGGATTTCTTCATAATGGAAACAAAGGTCCGCTTTTAAGGAGAAGGAAAAATAAATGAAAGTACATAAAAATAAATACATGATTACAGGCATCTGTGAATTATATTTATAATTCAAGACTGATATTAAGGACAGACTATTGCAGCCATGTTGTTGGGTAAAAGTTCTTTTGCAAGTCAGTATTAATTCATATGAAAACCCTGTCTTGGTGAGGGTTATTTACTATT
>NW_004444038.1:8365658-8367085 GCF_000243295.1 Trichechus manatus latirostris
AACAAATGATCCCGTGGTTACAGACTCAGGTACTGGAGCTCAAATACTTAAGTTTCCTAGCTCAGCCTTGCAGTTTATAAGCTGTGTGACCTTGAAACAACGGCTTAGCATCTCTGAACTTCAGTTTTCTCAGTATAAAGAGGAAGACAATAGAGGCTACCTTAGAGGGCTCTCGTGAGGATTAAATAGTGTAATAAATGTAATGTGTTTAGCACAGGACCAAGCATATATTGTAGACCAGAAACAAGATTAGCTATTGATGCTGTCGTTAGGTACCATGTGCTGGGAGCGAGGATAAGCATGGTGGCAGACACAAAGATGAATCAAAAAAAAATCTGTCTTCAAGGTCAGATCATGATAGGTGAGCTTCCTGGGCTGACTAAGAGTTTCGTGCCCCTCAAAACAACTTTCTTTAATTATCTGTGTAGCATTTAATGATAAGGAAAAAAAAATCACTAGCCTTTGAAACGTATAATTGAACCAAATAGATACATTAAGAGTTTTGAGGTTTCTGATGAGAGTAGCTGTATTCAATGCCCAATTCGTGACCTGTGCTGATAGTTTGAGTGAGTTACTCACTGAAAGCTGATTCAAATTTCACTCCCACTCATTTTTTGTAACACTTAACAGAGGAAGAAAGAATCTGTTTTATTTTCAGTGGGAGAGGATTCCCCCTCACAGCGAACCCCTGTGTTACAGATTAGAACTGCTCTATAGGGTTTTCTTGGTGTGATCTCTCTGGAAGCAGATCTTCTGCAGTGCCCCTTGGTGGGTGTGAACCTCTAAACTCTTCAGATGGCGCCTAAGCACGAACCATTTGCACCACCCGGGGACCTATGCAGAAGGTTGTAGCTCCAGGTAGTTTTGGTGAGTTCTGACAACACGCAGCCTCCGCCATTTCCCAGTAAAGGAATTGAGATCGACGGGAAAAAACTGAGAATAGGAGGGACTTGAGAACGTGATGAATTGACTGATGATGGTCTTTCCCACGGAGACTGGCCACACCAACACCCTCTGCCACCTCTACTCATTCATCTTAAAATACGAGATAAAACTTAAACTCCTTAGCACAGCATATGAAGGGATTTATAATTTGGTCTCCACTTTTCTGTTAAGCCTTATTTACTGCCACCGCCCTCACCTACCCTGTCTTCTGATATCCTAAATATTTGTAGGTCTCTAAAATGCTTGGTTCCCAGGCATCTTTTGTTTGCTCATTGTGCTTTTACACTTGCTGTTCCTCTGACTTGGATGCTCCCATCCCATCTTATCCCCCCAAGAGGCCAACTTCCATTCGGCATGCAAACTCACTTTCTCTGAGACAGTGTCCCCATCCTTAGGTTTCAACAACACCCCGTGCTCATTTCTGTTTGCACTTAGATCATTGTTCCATAGTTTCTCCACCAGCACCTCTCACCCCCCCCCCC
>NW_004444038.1:8367185-8368177 GCF_000243295.1 Trichechus manatus latirostris
AGGGACGGTGCATTATTCATTTTGGTAGCACTGGAGATTAGCTTAGTACACATCAAAGGCCAATTAGTATTTGTTTAATGAGTGAAAGAGGAAGTACACTGAAAACTAAGACTAAAACTGTACTTCAGGGCTAGATTCTAGAGAACGCTGGTGTTTGAGTTTTGTAGAAAATAGGAAGGTGGCTGGAGAAAAGTTACTGCAGTAACAATGTATAGAGAGAGGAGCATAGTAACCGTGTATAGAGAGAGGAGCATAGTGACAACATATAGAGAGAGGTGCCTAGTGACAATGTGTAGAGAGGAGTGCACAGGGAAAAACGTGTAGAAAAGGGAGCATAGTGACAACGTGTAGGGAGGGGAGCACAGTGACAACGTGTAGGGGGAGGAGCATAGTGACAACGTGTAGAGAGGGGAGAATAGTGACAATGTGTAGGGAGGGGAGCATGGTGACAATGTCTAGAGAGAGGAGCATAGTGACAGCGTGTAGGGAGGAGAGCATAGTAACAATGTGTAGAGAGGAATAAGGAGACAGGAGATCAGTGAAGAAGGTATTTTAATCTTGAGGTAAAAGATAACCAGGGCTGAAATAGGGAAGTTATGGTGGGAATGGAACGCAGCAAGGAAGTTTTGAAAATCATTTTGGAAAAAGAATTGTTGGGACTAAGTGTTGGATGAGTGATGGTTGTCATTGGGGTAACAGTAACCTCTAGAAAGAGATTCTGGGAAGATCTTTAGCACAGTGGAGGCTGTTTCTCTCATTTTTCATGCTAGGATAGAATTTAAATGACTGTCCAAATGTCATCCAATAACTTTGAATGAATATTCCCTAACTCTTACAGTATAGAAGAACTTGATAGGAGAGACTGCCGAAATCCATTCCCCTTTCTTACTTGGAAATAAAAAAACCCATTTGCCATCAAAGTCGATTCCAACTCATGGGTTTCCATGGCTGTGACCTTTTGGAAGCAGATTGTCAGATCTTTTGTTGAAGCA
>NW_004444038.1:8368563-8399918 GCF_000243295.1 Trichechus manatus latirostris
GAGCTCTAACCACACCCCTGAATTCTATCTAGGTGAGCTCATGGCTGTCCAAAGCGAAGACTACATTTCCCAGCCTTTTCTGCAGCTGACTTTGGCCACATCCTGAAATTCTAGCTAATAAGATATAAACAAAAGTGTTACGTTTGACTTCCTGAATAGCTCCTTAGGTATGAAATATCCTCTTCTTCGTTCCTCCCCATGCCTGCAAGCTGGAAAGATGATGTGATCGTCAGAGAGAGAACAGCCCCTGTGGACCATGAGGGACCCCACCAAGGAGGGAACTGTGTCTGATGCTCAGGGTCCTCCCTGGATCTCCGGGTTCTGGGCTCCTTTATGTGAGGGAGAAATAAACACCTCTTGGATTTAACCAACTCTCATCTTGTGATTTTGGGGTTTTTGTTGTCACTCCCAGCTAATCCTAATTCCCGCTAATACCCAAGGGTCATAGTCTTTCCCATCACAGCGAACCAGAAAGAATCTGCCTTGTGAAAGGAAACGGTGACCCGTATTGACAAAAGGGAAACCCGAGACTGTTGCTGTAACTCCCTGTGGAAGCAGGAACTTTAGCCTCATCCCTGTTTCTTTACAAAGCTGCAAGTTACTCTGAATAGAAAATTCTGATTCAGTTTAGTCTCTATGTTTCTGTTTGTGAACTGTTTTGGAAGCAGATCATCACTTTTTTGTCAAGAGTCTAGTTCAGTTAAACAAATTACTTAATATTTGTGAATCTCAGTTTCCTTATCTGCAGAATGGGTGTAATAATATCCCCTTGAAAGTTAGTTGTGAGAATTGCCCAGTGGAATGCATGGCACATAGAATATATTCAATAGATGGTACCTATAGCTATTGCATTATTACAGGAGGTATTCAAGTGTATTTTGCAATAAAATTGAATGAAAGAAAAGATATTTAACGATTTTTTTTTTTAGGTCCTTGCAAAAGTCTTCTCATCAAGAGGAATTTTGTTTTGCTTTCTGGGCTTTGTATTGCGGGTCATTCCAGTAATTTACAGTTAATTTAAATAATAATAAAAGCAATAGACGTTGTTGATAAATGAGGCTAATCTGTAAATCCCTGGTATGAAGTAAATCTCTAAAATATGAATACACCTT
This sequence comes from Trichechus manatus latirostris, assembly GCF_000243295.1. Classification (NCBI taxonomy): domain Eukaryota; kingdom Metazoa; phylum Chordata; class Mammalia; order Sirenia; family Trichechidae; genus Trichechus; species Trichechus manatus. The sequence goes on from NW_004444038.1 coordinate 8,369,676, forward strand.
TATTTGAATTACTGTACTTTTGGGTTTTGGTTAGTAAACTACACCCAGCTTGCCTTTAGACCTCTGTAAAATGAACTATCTATACATATACATATACACATACACACACACATACATATAGCTAGCGTGGAGTTTTAAACAGCTGGTCAGTCTCTGTCCAAATAAAAGGGAAATAATATGGATTTAAGAGGGGGTTATTTAACAGCTTATTTTATATACGGTGTTGTTTACAGCACCAGTTCAGATGCATCTTAGAATGGACATTTTTAAAGATAACTATGTTTGTAGGAAGATGGATTTCTTTTCTTCCCCCCCCCTTTCATTTAAACAGAATGATTTTTTTTCCCCCTTTAAACACTGGAACTTTTGTTATGTTAATCAGGCAGGGAACATTTCCAATTCAATTTTACCTGAGCCTGGTCAGCTCCAGTCTCCTTTTGTTTGGTGTCTCTGGGGACCTTCCTTGTCTTTTAAACTGTAATTTAGTTGGAGCTGCCGTCAATTTCCTCTGCCCATTACATTTGCAGTGATATTACAGATATTTAATCGTGTCGATGTTCCTTGACCTGAAGAGAAACGTGCCTCCCTGGTACCCGGGAGCAAAGGCCTAGAGCAGCCTGGCCTTCTGCTGACTGGGGCCCCTCACCTCCCCCGTGAATAAATTATTGGGGTGGGGGGTGCAGCACAGTCAGGTCACCTCATCCAGACTTTCCTTTTTCAGATTTGGTTTTCATTGAATCTGGGAATAGAACATTTTGCTCAACAGAGACCTGTCAAGAGGCACCTCTGCACAGTAATTAGTGATTTCAACCAGGTGGACATGCCTGGGCCTGCCTGGCCACCAAGCCTGTGCTTGCTCTGACCCATCTCAGGAGAAATTCGATGCCAAGCCCCGCTACTTTTAACTCTACACAAGAGCTCCAATCATTAAAAATGTTTTATTATTAGTTTTTGTCACAATTACCAGCTGTCATGGAAGTCAACAAACAGAGCAATCTTCATACCCACCCTGTCAGCTGTTCCTGAATCTTGGGTGTCCCTGTGGGAAGTTGTACCTTTGAGCAGTTGCTTGGTGAGAGACAAGGGAAAAAAAAATACAAGAAGGAAGGTGGAACTAGGTAAACTATTGAGTTACCATATATTATCAAGGTTGCCAGAGACTACCTTGGTGTCCTTGAGTGTTTCTTAAACATAAAAAAGAAAGAAAAGAATCTTTGGATCAAGCCCAAGGGGATGGTTTTGATCCCATGATCAAAGATGATTATCATGGTGACCTTATGTAGAGCAAACAAAATGTTGCCTGGTCCTGCCCCATCTTCAAGGTCGTTGGTATGTTTGAGTCCACTGTTTCGGCTGTTGTGTCAATCCATCTCATCAAGGGTTTCTCTCATTTTCGTTGACTCTCTAATTCACTAAACGCAATGCTCTTTATCAGTGATTGGTCTTTCCTGAAGACAGGTCCAAAGTAAGTGAGCTGAAGTCTAGCCATCCTTGCTTCTAAGGAGCATTCTCTTTGTATTTCTTCTAAGACTGATTTGTTCTTTCTTCTGGCAGTCCACAGTGTATTCGATATTCTTCGCCACCACCAGTCTGAATATATCAACTCTTCTTCTGTCTTCCTGTTTCATTGTCCAACTTTGATGTGCACATGAGATCATTGAAAAGACCGTAGCTTGGGTCAGGCACACTTTAGTTAGCAAAGTGACATCTTTGACTAACAACAACAACTGAAAATCTGTGAGAAAGTGAAGTTAACAAAGAAACACATGTACACATACACACGTGCACACAGACATACACAGGAGAGAGAGTGTACTCTTTGTACTAGAAGAGTTGTTTTTATATTTGAGTAGTCAATATGCATGACCTACGAATCGCTAGACTAGTCAAGTCGATTCCAACTCCTAGTGACCCTATAGGACAGAGTAGAACTGCCCCATAGGGTTTCCAGGGAGCAGCTGGAGGATTTGAACTGCTGATTTTTAGTTAGCAGCCAAGCTCTTAACCACTGCGCCACCAGAATAGCATCTAAGCCCACCATAAACTTAGAAATAGTACCTTAGTGTCTGTCCTCAGATTATGGTGCTTATTTTCCATGCTATTCCCTTCTGGCCGACCTGAAGCAAATTAAGCCAATCCTAACATTGGGCGGAGCCCTGGTGGCACAGTGGTTAAGAGCTCAGCTGCTAACCAAAAGGTTGAATCCACCAGCCACTCCTTGGAAACCCTATGGGGTGGTACTACTCTGTCCTATAAGGTCGCTATGAGTCGGAATCGACTTGACAGCAACAGGTTAGGTTGGGTTTGGTTTACCATTGGGGAGATTAATTCAAATTACCAAACTGAACCTTGGTTTCTTCACCTGTGAAATAAGGATGATGCTACCTATCTCAAAGGGATGTGTTATGAAAACACTTCTATCTATTTAGTTCTCGGTATTGGGAAAATTAAATGAGATGATTAGAAGTCACTAAGAACAGTTCCTAACACCCGTAAGTGCTCATAAATGTTGACATTATTATTGAGCTCCATTTTCTTGAGTAAAATATTACATGGTTCTGGAGGGTGAAAATGGGGCTGTAGGCTCATGGTTGTAGGCCCATGAACCCATCGTCATTTTGGGTTGATTCTCTCAGTTCTTCCAGACATTGGTGGTTTGCTTCCTCTGATTAAGACATCTTGCTTTTTCCCTAGTCGCCGACAATCTCTAACTTCCTCTGTCTTGTTGTCCCGTTGGCTTTTGCCTTCCTTCTTTTACACTTTTGCTTTTTTGCTTCCCATTTTTTTCCCTTTCATCCTCACTTCTGATCTCCTGTCCCCCCTAGAACTGTTGTTGCCAAAACAGAGTCCACATTAGAATTTAATGACAGAGGAATCTGTATACCTAAAGGCAGAACGCCTAAACTTCAGATAGTCTAAAAATGCGATCAAATCATCAATTCAAATAGTTCTGATTTGCTCCTAAACGTAATTCTCTTAAATTCTTCTAGGAGTCCAATACTAGAGTCATCAGTTTACTCATTTGCTGCTTCCAAATGCTTGAAAATGGGATGCGATCGATATTTCATGTTCAATGTAGGAAGGAAAGCGTGCTTGTCAGAGAAGACAGGCTGGGTTAGCCTGGATGGTGAGGGGCTGAGTGCAGCCTGGCCCTGTGTCTCCGCTTGGTACAGTTCCCTACGCTTTGCTTGGTGGGTGGACCAGGACATACACGTCTTGTCAAAACGATCCTCAGATTTGTCTTTTCTCCCTCATCCCAGACTGTTGGTAGCGAGGTGGTGAAGCACCTGGCCACGTGTATTTCATTAGATCTAGTTTTTTGGCAGCAGACACGTAGGCTGGATAAGGTTGATATTAGTTTAGATTTGATCTGTGTGCTCTGTCTGAGGAGATCATATTAATAAACATGCCTGTGTGTCTTTGTCTACATACAGGTAGGTTGTCTAAATGTTAACCCTGCTAAGTGCGGGGCACGCAGAGTGCCTACCTGAGTACGTATATTGTTGACCGCGTGATCCATACACCCGTTTGCTGACTGTGGCCGTGTTTTTCTCTCTTGAACCTCAGGCTCTAACGCTGATACATTTTTGCCTGGTCTTTCACTAACTGGAAATTGTGTGGGACAGCTTTACAAATAACAGTGTCAGCAAAAGGCCTTGGGGAAAACAATGGAAGGCTTGAAAACAGATGGTCAACAGAGGATGAAATGAAACAGAGTTTTCTGCAGTGATACATAGTATTTTGGAGACAGCCGTGGAATAGTGAAAGCTACACTCGGCTTGCAATGAAAAAACCTGGCTTTGAGCATAAGCTTTACTGTTCAGAAGGTGTGTGACCCCTAGGAAATTACTTAACTTCTCTGGGCCTTCATTTCTTTATTTGGAAAATGGATATCTTAATAAGAAATGAAATAACAAAGGGGAAAGAGCTTATAAACTGCTTTTAGAGCAATCAAATGTCAGCCATTATTATACTTAGAAAAGAAAGTACCCCAGTGATTTCATCACTCCATATTGTGAGATGTATAGCGTGTTCATTGGATCTTAATGTACTTATTTTTCAGGAACATGCACCTATGTTTGGTCAAATTGTGCTGCAAGGCCACCATCCAAGTTAGATAATAGCCAAACATTTAGGGTTAAATTTATGCCCAAGTTCTACCTAAATAATTAAATAGGTGATAGGAGAATTGTGGGGTTATTTTTGACTTTTTTTTTTTTTTTTGAGTGGGGAAGGGTTGTCATGCTATGTCGTGCTATGGTGACTGCTTGTTAATTGCCCCTCTGCTCCCTGAGTGGTGATTTGGTTCATTGCCTAACAACAAGGTTTGATCTGTAAAATGTCTTTCAAAATATTAAGTGAGCTGGGAAGATGAGAAAGTGGTCCTTCTCCCTCTCCATACTCCGTAGGTGCGTTGTTAGGTGGACCTTTCTAGAACAGATCCGAATGTGGAGTTTGAGCTTTACTCAGCCCCTTCTCCTTCTACATAGTGACAGAGCCCCTCTGTGTCTCGTGCGCTGACTTGTGCACCAACAGGGAGGTATGAGAATTGCAAGATAACTTCCCCCGTGGGCCAGGTAGGTGAGACCAGGCATTTGCACCTACGTGGTCTGTCGCCAGTGCCAGAAAGGATGCAATAATGCCTCAAAAGGAGAGTCATCACAAGCGCGGTAGAAGGTGAGGAAAGGTGATCAAGGTGAGTTTAAGCATTTACGGAGGACGTTGTGGACAAAGTGGGGTTTGATCTGTCCCACGATTGATGCATGAATGGACTTACTAGGTGGGGAGAAGACCTTTATTTGCAGGTGTTGGGAATAAACATATTCTGTTGACGGGCACAGTTCTAAGAGACAGGGAGTCAAAGAGTGATGGGTGGGTGAGTGACGGAAGAGAACACTGTAGAAAAGGTGGAATCAGATGGTAGAAAGCCAACCAAGGGACATAGTGTGAGAGATGGCACGGTGCCACAGCCAACTTTAGAACAGAGGAGGGGCATTAAAATTCTGTTTTTAGTAAAATTATTCCTGTGATGATGGCACATAGGATGTATTTGAGGGGAAGTAACTGGCCAGGAGTACCACTCTGAAAGCAATCGCGGTGATTGAATTACCAGATGATGAGCCCAGGACCAAAGAGAAAGGCTGGGAATAAAAAACGCTTGGAAGTAAGAGCAGGTCTTTGTGACTGGTTGGATGTAGGAGATAAAGACGAGGTGAGAGTGACACAAGAAGCTCAGAGGCCTTAGGGGATCTGTCCTTTGTTCTGCATTTGGCACTTCACTGGCCATAGATGGCAGATCAAGGGCTGCTCATCGTCTGTGGTGGTCTGTATTTGTGGATCACCCAGAGAACAAACCAGAAAAGGACCGTTACCTGTGTAGAAAATATTTCAGAAATGCTAACATAGGGCTGGAATATCTGGTATAAGATACTTCAGACTGGCATGGCCCCATGAAATGCATTCTGCTTACAAGAAAATCTGGACCCTTAAATTAGCAATGCTCTGAAGCATCGGTAAACAAGCAAATGCAGTAAGAGGCAGTTCACCAGGCAGAAATCAAAGCTAGGAGCCATCTACATTTGCAGTGATGTGATTAATATGGTTGGGGATAACCTTCAAAGTATTCATGGCCCGTGAAAATTCAGTCATCCTATTTTGATTTTTTAATTTGTCTTTTGCATTAATTTAAGGATTCCTTTTATTTAAAAATGATTGGACCATTACATACTGGTTGATGTCTTTCTGTAAAGTGCCTCTCCTGGATTTCCAGTTTTAACTCCTTGATGGTGGTTTACAGGACTCCATAAACCCTTCAGTACAATGAGCCTAGATGAACAGGGCAGATGGAATTCTATCTATTGCACAAGAGAATGCATTTCTCATCGGAAAGTAGCAATTATTGAATACAGATGTATCAAGACATTGGGGAAAGAGATGTTCTTATCTGCCCAGTGGACCATGCTGCAACACCTGTTTTCTATCTGGAAACCTTTCTTTTAGCTCTGAAATTATAAATAGCATCATTAAGTCACACCACCTCAGCCTCACACCTTTTGGGAAAGAAATCTGGAAACCATGAAAACAAACCAAGCGTTCTGTTTACATGGTACTTATTCTTGTATTAAAAATGAGCTTTCCCATTTGTCAATACAGAAATGTGACTAGTCGTGGGGAAAGAGAACAAAGCTTACTTATTAGTTCAATGCTTCAACTTTCTCACTGGGAAAATTCCCCGCTTTCCTTTTATTGTAGACACATGGATGTTTGCAAAGACTGTTAATTTGAATGTGGTTCACATGTTGATCATTTCAATGAACTACAACTAGTATGATATTTGAAAACAATGATGATTCTATTATTTTGAGTGGTTCTTTTTCAAAGTTAAATCTATTTTGGGGATTTGGGGAGAGAAATCATATATAGTGGTAATGAAAAATGATGCAAAATATGGGATAAACCAATGTTCACCGTTGAGTCAGCTGACTCACCTTGTATCTCTAGATGCTCGCTTTGACAATGTGCTAAGGAGAACTAGTTTCTAGACCTGTCTCTAGAGCAAAATCACACTATGCGAAGGTCAAATCAAATTAAAATGAAATTGAAATTTCAAAGTCAGCAGGTCTCGATCAGTGACTGTGGCACTTTGAATGATCTGTAAGCATCTCTTCTTCAGACTTGTTCTTTAACAACTCTCACCAACCACAAATGATTGTGCAGTGGGGATTTTGATGGCCCATGAACACCCCATTGGCTTTGTCAGGACGGTAGCCACTGACGGTGGAGTCCCGGAGATACGGAAAAACTCTCCCTCTATGGCCGCCATGCCTTCTTGGACTTGAAGATACTGTACCAGTCACTCAGCCAAACGTTGCAATAAACATTGGCTTTTCTCTTACCTGAATAATGACTCCATTGGCTAATCATGGATTAATTAATTTTCTTCCTCATTTCAAAAAAAATTTGGAGGAAGCTGGATTATTACTCTATTTCCTTTTCTTTGCCTTTAGGGTTTTGCAGAAAGCTTGCAATCAGTCACGTTTACTTCTCTCAGGAAGCTGATTTATTTTCTCACCCAAGGCTCAGAGCACAGAGCCTTAGAGAGAAGATATTTACATTCATGCCTTCCCTCCAAAGATGGGACTCTGCTCTCTTCCTCAAAGCCCTCTCCTTGACGGTAGTCTGGCTACCTCAGAAAGAAGGTTCCAGAACACAAACTACTTCAGCATTTCCTTTAACGGGGGGGGGGTTTATTCATTAGGCATCACTACAGCTGAAGAATTGAAACCAAAGACAATCTTGTAACAGCAGATTCGAGCACATTAATTGCTTTTTACTATTTCCCCCCAAATACTGCTACCATCTTGTACAAATGAAAACTGAGGCAGCGTGCTAAATGCCCTTGGCCAAGGTCATCCAGCAATTCGGCATCACCTCTGAGTATCCTGACTCCCCGCAGAAGGCTGAGATGGCTCTTCACCATCCCTCCCAGTGGGCCAGTGAGGGAGGCGGTGGAGACACCCAGAGAGGCACAAAGGCTGGACATAATGCTCTGATACGGCATTGTGATGTCTGCATTAATATGTGATGGCACACGGCAGTGACCCAGCTCCACAATGGAAATGTCACAGTGTTTTTTATTTTGGGTGTTTTTATTTTGGGGACTTCTTAAAATTTCGTTTTGGAAAGGCAGCTTCATGGGGATTTCTGTCCCCAGCTAAAACATTAGCTTCACTGGAGTAAACGTTCAGTTTGTAGAACTGCTAATTTTATTACCTTCCTTTGATGCTGTTGAAAGGTCACCTGCTGGTTCCCAGCACTTGGGTCTGTTCTGCAAGTCAGCTGGTAGTGTTCATTTTTTTTTTTTTTTCAAAATGAGAAAAAGCTAGAATGGTCTTTGCTATGGTTATGGATTTTATTATCCCTCGTGTAAGTAGATGCAGATGAAGTATTCAAGATGGATGCTAATTTTGAGAATGGGCAATACAGATCTCACAAAGAGGAGAAACCCACTTGTAATTTGAGGAACTCCAGAAAAGCCCTGCCCTCCTCCAGTAGCCCTTCAGAAGATTATTACACTGCCTGACATGTCACCAAAAGAAACTCAATCCTTTAATGTGATTTTAGTAACGAGGCTGATAGAGTCCTTAGAGGGGGTAACACCACTCAACATCGAGACCATTGTTAGGGTGACAGACGTGAGACAGTATCTCTTATTGGAAGGTTATCTGATCTACCTGATGATTTTTAGATAAACTGTGACCCTTGGACTGTGCAGTGTGTATTGCTGGTGGTTTGTTAATTTGCTCAGCATAACTATTTTGTGCCTTTGCCTACACAGCCTTGAACCGTGATAATAGCTGCAGTGGTTTGCAAACCTTGGTCTGTCACTGCTATTTCTCAGTATTTAAAAATCAGAAATGGTGAACTGTCCCTTGTATAACACCCCCTCACCTCCCATTCCCACAATGCAGAGGCAGCCACTTTCAATTCTAGTTGTTTGTTTATTTGCTCCATATTTCTAAATACCATGCTTCTATTTCTTGGTTTTTCAGCTTTAGATATCGCTTATTGACCTAGGGATTAGGAAGACTTAACTTTCTTATACCTCCCCAGGCACGTACTTTCTCTCACCATGGCTTCTCCATATAGGAGTATTTTAATGTTTGGTTACATTGATAGCCAGTATTTGTGTTAGCTTGTCTAGCTGCCTACATTCATGGTCAAATTATGTAGAATACAATGATTGCTTTTTCTTTATAGGACTTTGTTTTCCCTGGAGTTGATAATTATTTTGTTGTTCAGTGTGCTTAATTTTCTACATACTTATCATGAATTCATCCCTAAATACTTGTAACTTAAATAAAACGTTGGGTAAACTATCACTTTCCTTATTCTCTTGGCGACATCCCTCCTGGGGTGTCTGACTTTGACTTCCTGCCTTAATCTGGCCCTAGTCTGGACTGACTGCTGTCTGGACCCGCCACTGAGCTGTTATTCCAGACTCTCTTTCCCTGGACATCTTGGGGATGACTTAAGCACTTCACTGGGTTGGCTTCCTTGTCTTCTAGATCCCATTCAAAAGACACATTGCATTGGGCAAATCTGCTGCAAAACACCTCTTAAAGTGTTAAAAAGCAAAGACATCACCTTGAAGACTCAGGTGCACCTGACCCAAGCCATGGTATTTTCAATCACGTCACATGTGTGTGAAAGCTGGACAATGAATAAGGAAGACTGAAGAAGAATTGACACCTTTGAATTGTGGTGTTGGCAAAGAATATTGAATACACCATGGACTGCTAAAAGAACCAACAAATCTGTCTTGAAAGAAGTACAGCCAGAATGCTCCTTGGAAGCAAGGATGGACGTGTTATCAGAAGGACATCATGCTTGGTAAAGTAAAGGGTCAGCAAAAAAGAGGAAGACCATCAACGAGATGGATTGACACATTGGCGGCAACAATGGGCTCAAGCATAGCAATGACTGTGAGGATGGTGCAGGACCGGGCAGTGTTTAATTCTGTTGTGCATAGGGTCGCTGTGAGTCGGAACCAACTTGATGGTACCTAACAACATCTCCCATTCATAGTTTTGCCTTCGTCTTCGTGGATCACATCTTCCCACTAATATTCTGAAGAAAGTATGTAAGATAAAAAATTAAAAGCATTATCTTATTTTCCACTCCCATATTTAATTGGTAGTTTGGCTGAGTATAGATATCTAGATTAGGTAGAATTTCCCCTCAGGTTTCAAAGATATTGCCCCTTTGTCTTGTAGCTTCTAGTGTTGAGAACCCTGATGGCATTCTGATTCTTGATCCTTTGTAATCGACCCCCCCACTCTTTAAAGAATCTTTTTTTGATTCCAGGGTACTGAAGATTCAAGATTACGACTCTTTTTATTTATATTACTACTATGTGTGTGTTTATTCATCGGTTGTGTGGTGAGCCATTGTATACTCATGGATGCTCATATTCATCAGTCTGGGAATTTTTCTTTAATTCTTTCATAGTTTTCTACATTTTCTGTATTTGCTCATTCTGGAACTTGTACTTCTCAAATATTCTATCTCCTGAACAAATCCTTTAATTATCCATCTTGTTAATTTTTGTTTTGATTTCTGTTTTATAATTCTTTTCTTCTGTTAAATTTTTGTTTTCAGTTGTATATTTAATTTCTAAGGGCTGTTTTTTTTTTTGAATGTTATATTTGGATGATCTCATTACTAGAATGCAGTTATCTTTTTTATCTCACTAACATTATTAGTGATTAGCTGGTTTCAAAACATTTTTTTCTTCTGATCCCCGATTGAGTTCCTTTTCGTTGTTTGTATTTTTGCTTTAACCTCTGTCTCTCTTGCTAGAGCAACTTCTCCTCCAATGCCCAGTGACTCGCCTGTTAGTCAAGTAGAAGGGTGAAGTATTAAACAGCAGTGTTTTGGAGTTGGTTCAGAATCATGTGTTAGAAGCAATTTTTAAATTTTTAGAAATTTTGTGAGCTCATTATAATGCACAGACATTATTAAAAATTAAATTGTATAAGCTCACAGTGAAATAAATTGCATGAAAAACAAAGGTAAATACTCAAAACTCACAACTCTGTATTTATTACATTTTACCGTTGTCTGTGCTCTTGAGGTTGTTTATGTCTATTGTGTGGTAAACAGACTAAATAATGGCACACTACGGCACATTTCTTCCCAACTCCACTTTCAGGGACATGACAAGGATATCTTGATATCTGTCGTGGTAGGAGTGTTTACACCATGGAAACTGGCCAAAGCTCCCAATGCTCCACCCTCATTGGAGAGCCTGTTGTTAAACATTTACCAGAACATCACTGCAATAAACCCTATTCTTTATATTAGTACTGCTGGTTATCTATCAATAAGATACCATTTTGGATTATTTTCCAAAGGTGAGGATGGATTCATGTTGACCAGTCCAAGACCTAGCCCAGTGCTCCAGGATCCACAAAGAAATACCCACTTGTGAGCAAACCTCTCTCCCTAGCAGGCAGAAGTTCTTCCTTTCCTCAGTCAAAACTCAATTTCCTCCAATATTAGGTCTAAACAAATACTAAAACTTTTGGCTAATAGCCTTTCTGAATCCCACAAAACTATTTTATAAAAATGTTCACATTACTCTTTTGAAATGACTACCTTCCAAAGAATAAGTCCACTCCAATTTAGCTTTTACTTCTCAGTAAGAATGTTGGGTTTTAGTTCTTTTGTATGTTTGAGAAACTAGTTTTTGTAAAGTATGCATTAGTTTTCTTCTTTTATTTGAAAATATTTATAACAGTAATTAACCCCATATGCTGCATAAATGTGTTTAATATTTGCTATAATGAGAACTAGCTATGAATGCCCATTACAATATGATATTTTAAAGCATTCAAAGTCGAGAGTCCTATAGTTAAGACCTAAGACATATTTTGATTACCTTTTGATTTTTTTAAAAGTTAAAATAAAAATTAAATCATGTACATATATCATTCATAACAAAACTAATATTTTCTAAGCCCAATATTTTAGTCTGAAAATTAGGACATCGTGAATGGGGAAAAATATAAACAGCTAGAATAAGACAATCATGAAGAAATGAGATAATAGTCTTCAGATGAAACAATCAAATATGAATTATGACATAATTACAGACCCCCTGCTGGGTAAAGAAGAAAACTACTGATGATATAATAGTGCTTTCTGTAATGTCTGCTGCTGTTTAGGCTAAAAAGATATTCCCATTGCAGATTCTTTTATTTTGTTGTTGTTTTAGATTTCTCAAAATGTTCGCTTAGACTGGGAATTTCCGTGCTTCAATTAAGTCAAAATTAATAATACTGAAAAAGTTGAATCAAAGTCTCAGTGAGTTTTTCCATCAGAATATCATTCCCTTTAACTGTCACACTTCTAGACACGGAACACAGGATTCCTCCCTAACTAGTCAATTTGGTCACCATTTCAAAACATAAGTGACATGAACTTCCTAATCACCAGGAATTTGTTTTTCTAAGTAATTTGGTATAAAGATCATTTCACAGGTGAAAAAATTAAATAAACTATATACACTTGTACAGGACTAATGCAATTATGCTGCTCCGAAGGCTTTTAAGATGTTTTTATGTTCTTACAGATATTTATTCAGTAGTGAACTTCATCATCCAGACAATCAAAATCACACATTTAAAGGGAAAGCATGGGGTCTGGAATTGCACAGCTAGAAGCTGAGGGAAGAATGTGACCTGTGTACACATACACATACATCTAGACATAGTTGGACGGACAACTTGGTGTCTTTTGTGACTTGTACCATCAGACCCAGGTTGTGTAGTTTTTGGAAAAATCAGATGCAACTGTAGCAGCTATTCAGATTCGTGTTTTGTTTACTGTTAAATTATTGTTAGATTGTACTCAGGAACTGTTGGCATACGCAGGCACCTGTACGCAATTTGATTTGTTGCAGCTCAAATTCTTGTCAATGGCCCTCTTAGTAAATTCATATATGACAGTATTTTGCTCTACATTGATTTAAAAAGATTATGGGTACAAAACGTATATGATGGCTGATTACAGATCTTTCATTTGTAAATTTATAGAATCTCCTTTAAAAATGAATATTAAATGTAATTTATGGTTATTATTTAAACGTGAAGAATAATGGAAAAGTATGGATCAGCAGAAGCAATTCAGCTACAATGATGGTTAGCATTAGACCATGATAAAGGTCTCGTCCTCTTTCTGTTTATTATTTTATTATTTTACAGTGTTGAGATCCTAATATAATAACATTTTGTATCCTGTTTTTCTTCTGGTAGAGTATTATACCATAAGCATTTTCCCATGTCATTAAAATTATTTGTGAACCGTTTTTCAGTGATTATAAAACATCCCAGTATATAGCTGCATTCTAATTCACTTACCCATGGTTTTGTTATTGGACATTTAGTCACTTTCCATGTTTTGTGGTACTATAATGATGTGACAGTGAGCGTCTCTGAATTAAGGGTTATTTTCTGAGAATCGATCTTTAGAAGTGAGGTTACTGTGACAAGAGATATGAATACATTTAAAGCTCCTAATGCATTGCCAGATTGTTTTCTCAAAACATTTTATGAACTTTCACTTCCACTGGCTATGTGTGAGCCCACAGCTTACACCCTTTTTTAACTTGCTGGTATTTCCATTCGCCTCATCCCCAAAGTTTATATTTAAAGATCAGCCTTTGTTTTCTTGAAAACCACCTTGTTTGGGGATGGGAGTGAGGAGGAGACACTTCCTGTGTCTGGAGGGATAGTGCAGCCCCCGTTTTAACCCTCCAGAGATCTAGGTAAGATTCCTCTGATCTTCTCCTCTGCCCCCACCCAGGTCCCTGCCTTGTGGAAGCCCAAAGCTGTCTCTCGGGGCTTGCTTTCTTGTACTCACCCCAGCTTCTTAACTCATGCTTCTGCTAAATTTGTTCTGATGTTTGGATTTTTCTCATCATTCAGCCTTTGTTCTATTCCACGTTGACCCAGGTGTGAAACTCAGGCTCTTCTCTGACTTCTAAACACAAACAAAATCCTAAGTCCTCCTTAGGAAAAGGAGCCTAGACTGAAGGTTTCGGGATAGCTGTGGGAGAGGCGAGGAGAGTCCTACAAGGCACATTTCTGATAAACGCTAGACGCTTTGCTCTTAGAAGATCTCTAGGTACCCGATCCAAAAACCAAACCCGTTCCTGTTAGAATCTAACTCATAGCAACCCTTTAGGACAGAGTAGAACTGCCCCTTAGGATTTCCAAGGAGCAGTTGGTGGATTCGAACTGCCAGCCTTTTGGTTAGCAGCCGTAGCTCTTAACCACTGCACGACCAAGGCCAGGCTTTTTCGTGGTCTTACATACTTCTCAGTCTTCTTCCCTTTGACATGCTTCTCCTCTGCCCTGCTCTCCTGGGTGGCCCTAAAAATTCTCGTCACTCTTATGCACAGACATTCTCCCCCCCACCAGAACGAAATAAAACAACCAAACCAGTTGTCGTCGAGTCAGTTCTGACTTATCAGAACCCCATGTGTTTCAGAGTATAACTCTGCTTAGTAAGGTTTTCAATGCTGTGACCTTCAGAAATGGATCACCAGGCCTTTCTTCAGAGGTGTCTCTGGGTGGGTTTGAACCACCAACCTTGTGGTTAGTAGTCAAGCCTTTAACTGTTTGTACCACACAGGGACTCCCCTTTTCCCTACACCCACTCCCAAACACTCTTAAGGTCAGTCTTATTGTATAAATGAACTGAGGTGCTCTGTAGAACAACAGACTCGTCCCCTGAAAAAGCTCTGTTCTCTTTAGAAAAGGTTGTGATTTTGATAGCAATGGGTCCAGCCTAGTAACAATGAAATCTGATGAACAATCCAGTGCTCACTCTCACCCTGGGTTTCATGATTTGCAGGCAAATATAAACAGAGGGCAGTGCCTGGCACGAACAGTGGCTATGTGTTTGTTCATCTGCCTTTCATTCCCTCCCTCCGTCCTTTTATAGAATTAAATCTCCTCTCAGGTAAGCTTCTGTGTCATAGCGCTTTCAAATGTTCCGCTTTTGACAACATTGTTTCATAATAAAATGAAGCATTGGACCTTGGTAGAGAGTTTCTAAAGCAAAGTATAAATAAACACTTTCAGAGAGCATGTGTGCGGAGAGGGGTATGGAGGGTGGAAGCTGTTGGAAGGATTAAATTCACCAGCTTCTCTCCCTGTGGTTCAAAAGTGAGGATGACATACTGTCAGAGGCCAAAGCATTTGGGAAAAGATAGCGGGGAAGATGCTGGGGAAGACAAAACAGTGGAGAAAGCACGAGTAAGACAGACACCTCACCCTTTCGGTGAGCTATGAATCAGCTGGTTCTCCTGTGGAACTGCTTTAATTCTTGAGGCTATGGGATAAACATGGGAACCCTGGTGGCACAGTGGTTAAGAGCTATGGCTGCTAACCAAAAGGTTGGCAGTTCAAATCCACAGGCGCTCCTTGGAGACCCTATGGGGCAGTTCTTGTCCTATAGGGTCCCTATGAGTTGGAATGGATGCAACCACAATGGTTTTGTTTTGTTTTTTAAATGGGATAAAGCATGGATTCTCAAGTGGCTCCTCAGACGAGCAGCATTAGCATCTCAGGGAATTTGTTCAAAATGTAAAGTCTCAGGTCCCAACCTAGATGGACCGAGTCAGAAACTTCTTGGGCTGAGGACAGGGGGCGGAAATGTGTATTGTAACCAGCTCTCCAGGTGATGCTGATGCTCTTTCAAATTTGAGCGCCACTGGGTTGAAGGATAGCCATGCTCCCTATGTTGAAAAGTGGGATTTTTTGGTTTTCCTGGACAACTGTGACTGAATGGATTCCATTGATTTTAGTTAAGATGTTCAGTGGGGTTAGGATTCTGGGGACGACACAGTCCACAGGAACTTCATTCATAATGGTTTACGATGACAGTGCTGGCACCTTTTTACGTAATTACAGTCCGTACTTAGTCATTATTTTCTGCTTAGCTAGATCTATACTTTAAATAGATGTAGGACATACTATGTGAATACCATGTGGATAATGCATATGTGTGTATCCGCCCACATTTGGTACCTATGCAGATAATACTTTATAATAATGTGGTATACCAGATTTTTAATCAAAGCATCCCTTTGTCACGGTGCAAAACTAATTGTGTTGTGGTGTGTTGGAGGTCAAAGTTGTTATAATAAAACATCCATCTTGGAGCTTTTTAGAGGAACCTGTTTAAAAAGGTTAAAGTGGGTAATTATCACAACCCTAATTTACAACTACTTGGCAATACAAGTCGCTTTTCAATGAACCATTTATTCATGATCTGCTGCTCCACACTGCAGGATTCTTCTTGACTGGGTTAGCAAATGTAATTAATAAATGATAGGATTATTTATGGTTCATGGTGCCACATTGGGAAATACAATGATACACAGAATAAGCTAAAAATGATTCCCATAAGCAGCCTAGCTGCCTTTAATCCATGGATTGATTTGTCATATCACTTGATGTAGTGGGCTGAATTCATGGTGGGAGTTGTAGGGCATCGTTCCTGCATGCTGACGCTGCTCTTTATTTATTTATTATTTTAATCGTATTTTTGGTGAAAGTTTACACAGCAAATTAGGTTCCCATGTAACAATTTCTATACATATGTGTTCAGTGACATTGGTTACATTTTTCACAATGTGTCAGCCTTCTCGTTATTTCCATTCTGATTTTTCTGTTTCCATTAATCTAGCTTCCCTTCCCCCGCCCTTTACCTTCTCATCTTTGCTTTAGGGTAGATATTGGCTGTTTGGTCTCATACAGATGATTATTTAAAGGAGCACGGTAGTCACGGGTGATATTGTTTATTTTATGAGCTAATCTGTTATTTGGCTGAAAGATGACCTCTGGGACTGGCTTCAGTCCAAGTTTAAAGGGCAGCTCAGGACCCTGCTCTTCTTTGTGCTAGTCGAAAACAGCCATGCTCCTTCCGAAAGAGAGTTGTTGAGCAACTTGGTTATCTTCGTCGGGGTGTGTCTAGTTTTTTTTTTTTTTTTGAGGGGGTGTTCATATGATTGCCTCTAATAGGAATTCTCTTTCAGTGATGGCTTCCTAACAAAAATTAAGACTCACTTTAGTATCGCATAAGAGCTTGGCTGCTAACCAAAAGGTCAGCAGTTGGAATCCGCCAGCTGCTCCTTGGAAGCCTTATGGGACAGTTCTACTCTGTCCTATAGGGTCGCTATAAGTCGGAATCGACTCGACGGCAGCAGGCCTGGTTTGGTTTTTGGTTAGCATCGTAACAAGAAAAGAAATCTGATACATTCAACAAATGTGCCTTTATATTATCGAATCAAAACATGTTCAGCCTGTGCCGCTAAAGTGTTCCAAAGGTGACTGTTATGTTTCTATTGTTGCTTGTATTCCAAGCATCTCCTGACACTGGGACATACGAGGTACTTAGGAAACAATGTGTGTCATTGAGAACACAGTCTTGTTTTGACTAGTCTGAGAACCCAGAGCTGATCTGTCCTCTCTGTAGGCTGTCCTGAAGATTGGAAACCAAGCCTAGCATTTGCATATTTCGATATGGCCAAGGCTGGTTGTTAGCACCTGCCACCGTGATGAAAACGGCCACAAAAACCACAGTAACCGCAGCAACCACTGTATCTCTGATTTATTAAATTTCTAGTATGTGCCAAGCACTGTGCTGTGGACTTTATGATTCATATTAATCTTCACAACAACCCTGTGAGGGAACTGATGTTATTCCAAATGCCCAGATGAGAAATTTGGGTTCAGAAATTAATTGTCAAGTGTGACATAGCTTGTATGGAACAGGTCAAGTTAGGGCTCAGGGTCAGAGAACAATGACCCTATCCTAATCAAAAGAGGGTACTGTCTGCAACCAAGAATATGATAAAATTTGCTATAACTTACAAGTCACTCACTGGGCTCAGCCCTTTTTACATCCATTATTACAATTTAATCTTCCCAGATACCCCATGAAATGTTGGTGTTGTTAGTTGTCATCAAGTCAGTTCTGACTCATATCAACCCCGTGTGTGGGGAGTAGAACTGCTCAATAGGGTTTTCAAAGCTGTGACCTTTCAGAAGCAGATCGCCAGGACTGTCTTCCGAGGTGCCTCTGGGTAGATTTGAACTGCCAACTTTTCAGTTAGTAGCCAAGTGCTTAACTGTTTGCGCCACCCAGGGACTCCACCCCATGAAATGTTGTTGTTGTTGTTAGGTGCTGTCAAGTTGGTTCTGACTCATAGCTACACTGTGTACAACAGAACAAAACGCTGCCCGGTCCTGCGCCATCCTCACAGTCATTGCTATGCTTCAGCCCATAGTTGCAGTCACCATGTCAATCCATCTCATTGAGGGTCTTCCTCTTTTTCACTGACCCTCTATTTTACCGGCATGATGTCCTTCTCCAGGGACTGATCCCTCCTAATAACGTGTCCAAAGTATATGCGATGTAGTCTTGCCATCCTTGCTTCCAAGGAGCATTCTGGTTGTACTTCTTCCAAGACAGATTTGTTCATTCCTTTGGCAGTCCGTGGTATATTTAATATTCTTCACCATCACCACAATTCAAAGGCGTCCATCCATACACCCATCCACCCACCCACCTACCTACCTCTCTCTCTCATCTCACTTAAAATGGTTTCTGGTACATTGTAAGTGCTATGTAAATTGCTATTAATGATAAAGAGCAGAGTCCTTGCGTGGCTGAAGGGTGACTAGGTGGTCATCTGCCCTAGAAATGAGTGAGCGCACACAAAGCTGGGAGTGTGATCATGGAGGGAGCTGCCAGTGAATGGGTATGGTGAGATCAGCTCCCTGGAGCCCTAATTCAGAGAGACTTCATGTAGGTCAGTGGTCTCAACTCATTCAGACCCATTGCTCCCACTTACCGTCAATGGTTCGTAATGTCCCCTTTGTTGCTGCTGTGTGTCACCGAGTCAATTCTAACTCCTAGCAACCCTATAAGACAGTGTAGAACTGCCCCATAGGGTTTCCTAGGCTGTAATCTTTACAGGAACAGATTGCCAGGTCTTTTCTCCTGTGGAGTCGCTGGTGGCTTTGAACCCCTGCTCTTAAGGTTAGCAGCCAAGCACTTCACCATTGTACCACAACGTCCCCTTATCTACCCTCAAAGTGAATTTCTGGGCTACTAAACATTTACCTGCACATACAATCAGATAATTTCAAAACAACAACAACAGCACAACAACAGCGTATGTCCTGACTTTATTACGAAGGAGAAGTAAAAAGAAAGCAATTTAGAATAAAACAATACGTGTTTCTGTGTGTAAATGCTTGGGCACAACTCTCTGGAAGACGTGGCCACCATGAGTGGCCTGATGCTGCACCTGGGCCTGGAGCGACTGGATGTGCTGGGAGACTGATAGGCCTGTTGTGTTGGTGCCCCAATTTCACAGAGTTGTTACTGGTTTTTCCAAGAAGGTGGCAATCCTTGGTTAAGTTTCCAATCAAAGCAAAGCTCAATTTTCCTAGCTGATTTCCTGGAAAAAAAAAAAAAATGGTGTATATTAAAACTGATAATTACAACCAGGTTTCTCACCCACATGAATCCCCCATGGGGCATTTGAAGACAAGCAGGAAGAAATGCAGATTTTCCCTGATGCAACTGTGAGGACATGGAAGGACATTTAGCCTATTTGGTGTCTATCACCAAGTGCCAGAGCATGTCCAGTAATTGACACGACCAAGGACATCCCTGCTCACTTCCAAAATGCCCCCTAGGGGATGTCAGCCACTTTCTCGAGAACCATTAATCCAGGTATTATCAGTGATGCTGAGTTAGGCTTACATTCATTGTGTGGAAAACTTGGAGATACTGTGAGAATTGAAACCCTTGAAATCTGCTTGGGCAAGTAAGTATAAAGGGGTTGCCAAATAATTTTTTTTTATTATGGGAACAACTTCAAATTCCTTTTGGTAGTTCTGCTGGTCATGTAGGGGCACTATTGTTAGATGCCTGTGCAGACTGTGGGAGGGTTTGCCTGGTTATAAAAGGAAGGTTAAGCCTGGTGCAAGGTGACCCTCTAGAGTTACTCATCCACTGCCTGTCCAAAACAGAGCTCTGGGAGACGTAATTGTTGAATTGGAGGTGTTGGCACTGTCTCAGTCATCTAGTGCTGCTATAACAGAAATACCACAAACCAATGGCTTTAACAGAGATTTATTCTCTCACAGTCTGGGAGGCTAGAAGTCCAAATTCAGGGTGCCATCTCCAGGGGGAAGGCTTTCTCTGTCAGCTCTGGGGGAAGGTCCTTGTCATCAATCTTCCCCTGGTCTAGGAGCTCCTCAGCCAGGGGCCCCGGGTCCAAAGGATGCACTCTGCTCCCAGAGCTGCTTTCTTGGTGGTAATGAGGTCTCCCCTACCCCGCTCTGCCTTCTTCTGTCTTTTATATCTCAAAAAAGATTGACTTAAAACACAACCTAATCTTGTAGATTGAGTCCTGCCTCATTTACATTACTGCCTCTAGTCCTCATCATTAACATCGTAGAGGTTGGATGTCTAACACATCGGAAAATCCCATCAGATGACAAAATGGTGGACAATCACACAATACTGGGAATCACGGCCTAGCGACATCGGCACACATTTTTGGGGGACACAATTCAATCCATGACAGGCACGTATAGGTCTAGATTTACTGCCTTGTTTTTGAATTTTTATTTGCAAAGTCTTTTTTTCTTTCTTTTTTTGGTAAGAGAGTCACAGATATATGTACATTTTTCTGCAGCTACAGTTTGAATACAAAACTAGAGAATAGCCTCATTAAATGGAAGGTCGGCTTTCCATTTACTGAGCTTCTGTTTCATGCTCCACATAGCATATGTGCTGTTTCTGATCTTTGCAGTGAACTGCCGAGGTAAGTATGGTTATCATCTCTTCCTTCCAGCTGAAGCGGAGACGCAGAGATTGCGTATTTACCAGTTCAAGGTGCCACAGCCTGTATCCGAGCCTGCGTTTGTCTGAGTCTGGCTCCTGCCCTGTTTCTACCGCACATGTCCTTTTCTAACGTGTTGCTTGTGTTCGACAAACATGAACAGTTCCACTCTGACACGACTGCGGATCCCAAATGCTCGCATGCCATGAAAGATGACATTTAATTTTGAATTGTTCAGGTAGAAATGACACCGTTTGTGAATCACACGCACCTAGGTTTCCAACCCTTTCTGACTTTTTGTTATTTTGACCAAGCTCATTCATTAGCAACTTTTACCCAAATCAGAACAGCATCTGGAGAAATCAAATTATGGTGGTTAGTTACAGTGTTATTTTTTTTAAAGTTTTGGTAAAATGGTCGTTGGGTGAGGAGGCATACCTTTGATAAAAATGGATTGGGGGAGGACTGTTGAGATTGGGTTCAGCCATACCCTGGCTGTGCTTAGAGCATTGATGGGCTAGATGGCCTAAGGACTATTTCAGGTGAGGAAATCACTTGCAGGTTTTTGACAGCCAGAGCAGTATTTCTTTACCCCGAAGTCTATCATCATGGTTTTGAGCTTCACTTAATTTCGTATTTTGAATAATGAAGCAGAAGAACCTTTGTTTGGCAGGGTGGGAGTGGAGCATCACTGAGAGTTGAAAGTGTTGGAGTTACTCAGGCTGAATAACACTGGCGTTTGCCACAGGAGATTGCCGGTGAACTAGAAGAGAGAGATGCTCGTCAAGTTGTACAGGTTCTTCTGTAAATTTAAAGGAAGGAAGAAAAAAAAAGCATTAACACTCACTTACGTTTTCCTGAAAGTGTTTTCCTCCGTGGAGTAGAATGTCTGCATCTAATTCCAAAACCCGGACACTTGAGCACGCTGCTGTTGTCAGTTGCTGAAGAGTCAATTCCGACTCATGGCGGCCCTGTGTGCGCCCAGTAGAACCGCCCCATGGGGTTTTCAAGGCGGTGACCTTTCAAAAGCGACTGTCGTGCTAGTGTTCCAAGGTGCCTCTGGGTGGGGGTGAGTTTGAGCCACCAACCTTTTGGCTAGTGGTCGAGTGGTGAACCATTTGCTGCACCCAGAGACTCCCTTAGAACACATTACCAAGAACAGACCAACAGCGAAACAAACCCACTGCTGTCGAGTGGATTCCGACTCACCACAGCCCTAGAGGGTTTCCAAGGCTGTAAATCTTTAGGGAAGCAGGCTGGCACATCCTTCTCCTGAGCGGGAGCGGCTGGTGAGTTTGAGCTGCCTAGCGGCCAACCAGGGCTCCTTTAGAACACATCACGAGTAGCTAAACGTCTTAGATGTCAAAGACACGAAGGGGCCGGTTCGGAAGTCTTTCGACATATTTTTTACTGAAGTCTTTTTTGTTGGGTGTGGAAGAGTTACTCGAGTTTCATTTCTGAGGTATCAAAAGTTCTGTTGTTAAGTTTAAAACCAATCGAGTAGAAAGCCGTTTGCACGATCGCCGCTAAATTGGCTTTAGGGATGGGGTTTGAGCCTCCGTCTCCTCCAACATGGGCTGAGACCTTGGCGCCTCTGTTTTGATTTGGATGCTTGTTTTCTGGTAGGAGATTCAATTCTGTCAGTTAAGGTGGAACACCTGCTTTTTCTCTGATTTTTCAGTAGATTTACATTTTGAAAAGCGAAGCAGGTGCTTGAGTTTTGCAGCATTTATTCTAATGAAATGGAAAATTGCCAACGTCACCAAAGTGATTGAAAATTTTCCAAAATGAAGTTGAATTCATGAAATGTTAGGAGCTGTGAGACCAAATTCCAAAATGGTTTTTGAGAAGAGAGTCCACTGGGAGTGTGGTGGAAGAATTTTGAGGCTGATTCTTCACGTGGCACTGAAACCCACAGACTTTATGGATTCCCAGAGGAGTCTGAAAAAAAAAATGTGTGTCAGGATGCAATTTTATGTAGTATGTTTAATAAAGCATTCGTGAATAGCAAACTGTCGGGAACTCTTAGGAGTGTTATTATATCTGTTATTCTGGGGCCAGGAAGAGATACGGGAAATTGCTGCAATTATAGTCCCATTTCATTGATTAACGCCGATTGCAAAATAGTCACAAAAATATTGGCATGGCAGCTTGAGTCTGTTTTGCCTAATACTGTTCATGCCAATCAAACTGGCGTTATCAAAGGAAGGCTTTAAAACAACAGCATCAGAACCATTTATCATCTCAATGTAACTGGGAGCCCTGGTTGCACAGTGGTTAAGCATATGGCTGCTAACCAAAAGGTTGACAGTTTGAATCCACCAGCCGTCACTTGGAAACCCTGTGTGTCAGTTCTACTCTGTCCTATAGGGTCACTGTGAGTCGGAATTGACTCGATGGCAATGGGCTTGTTTTTTTGTTTTTTGTTATGTAACTTAATGTATATAATGCAAACGCTGGCAGATCTCTCCTGAACTAATAGCTTTCCAATTGTGATGATTAATTTGCAGTCACTATTATCTTTGCTTAAGATATAGTGGTTAAGAGCTACGGCTGCTAACCAAAAGGTCAGCAGTTTGAATCCACCAGGTGCTCCTTGGAAAACGGAAGGGGCAGTTCTACTCTGTCCTACGGGGTCGCTATGAGTCGGAATTGACTCGATGGCAGTGGTTTTTTGTTTTTTTTGTATCTTTGCTTAATCACAGGACATAATGATAATTCACTTTAATATATATGTTTTGTTATATAAAAAGCTGTCAAATTGTATAATATTATATTATAAACCATATTAGGACAAAATCTGACTGCCAGCTAATTTTTTCCATGGAAATAATTAATTCAGGAATTACATGTGCCAGGTGCTGGTTCAAGTTCTTACACATGCTAACTTATTTCATGCTCATAGTAGCTCTGTGAGGGAGATACTCTTATACTTTTATTATAGATAGAAATATGGAGGCATAGAGAGATTTAGTAATTTGCCAATGTCACATAGCTAATAAATAGCAGGTGTGGGATTCAAACTCAGTTAGTGTATATCCAGCATCTGTGCTCTTGACTACCATCTAAACGGCCTCACAATTAGTGGCACATTCCATGCTTTAAGGCACACTCCATCTTTTTGTGTGGAAAGAATGTCTCCTGCTAGGAATCCAGAGGGGATGGAAGGGTAGAATATAAAGTCAGTATTTATTAAGCACCTACCATATGCAAAGTATTCTACATTGTCATGTAATAGTCAGCAATGCTAGAGATGCAAGATTGTGTTAGGAATTCCGGGCTGAGTTCTTTCATTAGAGATTTACATCAAACAAGTTGAGCTGTTCTGTAAGATTTTGCTGGATTATAATAAAATTCATTTTCATAATGAGTCTTGTTCAAAGAATGAAATATGTTAGCAGTTCTCAAATGTTTTGGTCTCAGAACTCCTTTACATATTTAAAAATTATTGAGAACCCTAAAAAGCTTTTGCTTCTGAGAGTTATAGCCATTGATATTTACCATATTAGATATTAAAACAGAAATTTTTGAATTATTTAAATCATTTAAAATATGAATAAGAAACCCATTTTATGGTAACATGATTAACATTTTTCTGAAAGCTTACTATATTTTTCAAACAAAAACATTAGTGAGGATAGTGGCATTGTTTTACATTTTTGCAAATTTCTTTAATGTCTTGTTTCATGAAAACAACTGGATTCTCATATCTGCTTCTGCCTTCTATCTGTTGCAATATGTTACAATATGTAATTGTTTTAGTTGAAGTATGTGAAGAAAGTCCAGCCTCATACAGATGAGTAGTTGGTACATGGGAGTAGTATTTTAATAGCCTTTTCAGATAATTCTGGGTATTCTTCTTTGATACTACACCAAAACTCAACAAAGGATAATGTGTTAAGGATTAGTTGCAATGTGGAATATGAAACTGTGTAATCAGTGAACTTTTCTGCTATGTTCTACTAAACTCCATTACACTTTGAGTGGATCGCCTACTTATGAGTCAGCTGGCAACATCAAGCGTTGGCCATTTGGAAAACAATGTTTCACCAAGTTATGCAGATCTTCCAAAAGTTGACAGATTGCATTATACAGTATTGGAAAATCATATTCATTAATGTCGTTATCAACTTTGTTAGAAAAGTGTAACTGTTGGGAAGCTCTCAGACTCACTGAGGCAGAAATCACGTTTTACAAAATTCTAAGTTTCCTTTGAAAACTCAAATTTTATCCTTGGCAACAAGTACTTTCAGTTGTTTTCCTTGAAGTAACAGGGTTACTTCGCTCGTTTTAAAAAAAAAAAAAAAATCTGCCTAATATCCAAGTCTAAATAACCATAGTTTGTCTGAGAGTGATTCTTTCAAGCAAGTTGGTACTCTGCAGAAAAAGTGGCTAGTTCAGCTCGCAACTCAAATAACTGCACTCTGCTTCTCCTCCAGACAGCCGCCATACTTCAGTACAGGGCTGAAGTGCACTATGGACTTGTCACACAGAATTTTAAAAAGAGGTGTGCTCCAGGGTTGAGATTTAATAAAATAAATAAGTGCTTCAGCAAGGACATTCTTAAATGAAACTAGCTTTTGTTTTTTTCTTTTTCTGTTTTGTGAAGTGTGAGTGTGTGATACTTAAGAATTCAGTGACTATAGTGTAGTTTGGTGCCACAGCTTGGTTTGTGCCTTAGCACCAGGAATTTTATTCACCTGATTTGAAAAGACACTCTGTCTCTTAACCTGATTTACAGAGAAATACTCTAGAACACATATGTGTTTATACATATAACCAACCGACCGCTTGCTGTGGAGTCGACTCTGACTCGGGACGGCTCTGTATGTGTCAGAGTAGACCTCTGCTCCACGGGACTTTCGGTGGTTGATTTTTCAGAAGTAGGTCACCAGGCATTTCTTTCAAGGCACCTCTGGATGCACTCCAACCTCCAGCCCTTTGGTTAGCAGCCAAGTGCATTAACCGTTTGTTCCACACAGGGCCTCCTTTACACGTATAGAAGTAGATAATGTTTGACAATCCTCAAAATATATTCAAGAAATCCGATTTTTTTTTCTTACGCATTTTCGCTTCCTTCATCACTTTTCTTAACTAAATGGGCTTATTGGCATGAAAGATAAATGCTTACTGTATTCACCAGTCGTTCTCAGCTTTTTCATCATCATCTTTGCATCCTATTTATTATTATTCTTTCAGTGATTTTTTGCTAAAGCCTTAAAAAACATAAACTTTATCAAGCCTTTGTATCTTGCCCTGGAAAGAATAAGCCCCTCCCTGATTCCCGTGAGGACTGACAGCAGGATACTAATCCTTTTAAGCTTTTATATTGTTCATGGTCCTCATCATTATTATCATCGTTGGTGCTTTCCAATTTCTGTGCACAGACGATTATGTCTCTGCATTAGTTCAGAAATAAGGAGGGACCAAATGCAGAAGAGGTCCAGGGGTCTGTATATTTTTTATCCCACCTCTTCCCTCCTGCATAGAAAAGGGATGCTGGATTCCAAACTGGTTGCTTTGAAAGCTGCGTGTGTCCCAAACACACCGAAACAGAATAACATTTAGTCTGAAGATATCATGCTAAGCTTTGTAATAATGGGAACAGGTTTGTCTGACCGCAAACCAAGGAAAGCCACAAGAGCTAGCCTGGCTTGGTCCTGTCCTATTGTCCAGGATTGTCGAATTTTCCCCTGACTTTGCCTTGCTGCCTGATATCATAGACAATCTCTTAAAAGGATGAGTTCTCACTGATTAGGCAGCACTGAGCTATTAATGATGACAGGAAAATTTGGAGACAGATAACAGTGATGGCTGCACGCCACGATGAACACAACGCCCTGAAGTGTACGTGTGAAGGACGTTAAATGGCACAATAAGTGGCACATTTACCACAATAAAAAAAAAAAGATGATGTAAAAAACATAACTATAAAAAAGGCTGAGTCCGGGAACCTCCTGACTCACTTGCCAGGGTTCCGGTAAGGTTTGTAGTTTAGATTCATTTTTTATTTGGCCTTTGGTCTTTGGCTCTTGGAGTTGCTGCAGCATTAAAGAAACATTTTGTGAAAAGTATTTTTGGAAAGATTATTAAGTGATTATGATGCTACTTTACTCTCTGGAGCTACTAGGGGACTCTTTGTAGAGGAGCTTGAGAGGCTAATCAGAACGTTAATGGGATTTATATGAGTATTAAAGAGAAAATGTGTGTGAGAACTTGGAGTGAAGGGAAAGTAAGCCAGACAGCAGACTCTGTCAACCTAGTTAAGGTCAAGAGGGCTGTGAGTAAGGTGAAGATGGACGTGGAGATCATGACCGCATCACCTTCAAGGACCAGCTCCAGGCTCTCCTCCTCTAAGAAAGCTTTCTTAATGCTTCACATCTCGCACTCACTTTTCTCTTTGTCTTACAGTGCTCATTTCATAAAGCAACATGAGAAGCACGTTCATAAATCACTTTCCTGAATTTTATCTACCTGCTTCATGCACGTATAAACTCTCTCCATGCTGTGAACTCCTCAGAGGGTGGGAATTTGGCTTTTATTGCTTTTTTCTCCTCACTGATGCATAAGAATTGGAAGGGTTTTGAATGAAGACAGAACTTGACTAGAGATGGAAGGGGGTTGGGGGAATTGACATTAACTGATGTAGACCAAAAAAACCAAACCTGTCCTTGAGTCAATTCCAACTCATGATGACCCCATGTGAGTCAGAGTAGAACTGTGCTCGATAGGGATTTCAATGGCTCTGATGTACCTGTCCCATTGCCATTGCCATCGAGTCGATTCTAGCTCATAGCGACCCTATAGGACACAGTAGAACTGCCCCGTAGGGTTTCCAAGGAGTGGCTGGTGGATTCGAACTGCCCACCTTTTGGTGAGCAGCCAATCTCTTAACCACTGCACCACCAGGGCTCTTAGTTACCTTTGGTGGACTCTGGTTGCCAGCTTTGGTCACAACCAAGCACTTAACCGTTTATATCACCCAGGACACACAGCTGAGCGTATACCCTGCAGCAAATACTGTGTTGTCACTGTATGTGTGTCTATTTATCCACATCACACCTCTAGGAGAAAGGTTGTACTATCTTCATTTTATAGATAAGGAAGCTGAGGCACAGAGGAAAAGTAACTTGCTAGAGGGCACTCCTACCCCGTGGAAACATCTGGTTTTAGGACTTACCGGTGCATCCTTTTTCCAGTATTACAGGATTCTGCCATTCTGCACCGGTCTGATTCCTTGGAGTGGTGTTTTTAATTGGTGGAGAAGGAAAATCCCTTAGTATATTTACCTCAAAACAGATCAAAGTGTATGAAGCAACTGCTCTCTCTTTTATCTGCAAGGCATATATAAAACGTAGACATGATTAGCAAAATACAGGACAGAAGACAGTAGCCCTGTCTTCAAAGACTCTAGAAGCTAGCATTCCAGACAAGTGTCAAGGGACAGAAAAACACTTAAGTAGATAAAACATATAACCAAATATTTTATGCAATAGAAATTGAGAGGTTCTGGCAGAAGTAGTAGGTGGGAAGGAATGACAAATAATTAAGAGGAGTGAATCAGGAACGTTTTCCTGGAGGAGGGTAATTTTGATCTGGGATTTGACTTTTTTCCCCCTGATTCTTCATTAGCATATAATCTTTTAAAAAACAAAAAGAAAACCATACAGAAATTGTAAGACCTCCTCATTCAAGTAGCACGCTCTAACTAAAATGGTAGTCCATGTTAATTGTTTATTTGCATATAATTATCATAATGTATGATTATTATTATAATGATCTCATACATTGTTATGTGTATATGTAGTATTTTACAGCATGTATGTACATATAGTATATATGTGTATGTATTTGGGATATATGTATGTTTTATCGCTTTTATAGCTACAAAATATAAGATGGTCCTTTTTTCCACATGCACAACAATGCTGAATGCTATCATTTAAAACATTTCTTTCTTACTGGGGAAAATTTTGTCCTTCATAGACTACAAGTGAGGTTGAGCAAAATGTTTACGTTAACGAGACATTAACTTTCCTCTTTCTTTAAATTCCCTACCTGTGAATTTTGCTGCTGGATTATAAATTATAAATAATTACATATATAATGTATATAGATTTAGAGATCATATAGAACTGTTCTTTAGATCTATAAATAATAAACCATTTTCTCTTACATATGTTGAAACGATTTTCTCCTAGTCTTTCATTTGTCTTTTAACTTCACTTTTGGCATCTTGTCATAGAAGTCTACGACAGTCAAATCCGTCACTCTTTTCCATTTTTTTTGGATTGGGAAGGCCCTCCCCATTAAAAATTCCAAGATTATTAAAAAAATTATTCTATAATATCTCTTAATGCTTCTGTAGTATTTTGTGTTTATACCTTTATCATCTGAAATTTATTTTTGTGTAGGATATTATGTATTTTCTAAAAGAGCAGTCAAAACTACTTATTGAATTGCTTATTTTCCCATCAAGAAATTCCATCTCTAACATATATACTAAGTTCCATATGTGCATATTTCTATTTCTAGACCCTCCATTTTATTCCATTTATCTATTTTTCTATTTCTGAGCCAACATCACAATGTTTTGGTTATTAGAGTTACAGTCTTTGATATCTTGTACTGCTAATTAGTTTTTCAAAATGGCTTTTCCTCTACATTTTCTCTTCTAGATAAATCTGAAAATTAACTTGTTGAGTTCCTTAAAATTTCCTTTGGGGTTTCGATTTGGACTGTGTTGAATTAATTTGAAGAACTAAAATCTTAATAAGGTTTATAGGTTTGATCTCTATTTCCCACATCATTTCATCTGCCAGTTCTTTTCCTTTTTGTACGTCTTCTCTTTCTCCTCAACATCCCTTATTAAAATTTCTGCAGTATAGATTGTGCTGTTTAATGCCTTCAGTGAAGGTGTTAACTCTTCTCTGTACTGTATTCCCTGCCTTCATCTTTTTGTTGAGAATTATTAGGTACAACTTTCTAAAACTTTCTTCTGGTTTATTTAGTAGATAATTTTCAAAGGTACAATTTTCCATGGAAACTTGAATTAATATTTCCTTTCTCGTGTGTTGCAAAATATCTATCCATAGTTTTATTAAATGAGAACATGCTGGACAATGGGCTTGGAATGGTGCACATTAAACTAATCCTCAACCTTTAGATCTGAAAGGGAGATTGTCCCACAAGAGTGAGACTATTGATTACATATATTTGCAAATATAAGGCTAGATTCTTCACCCTGAGATGAGCAAACAGAAGAAACAACATCATGGAAGCTTTGAAAATATTTTGAACATCATGTTGTCGTTAGGTGTCACTGAGTCCGTTCCAACTCACGGCAACCCTACAGGACAGAGTAGAACTGCCCCGTAGGGTTTCCAAGGAATGGCTGGTGGATTTGAACTGCCGACCTTTTGGTTAGCAGCCGAGCTCTTAGTAATCCTTATGCCACTAGGGCTCCCATTTTGAACATAGGAGAAAAGAAATATTAGGCCAATAGTCAATAGAAAAATGGTGGCTTTCCAATGAGAGTAGGGCTCAAGTGAGTGGCAAGAATCTGGCATACTGTAACTGTCAAGGTTTGAATTCTGTCCCCCAAAAAATGTGTGTATCAATTTGGCTAGGCCATGTTTCCTGGTACTGTGTGATTTTCCTGTATGTTGTAAACCTGCCTCAATGATGTTAATGAGGGAGGATGGGTGGCAGTTGTGTTAGTAAGGCAGGACCTGATCTACAAGACTGGATTGTGTCCTGAGGCAATCTCTTGAGATATAAAAGACAGAAGTGAGCAGTGAGACAGG
>NW_004444038.1:8400018-8413758 GCF_000243295.1 Trichechus manatus latirostris
CTGAGGCAATCTCTTGAGATATAAAAGACAGAAGTGAGCAGTGAGACAGGGGGACCTCATACCATCAAGAAAGCAGTGCTGGGAGAAGAGTGTGTCCTTTGGACCAGGGTCCCTGCGCTGAGAAGCTCCTAGTCCAGGGGAACACTGATGAGAAGGCCGAGAGAGAGAAAGCCTTCCCCTGGAGCTGACACCCTGAATTTGGACTTCTAGCCTACTTTACCATAAGGAAATAAATTTCTCTTTGTTAAAACTTTTCTTTGTTAAAACCATCCACTTGTGGTATTTCTGTTATAGCAGCACTAGATGACTAAGACAGTAACCTAATTACATGAAACTGACTCAAATTCTTTTTTCTTGCTCCCTCAGGGACTCCCTGTTGTATTCCCTATCAAGGAGGTCATTGGTGGTAGCTGGGCACCATCTAGTCCTGCTGGTCTCAGGCTGATGAAGTCCCTGGTTTATGTGGCCCTTTCTGTCTCTTAGGCTAATACTTTCCATGTGTCTTTCGTGTTCTTCATTCTCCTTTGCTCCAGGTGCGTTGGGCCCAATTAATGTATATTAGATGGCCATTTGCTAGCTTTTAAAACCCTAGACGCCACTTACCAAAGTGGAATGCAGAACATTTTCTTAATAAACTTTGTTATGCCAGCTGACCTAGCTGTCCCCTGAAAGCCCGGTCCCCAGACCCCCGCCCCTGCTGCTCTGTCCCTTGAAGTGTTTGGTTGTATTCAGGAAACTTCTTAGCTTTTGGTTTAGTCCAGTTGTCCAGACTTTCCCTGTATTGTGTGTTGTCCTAAACTTCACCTAAGATAATTCTTATCTACTATCTAGTTAGTGAATCCCCTTCTCCCTCCCTCCCCACCCTCATAACCATCACAGAATATTTTCTTCTGTGTGTAAACCATTTCTTGAGTTCTTAGAAAGCAGCTATGCTCACCACTATACCACCAACACCTCTTGAGTTGTTATAATAGAGGTGTCATACAATATTTGTCCTTTTGCGACTGACTAATTTCACTCAGCATAATGCCTTCCAGATTCCTCCATGTTACATTTCACGGATTCGTCATTGTTCTTTATCATTGTGTACTATTCCATTGTGTGAATATACCATAAGTTGTTTATCCATTCGTCCGCTGATGGGCACCTAGGTTGTTTCCAACTTTTTGCTATTGTGAACAGTGCTGCAGCGAACATGGGTGTGCATATATCTGTTTGTGTGACAGCTCTTATTTCTCTAGGATATATTTCAAGGAGAGGGATCGCAGGATGGTACAGTACTTCTATTTCTAGCTTTTTAAGGAAGCACCAAATCGATTTCCAAAGTGGTTGTACAATTTTATGTGCCCGCCAGCAGTGTATAAGTGTTCCGGTCTCTCCACAACCTCTCCAAAATTTATTATTTTGTGTTTTTTGGATTAATGCTAGCCTAGTTAGGGTGAGATAGTATCTCATTGTAGTTTTGATTTGCATTTCTCTAATGGCTAATGATTGTGAGCATTTCCTCATGTATCTGTTAGTCGCCTAAATCTCTTCTTTGGTAAAGTGCCTGTTCATATCCTTTGCCCTTTTTTAATTGGGTTATTTGTCTTTTTGTTGGTGAGATTTTGTAGTATCTTGTAGATTTTAGAGATTAGACCCTGATCAGATTTGTCGTAGCCCAAAATTTTTTCCCAGTCTGTAGGTTGTCTTTTTACTCTTTTGTTGAAGTCTTTAGATGAGCATAAATGTTTGATTTTTAGGAGCTCCCAGTTTTCTAGTTTCTCTTGTGGTGTTTATGCATTGTTAGTAATGTTTTGTATTCTGTTGATACCATGTATGAGGGCTCCTAGCATTGTCTCTATTTGTTCTTCCATGATCTTTATCATTTTTGAGTTTAAATTTAGGTCTGTGATCCATTTTGAGTTAGTTTTTGTACATGGTGTGAAGTATGGGTCTTGTTTGTTTTTTTGCAGATGAATAGCAAGTTATGCCAGCACCATTTGTTAAAGAGACTGTCTTTTCCCCAGTTAATGGACTTTGGGCCTTTGTCAAACATCAACTGCTCATAGGTGGATGAATTTACGTCTGGATTCTCAATTCTGTTACATTGGTCTATGTACTATTGTTGTATCAGTACCAGACTGTTTTGACTATCATGGTGGTATAATAGTTTCTAAAATCAGGTAGTGTGAGGCCTCCCACTTTGTTCTTCTTCTTCAGTAATGCTTTACTTATGTGGACCTCTTCCATTTCCATATGAAGTTGGTGATTTGCTTTTCCATATCATTAAAAAATGCCGTTGGAATTTTGATTAGGATTGCATCGTATCTGTAGATCACTTTGGGTAGCATAAACATTTTCACAATGTTGAGTCTTCCTATCTATGAGCAAGGTATGTTTTTCCACTTACATAGGTCTCTTTTGGTTTCTTGCAGTAGTGGTCTTGTAGTTTTCTTTGTAGAGGTCTTTTCCGTCTCTGGTTAGAGTTATTCCTAAGTATTTTATCTTCTTGGGGCTATTGTAAATGGTATTGATTCGGTGATTTCCTCTTCGAGGTGCTCTTTGTTGGTGTAAAGGAATCCAACTGATTTTTGTATGTTTATCTTTTATCCTGAAACTTTGCTGATATCTTCTATTAGTTCCAGTAGTTTTCATGTGGATTCTTTGGGGTTTTCTGTGTATAAGATCGTACCATTTGCAAATAGAGATACTTTTACTTCTTCCTTACCAATTTGGATGCCCTTTTTTTCTTTTTCTAGCCTAATTTCTCTGGCTAGGACCTCCAGCACAATGTTGAATAAGAATGGTGATAAAGGGCATCCTTGTCTGGTTCCCGTTCTCAAGGAGAATGTTTTCAGACACTCTCCATTTAGGATGATGCTGGATCTTAGCTTTGTATAAATGCCCTTAATTATGTTGAGGAATTTCCCTTCTATTCATATTTTGCTAAGAGTTTGTTTTTTAATCATGAATGGGTATTGAACTTTGTCAAATGCCTTTTCTGCATCAACTGATAAGGTCATGTGGTTCTTGTCTTTTGTTTTATTTATGTGATGGATTACATTGATTGTTTTCTAATGTTGAACCAGCCCTGCATACCTTGTATGAATCCCACTTGGTCATGTTGAATTATTTTTTTGATATGTTGTTGAATCCTATTGGCTAGAATTTTGTTGAGGATTTTTGCATCTGTTTTCATGAGCGATACTGGTCTGTAATTTTCTTTTTCGTGGTGTTTTTACTTGGTTTTGGTATCAGGGTTATGCTGGCTTCATAGAATGAGTCTAGCAGTATTCCATCCTTTTCTGTGCTGTGAAATACCTTTAGTAGTAGTGGTGTTAACTCTTCTCTGAAAGTTTGGTAGAATTCTCCAGTGAAGCCATCAGGGCCAGGGCTTTTTTTTGTTGGGAGTTTTTAGATTACCTTTTCAGTCTCTTCTTTGGTTATAAGTTTATTTAGTTATTCTACCTCTGTTTGTGTTAGTTTAGGTAGGTAGTGAGTTTCTAGAAGTTTGTCCATTTCCTCTAGGTTTTCAGATTTCTCAGGGTACAATTTTTCATAGTAATCTGTTATGATTCTTTTAATTTCAGTTGGGTCTGTTGTGATATTGCCCATCTCATTTCTTATTCAGGTTATTTGCTTCCTCTCCTGTTTTTCTTTTCTCAGTTTGGCCAGTGGTTTATCGATTTTGTTGATCTTTTCAAAGAACCAGCTTTTGGTCTTGTTAACTCTTTCAATTGTTTTTCTATTTTCTATTCAGTTCTGCTCTAATTTTTATTATTTGCTTTCTTCTTGTGCCCAAAGGCTTCTTTTGCTGCTCTCTTTCTATTTGTTCGAGTTGTAGGGTTAATGTTTTGATTTTGACCCTTTCTTCTTTCTGGATGTGTGCATTTATTGCTGTAAATTGACCTCTGAGCACTGCTTTTGCTGTGTCCCAAAGGTTTTTGTAGGATATATTTTCATTCTCATTTGAGTCTGTGATTTTCTTTTTTCCGTCCTTAATTTCTTCTATAATCCAGTAGTTTTTGAGCAAGGTGTTGTTCATTTTCCGTTTGTTTGATTTTTTTCCCTTGCTTTTTCTGTTACTGGTTTCCAGTTTTATGGCTTTATAGTCAGAAAAGATGTTTTGTAATATTTTGATGCTTTGGATTCTGTTAAGGCTTGCTTTATGCCCTAATACATGGTCTATTCTAGAGAATATTCCATGTGCATTGAAAAAGAAAGTCTACTTGTCTGCTATTGGGTGGAGTGTTTTGCATATGTCTATGAGGTCAAGTTGGTTGATTGTGGCATTTACATCTTCCATGTTTTTATTGAGCTTCTTTCTGGATGTTCTGTCCTTCACCAAAAGTGGTGTGTTGAAGTCTCCTGCTGTTACTGTGGAGGTGTCTATCTCTTCAATGCTATTAGAGTTTGTTTTATGTGTTTTGGAGCCCTGTCGCTGGGTGCATAAATATTTATTGTGATTATGTCCTCCTGGTGTATTGACCCTTTACTCATATAGTGTCCTTTCTTATCCTTTGTGGTAGATTTTACTTTAAAGTCTATTTTGCCAGAGATTAATATTGCCACTCCTTCTCTTTTTTGATTGTTGTTTGCTTGATATATTTTTTTTCCATCCTTTGAGTTTTAGTTTGTGTCTTTAAGTCTGAGGTGTGTCTCTTATAGGCAGCATATAGACGGATTGTGTTTTTTAATGCATTCTGCCACTCTCTGTCTCTTTATTGGTGCATTTAGCCCATTTACATTCAGTGTAATTATTGATAGTTATGAGTTTAGTGCTTTCATTTTGATGTAATGTATTTTTGTGTGTGTGTTGATAGTTTCTTGGTTCCACTTAATTTTCTGTGCTGAGTCATTTTCATTAAGTATTTTCTTTTCATCTTTTTCACTGTTGTTGATTTTGTATTTGCTGATTCTTTATGTTTTTCTTGTTTTTTATTTTGATGTGTAGGATTGTTAGTTTCCTTTGTGGTTACCTTAAGATTTACCCCTATTTTTCTAAGTTTAAACCGCTCTTATATTTCTCTATATCACCTTGACTTCCTCTCCATATGAAAGATCTATGACTACATTTTTTAGTCCCTCTTTTTTGTTTTAATGTTGTCATCTTTTACATATTGATGTCTCTGTTCCCCTATTTTCAGCATTTTAGCTTTGATTTATTTTTGTGACTTCCCTATCTGGGTTTATATCTGGTAGTTCTGTCCTGTGTTCTAGTCTTGGATTGTTATCTGATGTTATTGATTTTCTAACCAGAGGACTCCCTTTAGTATTTATTATAATTTTGGTTTGGTTTTTACAAATTGCCTATATTTTTGTTTATCTGGAAATGCCCTAATTTCACCTTCTTATCTGAGAGACAGTTTTGCTGGATATATAATTCTTGGCTGGCAATTTTTTTTCTTCAAGGCTTTATATATGTCCTCCCATTGCCTTCTTGCCTGCCTGGTTTCTGCTGAGTAGTCAGAGCTTACTCTTATTGACTCTCCTTTGTAGATGACTTTTTGTATATTCCTAGCCACTCTTAAAATTTTCTCTTTATCTTTGGTTTTTGGCAAGTTTGATTATAAGTCTTGGTGACTTTCTTTTGGGATCTACCTCATGTGGGGTTTGATGAACGTCTTGGATAGATATCTTGTCATCCTTCACGATGTCAGGGAAGTTTTCTGCCAACAAATCTTCGACAATTCTCTCTGTGTTTTCTGTGTCCTCCCCTGTTCTGGTATTCCAATCACTTGTAGGTTATTCCTCTTGATAATCGAGTCCCACATAATTCTTAGGGTTTCTTCATTTTTTTAAATTCTTTTATCTGATTTTTCCTCAGATAAGTTGGTGTCAAGTGCTTTATCTTCAGTCTCACTAATTCTGACTTCTGTTGCCTCAGTTTTGCTCCAATGACTTTCTATTGAGTTGCCTAATTCTGAAATTTCGTTAATCTTCTGGATTTCTGTTTGCTATCTCTCTAGGTACTCTTGTAGCCTGTTAAATTTGTCATTGTGCTCTTCTATAATCTTCTGAAGTTCCACTACTGATTTGTCTGTGTGTTCCTTGGCTTGTTCTGTGTTTTGTCTGATCGTCTTCCTGATATCTTGAAGAGTTCTCTATATTAATCTTTTGTATTCTACCTCCAGTAATTCCAAGAAGTTCTCTTCCTCCAAATAATTTCTTGATTCTTTGTTTTGGTCGCTTGCTGAAGCGATCATGTTCTTCCTCTTTATGTAATTTGATATTGACTGTTGTCTCTGAGCCATCAATAAGTTATTATATTTGTTTATTTTATGTTTGCTTACTGTTTCCTAGCTTTTTGTTTTGATATACCCAAATAGGCTGCTTGTGTGAGCTAGTTTGATTATTGGCACCTTTGAAGCTCTAACATCCTGTCACCAGGTGGTTAGATCTGTTAGTAGGTATGTGAGCCCAGGAGTCTGTTTACTTTTCTTGTATGGATTCAGCTCAGGCGTCCAGGTGGTCAGTCACCAAATGTATGGTGCAGGTTCTCACCTACAGTCCTAGATGGGCAGGGTGATTGGAGTAGGCACAGGTATCTGGCTGCAGTAGGGGATCACACACTGAACAAGGCAGGAAACTGATGGCTGCTCCTGAGTGTCTGGGAGGAAAGCATGTCCCTGTTCCCTAGAGTGTGTAGGTGGGTAGGCTTTGCAGCCGGACTGTGGGCACCCAGTGCTGTTGGCTGTAAGGACTGGGAGGCACCGCTTATTCTTGGATCCCTGTTATAGGTGGCTAGGTAGCGTGAGTAGAGCCACCAGTCCTCAGGCCGCTGATGTGGGTAGGTGAGGACTCTGCTTAATGGGCAGAGCGGCATCAAATGTCACGAATCTGCCACTCCACCTTATAGCTGATACAGTAAAGTTAGGCTTCAGGCATATACCCTGTTGTACTGTGCTAATGAGGGCTTACACTGTTTAAATGGGTCCACACAGGTCTGTGCAGGAGTGAAAGGCATTCAAACTCCATGGACCCCTTATACTTGTGCCTAGGCAAAGGAGCTGTGCCTACCCTGAGTTCCCAGCTTAGGGGAGCTAGCAGATTATTTTTTCCTGTTTATTAATTTATTCCCTCTCTGAGGCCAGGAGAATGGCTCAGCCGTGTGACGTGTTCTACTTCTGGCCCAAGGAACGCAGCAGTCATTGAAGCTGGCCCAGGAGTTGGTACAGAGCAGAGAGGGAGCAGGTGAATGGGAGAGAGGTTCTTCCCAACCGGAGTGTTTTTTGATCCGCGAGGTAGGTTAAACGGATGTACTTGTCTTTTGCTGATTGATTGCCACTTTTCCTTGGCTCTGGAGGCCTGAGCAGATGCTCCACCACTCGGTCTCTCCTGATGTGGAAAATGCTTCCCAAACACCACTGCCTGTCTCAATGCACATACCAGCTGATCCAGCCTGCTGGGTGCTGGCTCCCACTGGCTCAGGTCTGGCAACTCCTTGCTGCTTCTGAACTGTCTCTCCCTCCTCCTACCACTCAGTCCAATTCCTTAACTTTGTAGTTGATGTTCAGGGGTCCTAGATTGTCATATATAATCAAGTCACTTGTTTTTTTGGGTCTGTGTTGTAAGAGGAATCACCAGAAGCATCTGACTACTCTGCCATCTTGGCCCTGCCTCTCATTTAGAGGTCTTGATAGTATAACTCAGTTGTAAATCTGCTAGAATACACAATTTGTGTGTAATATCTGTGAGTACATATATGTGTATAGGAGGGGGGGCTGTAGGTGTGTGAGATGCTATGACTCTAGCTGTCTCCTTTCTTCTACCCTCCTGTCCACCATTCACTTGTCAAATCATCTGTTTATTGCCAGACTTTTCAAAACCCCATACCAACTGTTTTCACTTTGTTCTCTCTGAGGTGTTATGGCCATGTTTTTTTTTTAAATCAGAAAACCAAACGAATGCTATACACCTGAAAGACATTCACTCAAAGCCCCCAAATATCCAGCTTTTCTTGTTGTAAACCACTGACAACCCTGGGGCTTCTGAGCTGCAGCCTGGTATTCACAAGTTGAAATATTCCCCCTCGCCAGGTCTTTGGCTGCCATTTATTTCATTCCTGTTTTGCTGGATGATGAATAAGGAAGACCGAAGAAGAATTGATGCCTTTGAGTGTGGTGTTGGTGAAGAATATTGAATATACCATGGGCGGCCAAAAGAACGAACCAGTCTGTCTTGGAAGAAGTACAACCAGAATACTCCTTAGAAGCAAAGATGACGAGACTATGTCTCACATGCTTTGGACATGTCATCAGGAGGGATCAGTCCCTGGAGAAAGGACATCATGCTTGGTAAAGCAGAGAGTCAGTGAAAAACAGGAAGACCCTCAAGGAGATGGATTGACATAGTGGCTGCAACAGTGGGCTCAAGCATAATGATTGTGAGGATGGTGCAGGACCGGGCAGTGTTTTGTTCTATTATGAGTAGGGTCGCTGTAAGTCAGAACTGACTCGACGGTGCCTAACAACACCATTATGCAGCCATGAAGCTTCCTTGCTTTGGCATGTTAGAGCTATAAGATAATGGTGCCAACTACAAGCTCAAGCTTTATGTGCTTGTAAAATCTCTCCTATTTAGCTACTACAAGGTAGCCATGATCTCCTGGAATTTTACATTTGGCATTCAGACTAACTTTGTGTTCCAGGCCCTGTGTTGGCCTCATTATTCACTCTCAATAGCCCAGCAATTAATTTCCTGATTATGGCAATGTGAAGATCTAGTAAATCGGTCAAAGCCAAACAGGTAATAAATGGTCAAGCCAAGATTCAGCTGCCTGACTACAAATTCTGGGCTGGTGATCTGCCTCCTCTCTCCTGAGCTATCCAGGGCTTGGTTTTGATGTTTATCCCATCTCTCCAGCACATTGAATGTAGGCTTATCTCTCAGTTTGGGTCACTGAATAGCAAGTGCAAGAATATCATCTACAAAGCAGGGATTCAAACAGATACTTGTATCCCAATTTCCACTGCAGCACTGTTCACAGTAGCCTAAAGGAGGAAACAAACCAAGTGTCCATCAAAGGTGAATGGACAAACAGATGTGGCATATCCACACAATGGAATATTATTCAGCTGCAAAGAGAAATGAAGTTCTGATATATGCTACAGCACGGATGAACCTTGAAAACATTATACTGATGAAATAAGTAAGAAACAGAGGGATAATACTATATGATCCCACTTATATGAAATATCTAGAATAGGCAAATACAAGGAGACAAAAATGTATTAGCTGTTACCAGGAACTAGGGAGAGAGAGGAATGGGGTATCACTGAGGGGTGCTGAGTTTCTGTTTGATATGATAAAAAACTTTTGAAAATGGGTAATGGTGATGACTGCACAACAGGGCCAATGTAATTGATGTCACCGAATTGTACATTTAAATGGAAATTTTTGGTACATATATGTTACCACAATATTTCTTTTTTTTTTTTTTTTAAGAAAAGAATATAATCTATAGTCTTCCCCAAGTTCTTATGATTGGGCAAATGTCATCTGTACTCATGTCATAGTTAAATCACTGAATTTCTGGCATCTTTAGCTTCTCTCTTTCCACCTTGAGTTTGAAATTTGAAGCACTTGACCGCTAACCCCCTTAAATTCACATATTATGCAATGTGCCTTCCTGAGATATAAATACAACTTTCTGTCAGGAATCATGGATATAGACACTTTGCTACAGCAGCAAGCTCACGGATGCCTTCAGGTGCTGTACAAGTTTCTTTTGTTTTCTGGGGAACATTTGGTGATGTTTTGACTTTTGACATTATTGAGACAACGTCTGATGTGCACTAAATCCAAGAACATCTCACTTCATGTGGATGAAAATGTCACTTGGGTCTAATTAAACCATTGATTTAAAACAATGCTCAGAAAACATCTACAAAGACTAAATGTTCTCTAAGTTATGATGGGTTTGTCCCTGCTCTCAGAAGCTAAGATCATACCCACAATGCCTTTCTCCTCCCCCAGCCACTTGAACAGCTCTAAATAATTGTAGAAACCTGTTGAAAACTTGTCGCTTTTCATCAGGGAACATTAATCTCTGAACAACTTTGATTCTATTGAGCAACCAGAGAGAAGATACCATTTTAATGCGTTTCCCTGTGGAATGTGAAATGACTCTTGATATTATATTTCTTGGTGAAATGAGTAATCGTCCCCAAAAGGATGTGACAGTTATCGTGACAAGCACCCATCTTTCCTAACATGACAGAAAGGCCAGCCTTTAGTAAAGTAGGAAGATATTTTATATTAGGGGCACTAAAACATTTACTTCTCAGCAGTAGAAGAAAGTACATTGGACTTACAGTCAGAAGATCTGGGTCTTCTGGCTCTGACATTTTGTAGCCGTGTAATACAGGATAGCCACCACTTACCTGTCAGTTTGTCCTACTGTGGTGGCTTGTGTGTTGATGTGATTCTGAAAGCTCTGCCACTGGTATTTCAAATAACAGCAGGGTGACCCATGGTGGACAGGCTTCAGAGGACCTTCCAGACTAAGACAGACTAGGAAGAAGGACTTGGCAATCTACTTCTAAAAAAACTGGCCAGTGAAAACCTTATGAATAGCAGTTGAACATTGTCTGATATAGTGCTGGAAGGTGAGCCCCTCAGGTTGGAAGGCACTCAAAATATGACTGGGGAAGAGCTGCCTCCTCAAAGTAGAGTCGACCTAAATGACTTAGGTGGAGTCAAGCTTTCGGGATGCTCATTTGCTGATGTGACAGGACTCAAAATGAGAAAAAACAGCTGCAAACATCCACTAATAATCAGAACTTGGAATGTATGAAGTATAAATCTAGGAAAATTGGAAGTCATCAAAAATGAAATGGAATGCATAAAGATCAATATCCTAGGCATTAATGAGCTGAAATGGGCTGGTATTGGCTATTTGGAATCAGACAGTCATACGGTCTACTATACAGGGAGTGACGAATTGAAGAGGAATAGAGTCACATTCATCATCAAAAAGAACATTTCAAGATCTATTCTGAAGTACAGTGCTGTCAATGATGAGATAATACCATACGCCTACAAAGAAGACCAGTGAATACAACTATTATTCAAATTTAAGCACCAACCATTAAGGCCAAAGATGAAGAAATTGAAGATTTTTACCAACTTCTGCAATCTGAAATTGATCAAACATGCAATCAAGATGCATTGATAATTACTGGTAATTGGAATGTGGAAGTTGGAAACAAAGAATGATCGGTAGGTGGAAAATATGGCCTTGATGATAGAAATGAGCCAGAGATCGAATGATAGAATTTTGCAAGACCAATGACTTACTCATTGCAAATACCTTTTTTCACCAAAATAAACAGTGACTATACACACGGACTTCACCAGATGGAATATACAGGAATCAAATCGACTATATCTGTAGAAAGAGACAATGGAAAAGCTCATTATCATCAATCAGAACAGGGCCAAGGGCCAACTCTAGAACAGACCATCAATTGTTTATATGCAAGTTCAAGTTGAAGCTGAAGAAAATTAAAATAAGTCCACAAGCGCCAAAGTATGACCTTGAGTATATCCCACTTGAATTTAGAGACCATCTCGAGAATAGATTTGATGCATTGAACACTAATGACCGAAGACCAGATGAGTTGAGGACATCATATATGAAGAAACCAAAAGGTCATTACAAAGACAGGAAAGGAAGAAAAGACCAAAATGGATGTCACAAGAGACTCTGAACATAGAGTAGCTAAAGTGGATGGAAGAAATGATCACATAAAAGAGCTGAACAGAAGACTTCAAAAGGCAGCTCAAGAACACAAAGTAAAATATTGTAATGAACTGTGCAAAGACCTGGAGTTAGAAAACCAAAAGGGAAGAACACACTCAGCATTTCTGAAGCCGAAAGAACTGAAAAAAATTCAAGTCTTGAGTTGCAATACTGAAGGATTGCATGAGCAAAATATTGAATGACACAGGAAGCATCAAAAGAAGATGGAAGAATATAGATTCACTGTACCAAAAAGAATTGGTTGACATTCAACCATTTCAGGAGGTAGCATATAATTAAGAACCAGTGGTGCTGAAGGAAGAAGCCCAAGCTGTACTGAAGGCATTGGCAAAAAAAAAAAAAAAAAAGGCTCCAGGAACTGATGGAATACCATTTGAGATGTTTCAAGAAACAGAAGCAATGCTGGGAGTGCTCACTAGTCTATGCCAAGAAATTTGGAAGACAGCTCCCTGGTCAACCCACTGGAAGAGATCCATGTTTGTGCCCATTCCAAAGAGAAGTGGTTCAACTGAATGTTGAAATTAATGAACAACGTCATTAATATCACATGTAAGTAAAATTTTGCTTAACATCATTCAAAAACGGTTGCAGTGCTACATCAACAGGGAACTGCCAGAAATTCAAGCCGGATTCAGAAGAGGACTTGGAACTGGGGATATCATTGCTGACGTCAGACAGATTTTGGCTGAAAGCAGAGAATACCAGAAAGATGTTTTCCTGTGTTTTATTGACCATGCAAAAGCATTTGACTGTGTGGATCATAACAAACTGTGGATAACATTGCAAAGAATGGGAATTCCAGAACACTTAATTGTTCTCATGTGGAGCCTGTGCATAGAACAAGAGGCAGTCGTTGGAACAGAACTCTGTGTGGTTTCAAATCAGGAAAGGTGTGTGTTAGGGTTGTATGTTTTCATCATACTTATTCAATCTGTATGCTGAGCAAATAATTCAAGAAGCTGGAGTATATAAAAAAGAACTTGGCATCAGGATTGGGGAAGACTCATTAACAACCTGCGTTATGCAGATGACACAACCTTACTTGCTGAAAGTGATGAGGACTTGAAGTACTTACTGATGAAGATGAAAGACGACAGCCTTCAGTGTGGATTACACCTCAACAGAAAGGAAACAAAAATCCTCATGACTGGACCAATAAGCAACATCATGATAAATGGAGAAAATGTTGAGGTTGTCAGGGATTTAATGTTACTTGGATCCACAATCATTGCCTATGGAAGCTGCCATTAAGAAATCAAACAATGCATTGCATTGGGCAAATCTGCTGCAAAAGACCTATTTAACGTGTTAAAAAACAAAGATGTCACTTTGAGGACTAAGGTGTGCCTGACCTAAGCCATGATATTTTCAGTTGCCTCATATGCATGTGAAAGGTGGACAATGAATAAAGAAGACTGAAGAAGAACTAATGCCTTTGAATTATGGTGTTGAAGAAGAATATTGAATATACCATGGACTGCCAAAAGAAAGATCAATCTATCTTGGAACAAGTACAGCCAAATGCTCCTTAGAAGCGAGGATGGCGAGATTTTGTCTCATATACTTGGACATGTTACCAGGAGGGACCAGTTCCTAGAAAAGGACAGCATGCTTGGCAAAGTAGAGAGCTAGTGAAAAAGAGGAAGACCCTCTATGAAATAGATTGACACAGTGGCTGCAGCAGTGGACTCAAACATAGCAATGATTGTGAGGATGGTGCAGGACCAGGCAGTGTTTTTTTTTTTTGTAGGTAGGGTCGCTATGAGTTGGAACCGACTCGATGGCACCTAACAACAACAATAATACAGGACAGTCTTTTTGATCCCCAGTTTCCTTATTTTTATTATAGGAATGATGACATATCTCACTTCCTTTAGAGAATTTTTTTTTTAATTTTAATTTTTATTTTTTATTGTACTTCAGGTGAAGGCTTACAGAACAAATAGTTTCTCATGAAACAGTAGTACACATGTTGTTTTATGACATTGGTT
>NW_004444038.1:8420698-8435891 GCF_000243295.1 Trichechus manatus latirostris
TTTATTGACTGTAGATTTGTTTGTTTTGTCACTTTTTTTTTTTTAAATTTGACTATGAGCAGGCAGGCTGTGTGTTCTTTGTTGTTTGCTCGTCTGTGGGCACAATACTTTTCGCCTCCTTCTCCAATTGGCAGGGTCAGTCACTCAGATAGGGTACGGCAGGGGAGGTCTAGCTGAAGAGGAGTTA
Source organism: Trichechus manatus latirostris (assembly GCF_000243295.1). NCBI lineage: Eukaryota > Metazoa > Chordata > Mammalia > Sirenia > Trichechidae > Trichechus > Trichechus manatus. The sequence continues at coordinate 8,420,886 of NW_004444038.1, forward strand.
CTGGGACGGGTTGTTTGTGGCACTTACTACAGCCACCAGAGCGGGTTGTTAATCAGTGCAGGGCAGGTTCTAGTAGGCTGTGCCTGTGCTGCTTGGTGGTGTGATGTCAAGCTCACGGTGCAGGTAGGCAGGATGCAGTGGGGATATTGTTATGTGTGGAGCTAAGATGGATATGGGAGAGAGGGGAGAAGGACAGGAGCCAAAAACACACAAACGAAAAAGAATGCTAGGGGAGCTTGCCATTGGAATGGAGAGATGAGAGACTATGAAATGGAGAAAAAAAGAAAGGGGAAGAGGAAGAAAAGAAAAAAATGAATAAATAAACATCGGAAAGGTTAAATAACTGCAAAGTTCCCAGGAATCCCACCAGTGAAGCTATGAAGTCTGGGGAAGTCGCTCACAGGTGTTGCAGTAGAGCCTGGCTAGAAGGCGTAGAGGTATACGACATCAGGTATTCAGGGAACAGAAAGAGAAGGAAGATATAGAGAGATGAGAAACTGAGCAATGAAGAAAGACAAAAAGGGAAAAGAAAACAAAACAAATTAAAAAAAAAAAGAACAAGAAAGGCCCCCAAAAAATAGGAAAAAAAAAAAAAAACCAACGAAGAAAGAAATGCTCTCAGGGCTACCTCTGCACATCTGTGCAAGCCGAGAGGGAGTCTCCTTGCCACCCAGCTCCGCCTGGCCAGAAAGGGCTCTCAACTCAAGAAAAGGAAAAGAAAACAAAGAAATAATTCAAAACAAACAAATAAACAAAAGCCCCGAGATCCTACCAGCACAGCAGTCCAGAACGGGAAGCAGCTCCACACTCGAACGGAGCTCCTCAGCCCCTCAGGAAGAAGCAACGATGGTGCACCTAGCCAGGAACTCGAGCAAAAGGAGGGGAAGTGGCGAGAAGCAAGGAAGAAATCAAAAGAAGCAGAAAAAAAAAAGCAACACTAGCAGCCAACAAATGGCACTCAGAGAGCCAGCTAGTGCAGGCTGGTGTTTCTGGACAAGAGACTGTGTCCGTGGGAAGCAGAGGGGACCGAGTGTGGGTGAAGAAGGGTAGAGAGTGGGAAAGCATATATCACAAATTACAGGAGCTCTGCAGCCCCTCAGGAAGAAGCAAAGATGGTGCACGGAGCCAGGTACTTGAGCGAAAGGAGGAGGAGGTGGCAAGAGGCAAGGAAGAAATCAAAAGAAGCGGAAAAAAGCAACACTGGCAGCCAACAAATGGCACTCAGAGACCCGGCCCGTTTGGGTGTGTGGAATCCAAGCAGCCGGTGTTTCCTGGTCAAGAGATTGTGGCCGCGGAAAGCAGAGGAGGCCGAGTGGGGGTGAAGAAGGGTGGGCAGTGGGAAAGTGTACATCGCAAATTACCGGTTGTTTTGTCTTCCGCTGGACGCTCCGTGAGGCTGCTTTCTCGTACCCCCTGTTTGCTGGGTCCAATAGGAGTCCAAGATGGCAGATCCGTGCTGCATTAGCTGGTAGGGGACCTCTGCATGAATCTCTCCTCGCTCTCCATTCTCTGTCAGTTTTCTCACTCCATTTGGTGCTTGGCTGAGTTCTTTATCTCTTCATTTGATGTTTTAGGGTTTCAGGGTTGTTGTATTCTCTGCTCGGCTTAGTTTTTCAGATCTTTGCTGTGGAGGGACAGTGTGGTGCTTCTGCCTAGAGCGCCATTTTGCCAGATTTGAGAAGTTTTTAAAGAAATCAAAGAAGGATGAAGAGAAAATGAGACTGTGACCAGATGATGTTGTTATTATCCAACAAATCTAAGTTGGTCGTTCTATCTTTGAGCTTCACCCATAGCTGTTATCGTTGTGAGCTGCCATCGAGTTGAGTCCTGACTCATGGTGACCCCATACACAAGGGAACAAAATGCTGTCCAGTCCTGCACCATCCCCACGATCAGTTGTACATCAGACTGTTGTGATCCATAGGGTTTTCATTGGCTGATTTTCAGAAGAAATTGCCAGGCCTTCCTTTCTAGTCTATCTTGGTCTGGAAGCTTCACTGAAACCTGTTTAGCATCATAGCAAAGTACAAGCCTCCACTGACAGATGAGTGGCAGCTGTGCATGAAGTGCATTGGCAGAGAATCAAACCTGAGTCTCCAGCCCGGAAGGTGAGAATTCTGCCACTGAAGCACCACTGCCCGCATTCATCTACAGTAGGGGTTCGTAACTGTATTTTGATTCAACCCTTGTGCCTCATTCCCGCTTCTCTACGTAGTTCTCTTCCACTTGGTTTCCTCTTGGTTCATAGAGAAGACCAGTATGGAATTTCAGTAAAAGTTCCCCAAAGCTGCGTGTTTCCTTAGGCCAGACTCATGGATGTTGTCATCCCCAACTAGTATTAAAATCCTCTTTCTGATTAAAGAGTCTGACAAATCTTTATTTTACTGAGAAGCCCTGGCTTTGCTTTGCTCAAAAATTGTGTTAGCTCAGTAAATCTTGACCTCCTTGGGAGCATTATCTGCATGTTATTCTCCTCTTTCAACCCACTCCTTTTTTTCTGTGATGTCCCTTGAAGAAAACCTCCTATTTGCTCTTCATTTTCTTGCTCTCTTTGCCCTGGTGCTCCCTTGATTGCTCTGAAATCTTCCGAATGGCCTTGATCTGTAGTTTCCTTTCGCAGTTGTTGGCCCTGGCCCTGTCAGGCTCACAGCACATACACATCCGTGAAAGAAATGCCGTTAACCCCAGAGTTCACTCTGGTAGCTGTAAAATTTGACTCCCGAGAGTTGAGGGAAACCTTGCAGAAGTCTTATTTTAATAGAAAAGTTCAGCAAAACCACTCACAATATTTGCATTGCAAAGATAGAGCAAACGTGAGGTGAAATGAATAATTGAAGGGGTGATATAAGACACCCTTCGGAGAGGAATTCAGTATTCAAACATTTTTGTTAGTAATATGTAAAAATGATTTTTGCTTTTATTCTGCCATTTTCATAACTACTTCTGCTAGTGCACAAATGCCAAATAGATTGTCTGCCATACTAATGGATGGGAATACATACCATTTGATATGTATTTGAGCCTGTCTTGTAGAATTAGGGCTATCTCCCCTATCCTTCTGCCTGGTACAAGCAGCTGAAGCTAAACTGGAACGAACATGGGTTTTGAACTTGACAGATCTAGTTTGGATTGCAGCTGTGGGATTGAGTTGTTATGACCCTGGGCCAGTGACCTAATTTCTAGTTACCTCATTTGCATACATACCTGAGCTAGCATGTGTCAGGTGCCTCACGTAGTGTCTCGTCATCTTCTACGAATTCTCTAAACTGTAATCCACGTAACTCCAAACCTAGTATCCTGAGGATTAGGGTCAAAATTTTCTATCTATAGGAAAGGATAGTAGGCAGGACGGATGTGTTGAATGTGGTGCCATTTTTCTCATTAATATACTTAGTAAATATTGAGTCTAACTATTTTATATTCACGATTTAATTCTCAAAATAACTGCCTGGAGGTGGTGGAGAAGAGAACTAGAAGTGGATTCTGGGACAGGGAAGCGAACTGAGGTTTGCTTGAACCTCTGCCTTCAATACTTGTTAATTCCTAGAGTGGGGTGCGGGAATCTGTCCCATGGCCTTAGTTTCTGTGCGGCGCTGGTTACCTTCATTAGGGGAGAGTGTTTCATCTAAAGCTTTGAAGGAGTCCCTGGGTGGTGCAAACAGTTACTGTACTTGGCGTCTAACCAAAAGGTTGGAGGTACCAGTCCACCCAGAAGGTCCTAGGAAGAAAAACCTGCTGATCTACTTCTGAAAAATCAGCCATTGAAAACCCTATAGAGCCCCGTTCTACCCTGACACGTGGGGTTGCCATGAGTCAGAGTCAACTCAGCAACAACTGGTACTGGTAAAGTTTTGAAAGTGTTAAAATATACTCAATTTCTACTTTGTATCATATGAATCTCTTTCTTAGGCTTTCCCTAGCTCTGTTTCAAGCCTACTTTTCTATGCTACTACTTCCAAAAGTGAAAAACAGTGAGCTTGATTAGATTGGTTGAGAGCCTTTTGGAGAAGCCATCTCCTTTGCAACTTGGCATCTGTTCCACCTCCATGAAGCTGCCTGGCTTCTCCTCTTGTCCTTCCAGGATGGAGAGCTTCCCAGGAGAGCTTTGTGATTCCAATCCGGCTTTGCTGGACGTGGTTCATGGTTAAGCTCAGTCTCACTAAAGGCACAGATTTGACTTGGCACACATTCAGCTGTGCAATTATTCCCACCGGGATGTGGAGTTCTCTTTCCTGGCCAAAGGACTTGGCAAAGCCTGAACCCCATGGGGAGGTGAGGGTACCTCACTAACCACTTCTGTCAAGCAGACATCTCCAAAACTACTCACCCACATTGACCACACACTTCAGCGTGACATTCCCATCATCATCCAATTTTGCCCGGAACAACAAGCAGAAGAATGGAGCTACCACAAAGACAGGAAGGGAACAACAGTGCCTCCTACCTCCCAGCCCCTCCCTCCCCATGGCTGCCTCCTGGAGAGCTGCCAACACTTTATAAACACCACGCAAAGCAAGCATCTCCTCTCGTTTATTCTTGGGTCGTCATCATTCAGAGTGACTGGAATGGTGTGAGCAGGGTTTGGCAGCTGTTATTGGCGCCAAGGTTTTTCTAAACCCTGGAGTTTGCATTCCTGGTGTGGCACTGGGTGACTACACATTTGATCTTGTCATAGTAAGGACAAAGGCACAAGTAACACCATGAGATTTGGATTTTCAAGGGTGAGCAGGTCACATTGAAGTAGTTACTAAATGCCAAGATCAGCAGGAAATAATCTGCTTTACCCCTTCAGGAAAGAGGCCAGGAGTAGGAAAGGAAGGGATGGACACAAGGGTATTGGAGAGGGGGGTGATAACATCAAGAGAACTAACAATTGTTGAGAGTTGTTGAGTGCTTCCTATGTGCCAGATGCAGTGGTAGGATCTTCGGGTGTACCTTCTGTATCTCAGCCACATTCTGACACTGGTCATTCTGCAGTCACTTCTATTTGGCCACCAAAGAAATTGTGACAAGGAAAGACTGAGACATGCTAATAGTCCAGCTTCTGTCCTTGCAATCTACCTGCAGTTTATCACAGCAACACTCTCTTTGACTTCCCAAAGATATCTATCTTTTACTCCACACAAATTGAGCTACCCCACCAAATAGGTTCCCCTCATTAATCTTCATACATTGTTCACAATGTCTACCACCTCTCACTCTTCCCTGGTCCTATCCCCTGTACCGTTCTCTTCATCTTTTCAAACCTACACCTCAAGAATCCAGTTCATGTCTTGAATCCTTCCTCAACCTTGTCTTGCTACCTTAGTCACAACTATCTCATCCTTCTCATTTTTTTTAGGGGGGTTATGGCAGAATATTGTTGTACCACAGTTCCCCTGGTTGAGTAATGGTCTGTATCTGGTTACCTCCTCACCTACAGGCTCTTGGAGGTTCATGGCCACTTCTTACCTTTCTTTACATGCTTCACAGTGCCTGGCACAAGGGTGGTGCTCAGTAAAAAAAAGTGTACTCACTGAGACAAGCAATACTGTGGCAATAGAGGGGTTATGGACAGGAGCAGCCAGCCCCTTAAATAACAGAACAGGAGGGCAGGGCCATGCCAGCAAAGTCAGTCACAGTGATAGCATGGAGATCATTGGAGCCCTGTACCGCTCTGTGGTGAGCAGAGCCCTTGTCATACTTCAGTCATAGCTCCTTCCATGCAACTGGGAAAATTGAAGAACTACTGCATTGTTATGCAAATAACGCATGCCTTCCACATTTGTTTGCCAGCAGCTCCCTCTCCCCTCCAGGTCTTTTCGTAAGTATGCTATGCTAATTTTTTTTCACAGCAACATGTTAAAAAATTGGCATAAGGGCACTTACAAAAATACCTCATGAGCATGAGCAGAGGGAGTGGTCGGCAAACAAATGTAGAAGGTGCGTGTTATTTGTGTAAAAATATGATAGTTGTGTATCTCATGATAAATGCATATTTTCAAAAGGAATCAGAAACTAATTGGGCAATGACTTCATATGAATTATTGCCCTAGAAGTCAAACTTTCATGTCAGGTTAGAATTGAATGTGTTCTTAGAATAAGATTTGAAGCAGAAAGAAGTGGTGGTTCAGCAGTGGCAGGTGGGGTCTGTGGGCTGTCCAAAATCATTTACTAAGCTCCTTACTCTGTGAGAGGTAGAGCTAGCAAGGTGAGTAAGTCTCAGTCCCTACCTTCAAGGCAGAGGGGAGAGTTAAACACAAGTGTCTTGTCTAAGAGAACTCAACATTGAGGGGCTCTGATTTTAAATTCAAAATGGTTGTATGACATTGTGAAGATTTGGTTCCATTCTTGTTTTTTTTTCTTTTCATTCTACCAAATTTCTTCCAAAATATTTCCTCCATCAATATTTTTATCTTATAGTCTGAGTAACAGAAACCAAATTTGGCTATTTTAAGCAGACGATGATATGTTTTTTCTTTTTTGGACTAAATTAAAGGTAAGATTGAAGAACCAGGTTCTGAAAAAGATCAAAGCCAGGGAAGCTCTGGGGAGTCTGGGTAGTAGGAAATAATGAACATTCTTGCCCATATGTTTCTGGAAGACTAAATGAGCTCCCACCCATTTTTGTTGTTGCTTATTTCTATTGTGCCTCGTTCTACTCAAACCTCAGAGTCATGGGAGAGAGACTTTGATTGATGTAATTTGGTCAATGATCCACACCCTAACCAGAGAAGAGTCAGCACCTTGATTGTTGTGCCTCGATTGCTTATTGAGCCCATGGAATAGAAAGGGGTAGGTCTGGAAAGAACCTAACCTCTCAGTCTTGGGTTTCTCTGTGTATGAAGATGGGAATGGAGGGGGGATAGCAAATTCAGTGGAGAGGAGGGGAAGATAAATAGTTAAGATGTGATATGTTAAGTTTGGAATGGAACGTGTAAGTGGAGACCTCTAGTAGTCAGTCTAGAGATCAGGAGAATGTTCTGGACTAGAAGAGAGAATTGGGTGTCGTGTTAGGGGGTAACTGATGATGAGAACACGAATAAGATTATACAGAGAAAGTAAACAGAATGAGGAGAGAAAAGGCTGAGAGAAGAGAACTCTGGGAGAACTCTGACATCTAGACGTTTTCATGGACAAGGAAGAAATAATTAAGAGCAAGTCAGGGTTGGAAGAGCAGTTCCCAGGAGTAATGAGTGGCGAGTACGAAAAAATGCTACAGAGAAGTCAAGTATACCATCTTCCATTTGCCCGTAATCACCACTTCCTACTCTTGCCCACTAGTCCATCAATGGTGCCACATTGAAAGTAGTTACAAGCACTTATCAAGTCTTTGACTATAACCTCTTTAAGAATTATTTAGTAGCAGATTCCTATGGAGGAAGCTCATGGAAATTTCTGATGTTTTTGTAAAAATTAAACATTAACTTTGGAGGAAAGCAAAAGTCTCCCCCCAGTCATGCTTTAGAATGACAGGTTTTTAGAAGAACTGTTTAAAGTAACTATTTAGAACACGTTGTGAAAATGCTCTCTTCTCACCACACCACCTTTTGCTTTGACAGTGCACACACATCACGTTGTTTAACAAGCCATCCCTCCTTTAAAAACAAAAAAAGGTACAGTCTGTTTCCACAGAGCGGGGAAGACTGACAAGGAAAGAGATCATGACATAGTCAAGGTTATTCTTGCCAATGCTCCAGGTTCCACAGCTTCCCATTTCTGAAGAAATATGTAACTAACATGGTAAATTGTCTCTACTATCTTTCACCTTTTCTTTTTCTGTGCTCAATAAAAAGATAGTGATCATGCCCACTGCACCTCTCGGTGGCTCTGTGCCTCCTCACGGGCTGTTCAGCTAGAATTCTTTGATTCTCCCCACGTTATTTGGATGCGGCACCTCTGCACGCAGTAAGGGAGCATAAAAGCTCTATGGTGCGTGCAGCCATCTTGGCATTGTCATTTGAGATTTTTTTTAATTAAAAGTCTGCCTTAGAGTATGTCAAGTACTCCCATATATTTGCCATTCTTCTTATCTCTATGGCAACGCAAATATTTCAACATTTACATGGACGTCATATTCTTTGCTAATGTACTATCTGAACTGTTTGTATGCTGAGAAGGGGAAGCGCACAGATTGGCTTCTGCTTGCTGGGGATGCTGGAGTTGTCAAGACAACCAAGTGGTCTAAAGATGTCCTCACCAGTAACATTAAATGGAAGTTTTAAGTCAATTCACCCTCATATGTTTCTGTAGCTTATGTTGTTAATTGAAATAATAGGAATGACCTTCCATGTACATTCAAAGCACCTGTCCTATTAAAATTGTCTGTGCTATTTACTTAAGTACACTCATCTATCAGGCAAATGTAGCGTGAAATAGGGGAAAATGGAAGACACTTATATTGCACTGCTATGTATTGACTTGCATTAATGGGGGAAGCAGTTCTTCTTATGGCGGGATTGAAATACTTGCAACAAAAATTTTTATTCCAAAACTCCATTTACGTCTTCTCTCCTCTTTGCAGCCTCTAAAACTGAGAACCTCTTTGCAGTTCTGTCCAATACTATTGTTGGTTAAGGAGAGAAGCCTTTGCTGTCCTGCCTATGGATTTAAGCAAACAGGAGTTCACTAATGGGACGCCGAAGACCTAATGTCACTCTGGACTGCTCTGTCCTCGTTTCTCTTACAAGCATCTTCATCAGAAAAGCATTGCATCATCCCGGCTCTTACTGATATAGTCTAGCATTGCCTCTGCCTGGACAATTTACCCACTTCTCAGGACTCTAATGTAGGGAACCTAATTGATTTCCCCTCCAAAATGAAAGTCATGGGAGTAATTAGCGAAAACTGGAGAAGGAAGAGCTTTTTATCCATATAAATGGGGAAACGGAGGCCCATAGTTGTTTGCGTTGTTTTGCTTCTAAAGAATATTCTATTTGGGACTACGGATTAGGTTTAAAAGATGGTATATAAATTTGGGCACTCCGATGGAGGAGTAAAAGCATGCATTTAAATGATCCAGGTTTTAACATTGTCATCGGCTCTAGAAACAGGCTTAATCTTGAAATGAATTGACCAGCACTGGAAGTCACGAGCAAACACTCTTGTTCTCCCACCTTCTGTGAAGGTTCCTTGTTATTTAATTCTAAATGTTAAGGAATGAAGCAAATACATTAACCTGTCGTGTGAGCTGCCATCAAGCCCACCTCAACTCATGGCAACCCCATGCTCAGTGGTACAAAATGCTCCCTGTCCCGCACCGTCCCCATAACCTGTTGGGTCAGACCATTGCGATCCGTAGGGTTTTCACTGGCTGATTTTTGGAAGTAGATAGCTAGACCTTTCTTCTTAGTCTGTCTTAGTCTGGAAGCTCTGCTGAAACCTGTGCAGCATCATAGTAGTACTGACAGGTGGTGGCTGCACACAAGGTTTTGGCTGGGAATCTAACCCAAGTCTCCAGTATTAAAAAAAAAAAAAAAAATCCAAACCCGTTGCTGTCGAGTCGATTCTTACTCATAGCAACCCTATAGGATAGAGTAGAACTGCCCCACAGGGTTTCCAGGGAGTGGCTGGTGGATTCGAACTGCCGACCTTTTGGTTAGCAGCTGAGCTCTTAACCACTGTGCCACCAGGGTTCTGGTCTCCAGTTTAGAAAGGGAGAATTCTGTCACTGAACCACCAGTGTCCCCCTTACATTAAGCCATTACTGCCTGTGAACGTCTTACCTACCGTGTATTTGTTTGCCAGAACATGAAGCCAGTCACCTACCAAGGCTTTGAGGCAATAAGCCCCAGGGCAGGCTCATACTTCAGAGGACAAAAGCGTGGGACTTGATGCTGACTTGGCATTGGCCATTGTGAGCATTTGGAGTACCCAGCAGGCATTGTAAAGTCTCAGGCTTTGTAAGAAGGAGTAAAGGAAAAGGAGGAAAGAAAGAGGGAGATTACCAAAAGGTAACCCCCAAATGTTTCTACTTCCTATCTTTATACGTGATCAGCTTGCATATATGTGAGTGTAATTTGTCTTTTTCTTTTATTTAGTGTCTTGTATACAGTATGATGAAGAATTGCAAATTTAATTCCTGTTATCTTACTTCAATAGCTGTGGAAGAACCCACAACCAATAAAGAAGAAAGCAAGTCAGAACAAGCAAAAATACAGAGCTCTGTATTTTGGCACAGTGGCTAAGCGTTAAGGCTGCTAACCAAAAGGTCAGCAGTTCGAATCCACTAGCCGCCCCTTGGAAACCCTATTGGACAGTTGTACTGTGTCCTGTAGGGTCACTATCAGTCAGAATCGACTCGACAGCAATGGGTTTCTTCTACTTTATTTGGAATATAATTTTTTTTAAATTGTGCTTTAGGTGAAAGTTTACAGAGCAAATTAATTTCTCACTCAACAATTCATACACAAATTGTTTTGTGACATTGGTTGCAATCCCTGCGATGTGTCAACACTCTCCCCTTCTCCATGCCAGGTTCCCCATTTCCATCCTTCCAGTTTTCCTGTCCCTTCCTGCTTTCTTGTCTTTGCTTCTGGACAGGTGTTGCCCATGTGGTCTCATTTACATGCTTGAACTAAGAAGCAAGCCCCTCACATACGTTATTGCTCTTTTATAGAGCCGTGTAATCTTTGGCTGAAGGGTGACCTTCAAGAGCGACTTCAGTTCTGAGTTAAAAGGGTGTGTGTGGGCCATCATCCCAGGTTTCCTCCAGTCTCTGTTATACCAGTAAGTCTGGTCTTTTTTTGTGAATTTGAATTGTGTTCTACGTTTTTCTCCCATCCTGTCAGGGACCTTCTGTTGTGATCACTGTCAGAGCAGTTGGTGGTGGTAGCCAGGCACATCTAGTTGTTCTGGGCTCAGGCTGGTGGAGGCCATGGTAGCTGTGGTCCATTAGTCCTCTGGACTAACCCTTCCCTTTTGTCTTTGGTTTTCATCATTCTCCTTTGCCCGTAGACTATAATTCTGAATTTCCTGAGTGTATCAATAATACTTCTTCTACGATGTAAAGTATATGAGTGGTCTCCCATGTAAGTGTATCGATACTAAGTGTTAGTTGTGATAATAGAGTGAGAAGCAAGAGGGGGAATAGAAACCATATTGGCTTTGGAGGCAGAAAGTACCACGTTTAATTCCTGGCTCTAGAATTACCTACCTCAGGAACTTTCTGGAGCCCCTTCACCCCTGGGAGCTCAGCATTCCCTAAATCTACGTCAGTGGTAATGCCACTTTCTCCTTAGCTGTGATGAGGAACACTGACCTAAAGGATACCCAGGTGAAAGAGATTGTACCTCACTCTACCCTCTAGACAACACACGTCCATCCTCTCGTTTAGGACAAAGTGTTTCCTTGAATCAAAGTCGAGCAAAAGCCACCTCTGTCTGCTCTGTGCGTGTTTTCCACCTGGGCATTATGGTGGGGCCCTTCCTCTCATGGGAAGGCCGTCTTGGTGGAGAGGGCTGGGGAAGATGATGAGCACAGAGCTGTACGCAGAGTGATTTCAGAAATGATTAAGCACGAGGTTTCTTGGGGATTGGTAATTACTCTAATGGTTTTCTGACTGCTGATTTTAAAGGCATTACCAGAAGGGCTTTTAAAAGGATGACTTACTCTATAGCAGCAATATGTACTGTCTTTTCCTGCTTTCAGCAGAGAACTACCCTGTGTGTGGTCCGAAGCCAAATCCTACCAGTGAAAAGTCATGAAGATTGCTTTTTTGGGGGGTGGGGGAGGGTAACTTTAGTTTTATTGGGGGTGTGACTTTTACTCTTGGTCTAGTTCTTCTTTATGGTTCATAGAAAGATGGCAAAATGTTACTTTGGTTGATGAGACAATCTTAAAATTTTTCTTCATCCTTTTTAAAGAATTAATGAATCATTATGGCCATCATCTTTCACTTCGATTAAACTGTGATTTTAGGCAGATTTGCTGCCAGAAATAATTTTAAAAAAAAAAACCTATTATATCATGGCTACATGTATTAACAAATTGCTCATACTCTTTTTTTTTGTTTTTTTTCCCTCCTGGTAGCCCTATGGCTGAATTTTATTTTCTTTATTATTCTCCAAAAGTTCCAAACCACGTGCATATTATTTTTATCAGCATAAAATGTTGTAACAATTTTATTATGAAAAATTTCAAACATACTTAAAAGTAGAGAGAAAAGTCCAATGAACCGTCCATGCCTAACTTCTTGATTCAACAATTTTTGAGATTTAGCCACAATTGCTTCCTCTATCCCAAATTTATTTCTGGAGTTATTTTAAAGCAAATCTCAACCAGTATATCATTTCCTTCTACATACTTCATTATGCACCTTCAAAAATATGGATAATTTCTTGCATAAAGACAATGTTATTATCGTACATAACAAAATGAACAGTTATTTCTCACTATCAACTAATATCAATCATATAATCAAATTCCCTAGATTTTTTGAAATTTTATTGCACTTTAGGTGAAAGTTTACAGCTCAAGTTCATTTCTCATTCAAAAATTTATACGCATATTGTTTTGTGACATCGGTTGCAATCCCCTCAACGTGACTTGCTCATTTTCTTGCTATAAAGATATTATTGTCACTTAAGGAAAGCACTTCCCAATTCACCTCTAAAAATTTTCTTTAAAAGTTTCAAAAATTTTGAATACAAACCCTTGGCTAATTTTCAAACAAGAGTGTATTACCAAGCACTCATTTGAATATCCGTACTCGTCTGAATTCAAAAAGAAGACTAAGAAGACTGGTGGAAATAGTGCAGTACTCTGGAATTTGGGAGGAGGATTCTTACTGTGTAAGAAAATGGCATCGTTGGACTCAAGGCTGGCAGATACTAAATCAGAAATTGGATAGTTGATGGACAATGTATTTTTTTGGAGGTAAAAGTTATTTTTTTCTAAGTCAATAATTGGGAGCTTGGGGGAATCAGAGCAGATGCAACTTGCAGAAGTACAGAATTCCTTCTCTAGAAACTCCGCTCCTTACTGATCGATGAGAAGAAATGTATGTCTTGCAGGCTCCAGTATGCACCAATTCATAATTGGTGAGGATCTGTGGATACAAGGACGGACTTCCCGGCCACGGTTCTGGTGAGAAGTGATGAATTATAAGGAACAGAAAGGGAAGCTTAGGCTTCAGATAAGTCTTATTTCATTTCACGTCTTGAATTTACTAAGTTCATTATTGCCTAACAGTGATTTTCCCATACCTTTGTGTATTTAATTTCCTTTTTAATAGACAGGCTGTCATGGGAGGTTACCCAAAGCATCATTATTCAAAAGAATGTTTATATCATTCAGATAAATATCATAGGGAATTATGGATTGGAAGTGTATTTATTATATATACAAGCAAGAAAAATGACTGTGTATTATCAAGTAAATACATGCCGTATTGAAATAATGTGATAACAATCACCAATCACCAAGTTTTTCCTTGGTGTTCTGGAATTAGAATATATAGAAAGGCAAATTAATATTTAAACTCTCTGTATAATTTTGAGAATCAGTAATATGCATAACAAAGAGAGATGACTTTAGGCCATGCTGGGGGTAAGATGGTATCATAAATGGATTTGACCACAGGAGGCAAGTGGGAAGGCATGTGGGCACATGGGCCTAAGTAATTGGAGGTAATACTTTGAGCACTAAAGATAATTCCATTATTATTAAAGGCTTTTATTGCCTGTGGCGCCTCTGTGGGCACTATTTAAAGTACTTGAAACAAAACAATTTATCATCTTTAGGAGCTTAGAAGTCAAGGCTGCAGATAGGATAGACAGGCTAAAGTTAACTGGGTAATTACCAAACGTGCATAAAACATGTATATTACTTTATGCGAGTCAAGAGTGGTAGCGGAAAAATGGAATAAGCCACAGGATTTGAAAGTTTAGACAAGGTGGAATTAGTACAGGGTAAGATAACCTAGGTTGTTATCTAGGTGATTTGAAGGAGCTCTGCTGGCCCAGTGGTTAAGCACTTGGCTGCTAACCAAAAGATCAGCAGTTCGAACCCACCAGCTGCTCTGAGGGAGAAAGATGTGACAGTCTGCTTCCAGAAAGATTACAGCTTTGGAAACCCTATGGGACAGTTCTAATCTGTCCTTATAGGGTCGCTGGAAAGGTTTGTAACTGGGGATGACCCAGTAAGTACAAAGTTCCAGCTTCTACAACTGCTTCAACCCCTTTTCATTTGGGTTGATACCCTCTGTCTGACACATCCCCATTTCCTATAAATCCCTGGGTCACTTAAAGGTGAAACAATCCAAGGTCAAATATACCTCTAGATCCTGTAAACTCTAATGAATTTAGCAAACGTTGCCCTGCTATGAAAATCGCAGCAATGAACGCCCAACGTAGTGCCTTTCGGCTATTAATGAAGATACATTTTTTTCTTCTCCTTAGCAAAAAAAATAAGAACCAAGAAGCAAAGTAAGTACCAGCAGATAAGTAACAAAAGACCAAGTAGTAGGAAATAACCTAAACTCACCCACTCTTAGGAAGAGAGCAAAATTAGGGCCACTGAATACGGAAGAGAGAGATTGTATTCGTCCTTTGTACATCATTAAAGACAGCGACTCCATAACCAACCATAAAGGCTCACTCAAGTGTTGTATTATCCTGGCAATCAAGATATTCTTCCTCTGGCTCTCCGAAATCCTGTTTAAGCCATTGTTGTGTTGTAGGACTGGCTGAAGTTTTAGAAACTATCAAGCTCAATAGCTTTATTTCATACATGAATCAATACCTGTATTTCATATGTGAATCAATGGATCCTAGTGAGGTGACACGCCTTGCTCAGGATCACCTTGAGAGATCATGAAAGAACAGGGGTTCCTCTTACGAGGTTTTTGTGTACACAGACTCTTCCCATAGAAGCTACTCCCATGAGTGACCCGCTCAGTAGTCTGATTAAACCTGTTGCCATTGAGTCAATTCTGACTCACAGTGACCCTACAGGACAGAGTAGAACTGCCCCATAGGGTTTCCAAGGAGTGGCTGGTGGATTCCAACTGCCGACCTTTTGGTTAGC
>NW_004444038.1:8435991-8472390 GCF_000243295.1 Trichechus manatus latirostris
GACTCACAGTGACCCTACAGGACAGAGTAGAACTGCCCCATAGGGTTTCCAAGGAGTGGCTGGTGGATTCCAACTGCCGACCTTTTGGTTAGCAGAGTTGTCTGATTAGCAACTCTAATTCCTTTAAAATTTCCAAGTATTTCAGATTTTCCCTCTCTCTAATTTTTTAATCACTAACAATTTTGTATCCAAAATACATAATCCAAAAACCAGTTGCCATCAAGTCGATTCTGACTCATGGCAACCCCATGTGTTTCAGAGTAGACCTGTGCTCCGTAGTTTTCAATGGCTGTGCTCTTTCAGAAGCAGATTGCCAGGACTTTCTTCCTAGGTGTCTCTGGATGGATTTGAACCGCCAACTTTTCAGTTAGTAGCTGAGAGCTTAACCATTTGTGCCACTCAGGGACTCCCCAATGCATACAACAGCTTTACACAAATAATGTGCACGTTATACTTTTTTTTGCCAACCGTGCTCTCTCCCCACCTTGAAGTATTTTCATAAGCGTGCTACGTGAATTTTTTTTACAGCAACATTGTAAAAAAAATTAGCATAGCACGCTTATGAAAATACCTCACGGGGGGAGGGCATGGTTGGCAAAAAAAAGGATAACACATGCATCCTTTGCATAAAAGTAAGGTATATTATATAGTATATAAAAAAGATAGAGGATAGATCTTTAGTAAGCAGCTATTAGATTCCTCAAAGTGTGTAAGATTCTGTTAAACAATGTCTTACTATAATCTCCAGAAAAATCCTGCCAGGTAAACAATATTATCCTCATTTTAAAGGATAAGGAAGTTAGTCTAACAAGGGTTAAATATTTTACCCTAACAGAATTAATAAGCAGTAGCAGAAGTGGGATCCAAACCCTGTTCTGTCAGCCTCTAAACCTGGGTTGCAATATGTTGTAATATGCCCACCTTCTGTGGATCCTTTCATTCTCTGCACATGGGTCCAAACTTAGATACCCAACAGGAAGATTCCACAGGGAAATAACTTCTTCCCAAGTCTTGCAAAATGTTTATCTTTTAATTCTTCCTACAGGAACCCGTGTTACTGAATGTTACTTTACTCCCAATCCTGATCCCCATTTAATGATTTTATTTAACGTTTTCAAATCTGAAGAGATAACTATATTATGTAACGGCTAATAACCAAACATAGAGGATCAGAGTTTTGTTCTTTAATCAAATAAAACCTAATTCAACACATATTAATGATGTGCATAATAGTCATTTTGCTTATAGTAATTAGCCATAAATTGTAAACAGCTCTCGGAAATGACAGTAATTAGTATACTATTACAAAGCCAAACCAAGTTTCCTCCATTTTTCTTTTCTTTGTTATTTTATTGATGTCTCTAAACAGCATTGTTGACTGTTTTCTCTAACTTTTCTACAACTGAATCGTCTCTCTCGTTTCCCCTTCCATTGCTCTCCCCATTGCCCTCCTTGTCCTTCTCCCTCCGTCTGTCTTCATATCTCTCACAAGCACAGACATGTTCACATACACACTAGAAGACAAACGTCCTGGGTCTAGCTTCCCTCTACATCTTTTCTCCAGCCTACAAGACTAAAAGTTTTTCCCCATTCCGTACTCTCTCTTGAAAGGTCCTTCCTTGAGTGGTACTTTCAAATTCTCCCTAATGAAACTCCTGATGTCCTGAAGGCTTAGAGAACAAGTGAATCAGATAGAAGGGGGTCCTTCTATCTGTGAGGACCCAGATTCCTTTCTCCTAGAAAGCCATGGATGTGACCCCCACACCGATGTGTAAAGTGACCATTATCAGATGCAGGAGAGACGACGGAAAGCGGGAGAGCCCAAGATGGTGTGAGTGTGATGAAAACAGTATGTGTGTGAAATAAGAGTGTGGCACACCAAAACAGGTGTGACCATAGAGCGGTGTTTCGCTTCTCTCTTTGGTTTGGAATGAAGACATTGAGGAACCTGATATAGGAAGTCCGAGGAAAATGAAAAAGAATGGAATTTGTCACTTCCCATGTTCCCATGCAAACTAGACTCTATCATGGAAAATGAAAAATCAGACTGGGACTATTTGGAAAACGCCCCCTACCCATTTGTCCTGTTAGTTTTCTTTACACTTCTAGGTTGTAACTGGCGGATCCGTTGACTTCTTGTCATGCAGACTAATGTAGACTCCCTGTCATTTCTACAGCCAGCAGAGTCACAGCTTTCATACGGCCCCCAGAGTTCACACAGTGCTTCCTCTTACGAAGAGGAAAATGAAGCCTGGAGTGGTTAAGTCATTCATTTGTTCCGATCCCTACAGAGAGCTGGTGACAGCTGAGGTCCTAACTCATTTATCTTGACTTCAGAACTTGATTCTGCTTGCATTTTTTTCTTTTTAATAAGAAACATGTCACTTCTTGCAAATTAGAGGGGGAAAGAAAGGAGTAATTGTGAAGAATAATTTTAAGAAGATGTTTTTGGAGATGGAAAGAGGTTGGGTTTGGAAGGATGGCAGGGAGGGTGAAAGGAAACCCTTCCTAAGTCAGGAGAACGCTCAGGAGTTGGAGCAGGGGGACCAGCCTAACAAGGGGTTGAGTGAAGTTGTCAGGAAGAATAAAAGGGGGTGGAAACACAGCTAAGTGGTCCTTAGCTGTCTGACTCAGGGATATGAGATGCAGTCTTTGTGGGTTGAGCTATAGGCACCTATGTGAGGGAGGCCTGGAGGCTATGATCCATTGGTTGACTGCAAAGCCTCTGAAAAGACACTGTTAGGTAATGAAGAGATGGTTCTTTTCTGGAGAATAGAGATATTTGTGATGGCATGTCTGCCCATTACTTCATAGCAGGACTGCTACAAATGTGGGGCTTAAAACTGCCAGTGAAGATTCAAGTAATGTTGTTGGGTACAGGGTAGAAATAGAGACCTTTAACACTACTTCTGCCTCTCTGCTGTCTACCGGGCTACCACTGTCACACCATTGCGCCAGTGTGCTGCGTAATGAAAGCTTTGAGAAGCTGGCTGGAGACAACTACATGGCAGCAGTCCGGAACACACTCAGGATTTCCTGGTGGCAAACAAACTTGGCTTCTCTAGTTTTCCCCTACAGTTTTACATCCTGTAAACTTACTGACTCTTCTCCTCTGTTCTGTCACCCAGATCTACGACACTCTCCTTTGAGACCTCGTTATTTCCTCATTTTCAGTAGCTGCAAAGCCACTATCCGTGGGAGAAAGGGGCCCTGAAAGATCAGGACGCAAAGAACTTCAGAAAAGTTTATAATTACTATTAGATAGCTAGCTAGGTAGAATTATGCGTATATGTAAATAGCTGCCTCCCTTAACCAGCTAATAACAATACCACGTGGTCCTGTTGTCAAGTCCTGTACTGTTCTGCTGTGTATTTTAATCTCAGAACGTAAATTCTAGAGAGGAAGGTCATGTTCTGTTTGACCAGCTTCTCTATCACTTCCTAGCACTTTCTTCAACATGAAGCCACAGGAGTCTATCAGAAACCATCATCATTAGCAGTAGGGATGGATATATATTTGCATGTATGTATGTATATATTTCAACTTTCGAAAACACTGAAAAAAACAGTGGATTCAGTTTTATTTACTTTTAGGGCCCAGATATCTGAGGGTGAGGAGTCTAAAGGCATGAGAGCTCCATTCATGGACAGAAGAAAGGGATGAGAAATTACTCTTTTGGGATGAGCTGAGAAAAATATTTTCTCTGTAAATGCTTCCTAGTTCTAGGGAACCTTGAAATTCTTACACAGGTGGGTGCGGATTGCTAAGAGTCTGAAAATCATTGACCTCAATGTGCATCTTCTCAGAAACGCACATGGCATTAGGTAGGTAAGGGACTGTATGTTGATTAACCGTAGAAGGAAGAAAACAAGTCTGCTAAGAGGGGGATTTTGGGTATCTGTCGGATGGACATTTATTTGGATAGCTGATATCAAAGCCACTGGTAATTCTGTTAGACTCCCAACATCTTCCCGTGGACTTGCACTTAAGATACTCTGCTAGCAGCAGGCACTGAAGGGCCAATTTGCCTTGGAGCTTTTCTTTGTACATTAGTGTCCATTATAAGGTAATGGATGTCTGTCAGTGTCCATATGTCAGCAACCAATTAATTCAGCTCACTACTTCTCCCCGGTAATCGCTAATCACTGGGCCATCCAGTGCCACATGATATTTCGTACCCTTCTGACCTCCGCAAGCAGCATTTACAGGAGGACATGAGAAAGTGACATGGACTGTCTCATAGTCATAAACTGACAGGCAACCTCAGTTAGAAGAGAAATAGATATTTTTTAATAGAATTTTTTTTCAGGAGGATTTATATTAAGTATTATATGTTCAGTTTAATATATTAAGATGGTTACATTAATATTTTAATATATCCATGGAGTATATTAATATGTAATAAGATTATATATTAAGTATTAGATGTAGAATACGTTTGGTAAGAGATATTTTTGCATAAAGGTGAAGAATGATTATGTAGTAAGTTTTTAGTTCTTTTTAAAAATTTGTGTTTTGTTAGAAGAAATAATACGTTAAGTGATTGCATTGCGAAGAACATTTATTAGTCAACAAGATAGGGAGATGCAGACAAGATAAAAAGGCCCGAGGTAAAAAACAAACAACTGAATTCAAATGGGTTAGACAGTCCTACAGAGACTAAACTGGACAGGAGAGGCATGAGGTATAGGGCCCTGTCTTTATGTTAATGATATTATAATAAGAAACACTATTAACCCGTCGTCCTTTCTGACCCATCTAGAGGACAGAGTAGAACTGCCCCATAGGGTTTCCAAGGAGCGGCTGGTGGATTTGAACTGACGGCCTTTTGGTTAGCAGCCGTATCACTTAACCACTGCGCCACCAGGGCTCTGAGAAATACCACTAACTGGTTAGGGTCGTGTCGATTCCGACTCATACGACCCTATAGGACAGAGTAGAACTGCCCCATAGGGTTTCCAAGGAGCAGCTGGTGGATTAGAACTGCCGACCTTTTGGTTACCAGCCAAGCTCTTAACCACTGTGCCACCAGGGTTTCCAGAAACACCACTAGTAAGAGGTAATTTGGGATGGAGGGACAACTGTCCTAGCTGCTTGCCCCGTGGGAAGAGCGGGAAGGAGGCTGTGTGGAATTAGTGAAGTCGACATAGGCGAAGGCTTGGGTTACAAATAAGAGGAAATGTACCAAAGCTTGGAGCTTGAAAACTTCTCGGGAACTGCCAGCCTGCATCTTTCCCACACACGTCGAACGTAACTGGGGTTGCTTTATTTGATAAGCGCTCCAGGCACAGCTCCTGGGACCTATTAAAACTGCCCTTGAGTCTATTGCGTCAGAGTAGAGCTGTGTTCCATAGGGCTTTCAATGGATGATTTTTCAGAAGTAGATTGCCAGGCCTTTCTTCCAAGCACCTCTAGATAGAGTCAAACCTCCAACCTTTTGGTTAGCAGCTGAGCATGTTAACTGTTTGCAGCGCTCAGGGACTCCTTTGGATCCTATGAGCTTTTCATAAATCCATGAAGATATTTGAGATAGGAAAAAAAATTCAATGTATCCAATATGTGATGAGAAAACTACAAAATTGAAATTTAGAAAAATTTTAATTGTTTCAAAAACATGTCAAATCCATTAATGGTTAAATATAAATTTTATCCTCAAAATTGCATTACATTTGGAAATAATGTATAAGTTAAATTTTCTTATTTACCAAGAATCCCTAAGTGTGCATAGTAACTGCCAAGACAGCATAAACCCACTGCCGTTGAGTCAATTCCGACTCATAGCGACCGAATAGAACTGCCCCGTAGGGTTTCCAAGGCTGTAAATCTTTACAGAAGCAGACTGCCACATTTTCTCGCGGGGAGCTGCTGGTGGGTTCCAACCATCGACCTTTTGGTTAGCAGCTGAGTGCTTAACCACTCCAACACGAGGCAGCACAGCCAATTATAAATTAAATGAGTTATTTGTTGCCAACCAACAACACAAAAGAACACCTACATAGTGCCCAGCACTTTTCTAAGTCCTTATATGTATTAATTCACTTATGATATTAACCCATGTTATAAGTACTAATATTATTTCTATTTTATAAATGAGGCAGAGAGATGCCAATTAACTTGTTCCGGGTCACATATCTCATAAAAGTGGAGCTGGGATTTTAACATAGTTCTTAACCATCATTCCATGCTGTCTCTCAAAAGAATTATTACAAAATCCTTCAAAAAATTGTAAAGTAAAAAGCTATGTTCTAATGTGGAATATGTGGGTATGTCAATATGCTTGAAATGACGTGAGGCGGGCCTTTAGAAGCAAGAGTGCTCGGATCCTCCAGATACTGCCAGTGGCTTTGGGAGTGGTCAGGTATGGAGAGTGCGTTGGTTAACCAAATCAGCTTCAGGGGTCGAACCTGAGGCTTTGAAACGTTGAAGAAGCCATGAGCTGGGAAATCACAGGTTATGTTCCACTAGTGGCTTTCTTACACTTCGTGGTTTACTAGCAATTCCAGCATTTTACAATCTTGACTGTTTTAGACCAGACCAGGCTCAACTAGAGGGTGTCAGCGGCAACCATATCCCAGAACCTCCTGGTCTCCGTGGCTAATGCAGCCTGCTTTACATCTTCATGGAATCAGAACTGGATCTTTTCTGAATATGCAATCTTTGAATGAGCTGGGATTATCCCTATTTCTCTCTTTATTAGCAAGTCATTACAGCCATTTCTTTGGATTAGAAAGAGAAGAAAGAATGAACATAAGCAAAAGGCATAAACTAATGGTTTTTCCCTAATGCTACAGCAATTTACGGTGGCTTGAATTAAATAACAAAATTGCTGTCATGTTAAATTTAACACATTGTATTTTAGCAATATGATCATCTGATAGCATCTCCAAGTGCAGACAGAATTACAAAGTAAGTTTTATAAATTGTA
The DNA here is from genome assembly GCF_000243295.1 of Trichechus manatus latirostris. NCBI lineage: Eukaryota > Metazoa > Chordata > Mammalia > Sirenia > Trichechidae > Trichechus > Trichechus manatus. Next base: position 8,442,917 of record NW_004444038.1, read on the forward strand.
AATTCATTCAACAAAAGATGGTTCAGAAAGATATTAGAGAGTGTGTTACCAAAGTTTAAGATAAAAAAAAAAATCACTTTTTCCTGTTATGTGTTTAACTATGTGAGATGAACAGAACTGGAATTTCCTATGCACGTAGAGAGGAGGAGATTTAAAGATCTCTTCTGCTTTATGCTTTTAGAGCACAACTTTTTCGCACTTCCTTTCTCCTAGTGAAGTGTTTGCTGGTATGTATTTTTTCCCTCCTGTCTTTAGCATTATGGGGTATTTCATTGACACCGAGGATCTTCCCGTGTCTCTCTGTCTTTCTCCTCCTCAACATTTCTGCCAGAATTTAGAGAAGGCAGGTGGAAGATGCCCGCAATGCACCCACTGCCAATTAAAAATTTCCCTGTCTGCTGCAGCAGCCACGTACTTGGCAAGGATTTGCCGTGATGAGTCCTGTGCTGATCTGTGGGCCCAATTCTAGCTATAGGTAATGGGGAGCACCTATTTTCATGACTTCAGAGATTCAGTAAAATTATCGGCTAGTAATATGTTAGTTGTTATTTGGAGTCCCTGGCTGGCGCAAACAGTTAATGCTCTCAGCTTTTAACCCAAAGATTAGAGGTTCAAGTCCACCCACAGGTGCCTTGGAAGAAAAGCCTGGTGATCTACTTCCAAAAAACCCGATGGAGCACACTTCTAGTATGATACCCATGGCGTCACCATGGGTTGGAAGTTCATTTACTTGTGATTAATAATTAGTAGCACTACTTAAGAACAAGAAACACTTTTCTCTATACTGACAGTTTCTCAAACTGAGAAAGAACATCAAATTGAGGAAAATTTGGAACCCATGTATGTTTTCTGCTACCTGACCCCTCTTCTTTAAAAGTTGCAGATAGTATGATAAAGCTGTTGGCAAGCTATACTGGCTCCTCGTTTTCAGATCAGCTTCTTGGAAATATACTGCAAAATCCTGGAGTTTAGAGACTATTTTAAAAACAACCACAAGATTAGTATTTTGGTTAAGCCTACTGCTTCTCCAGTGTCTCATATCTTTGCGACCCTGCTGAGGCGATTAGCTTTGCAGCTTAGTGAAGAACAGTTTGTTCGAATCGTGGCTGTCACTGACTAGCTGTGTGACCTGGGATAAGTTATTTACTCCCTCTAGGCCTCCATTTTTTCACCTGACAAATGGCATCATTATCTTCTCCTACGTGGGGACTGTAGGTGTAGACAGCTCTTGCCTTTATCTAAGCTCTGTAGATTTTTCGGTAGGACCAGCCACACCATTGAGAAGATGCGCTCAAATAGAAAACAGCTCACAACTTCCATCAAATAATGGTCTCTTATTTGATGGGAGGCAAGGATGGAGAGACTTTGTCTCACTTTGGACATGTTATCAGGAGGGACCAGTCCCTGGAGAAGGTCATCATGCTTGGTAAAGTAGAGGGTCAGGGAAAAAGAGGAAGACCCTGAAGGGGATGGATTGACAGTGGCCGCAACAATGGGCTCGAACGTGGCAATGATTATGAGGCTGGCGCAGGACCGGGCAGGGTATCATTCTATTGTACGTGGGGTCGCTATGAGTCAGAACCGACTCGACAGCATCTAACAAAAACAACAATTTTGTTTATGACCATTTCATGAGTAATAATTTATCCAGTGCCCATCATAGAGCACCCAAATGCATGGTCCTGGATCTGGAAGTTTAACAGAAACAGCACATAAGAACACAGTTGGCACCTTCATTTGAATCGACTGTTTCTTTTTCATTAAAAATAAAATGTTTCACAAGACCAGGTAATGTTTTCTTTTCTAATCCAGCCGCATACTTCCGTTTCAGGGTTTTATGAGGGAGTTGCTTCCTTCTGCCTCTATTTTTATGAATCTGTGAATTGGGGGCGTTCAGTGTGATGCTGAGGAAAGCTGGCTGAAGAGTCAGAGAAAGGCTCTGAAGTGAAGGCACGCACGCTGTTACTATGCTGATTACAAGAGAGTATGTGGGGACGGTTTGATGAGCTAAAGGGCAACAAATGACGAAGCGTGCTAGAGTATGTTCAACAATTGGAAAACCACACATATATAGACATTTTCATCCCTGTTTTTAGAAGAAAGGAGTTACTACCGATTCTCTCCCGAGGCTGTAATTTTAGTGAGCTTCTTATGACTTAAAAGAAAAAAAAAAAACACATCAAAACCAAACCTGTTGCCGTGAAGTCGATCCCGACTTGTAGCAATAGGACACAGTAGAACTGCCCCATAGGGTTTCCAAGGAGCGCCTGGTGGATTCGAACTGCCAACCTTGTGGTTAGCAGCCAAGCTTCTAACCATTGCATCACCAGGGCTCCATGACTTAAACGTATGGAAATGTTTTCATATTTTTGTAAATCAGATTTAATGCTACCTTATTGTGAGCAGCCCCCAAATGCCAAAGTGATCTTTATAAAATGACAAATTGGAGAAATAAATAGGCTGAAGAAAAATTACACTACATAAATTAAAAAAAGAATTTGTTGTTGCTTTATTTTATTTTTCACGTAGGATAGAGAGTTGTCCTGCTCTGTTACAGATTTATTTTTAATAGAGATCAAGACCCGCAAGCTTTATTCCTTGTCTCCTGTTAGTGTTACAGACTTAGTCCTAGTTGTAGTAATGGTTGTGATGCTGTAGATTAAGAAACACACCTACTAGAACTTCTAGTACAATAATTTTGGAAACCATCATACTAACCTCATTTAATAGGTGAAGAAGATGAAGTTCTGAGAGTTTAAATAATGATTTATATCAAACTCTACAGCTTGTAGAGAAAGAGCTGGGTCTGGGGGGTCTACCGGGTTTCCCCTAACTTGAGGGAAGTCCCTTAACTTCCGAAGGCCGTAGATCTCTCTGTAGTAGAATGCAAAGAAGCGTGCATTAAATAATTTCTGAGGCACATGCCAACTCTAAGTGCTTGGATTCTATGTAGGCAGAAACAATTTGCATAATAATATCCCCAGAGCCAAAAGAATGTTTTCAATAAAATAACTCAAGAAAATTCACATTTTAAAACCAAGTAGCGAAATAATATAACTATTACATTTTATTTGTGTTATTAATATTGTTTTATTCTTTTTAAAATGCTTGATTATGACTACATTCAAAAGGAAATGCTGATGTTGTGTTTTAAAAAAACAAAAAATGTTGGTAGGGAATAAAAACTATGGTGCTAAGCCTTCTTAAATGCTCCTGAACTGAACTTGGGGCCAAGGACTCTTGGAAGGGCAGAAATCAGGTTTCTTCCATAGGCTTCCTTTATAAAACATAACTAATAAAAGGCATAGCTTCTTCCAGATTTATAAAATAAATTGAATTCAAGCTTGATATCGAAGTCATTGTTTCTTAGTAATATTTAGTGTTGCTCTTTTGTGAGAAAAAGGGACCCTTCTTGGTTAAATAGACATTTCCTCTGGTACATATGGGGTGTGTGTGACATTTTTACACACGCTGAAAATTAGGGTTGAGAAGTCATTTACATCACGCTCTCTGGGTGTCCAACAGTGACTGATATAAATATTTTATTAGGCAAACCTGCAGGATTCTGAAGATTATATGTCTTATCAAGTTGACCCTTATAATTATGTTGTCTTGTGTAACCGTGGGATCTCTTTTAATTCTGCAGTTCTCTGGTAAATATTGAACCATAAGAAAGGTATACAACACTCAGCAAAGACAACGGAGGATCAAAAACGATGTAAACAGAGTTTCTGTGCGTTTGTGCAAAGATGCACTTCCTTTTAGTCCTCTAGACACCTAACGACTTGGAGGAAGGGCCTAATTAGCGAGAAAACAGATCAGGTCACGGTACTTTTTGATCCCACTTTGTCACCTCTTCCTCTGATAGTGCTTTGGACCCTTCTTTTTTTCCTTCTGCAGTGACACTTTAGGATTGAGTCAGATTTAACCTGAGGAGGGGCCAGGGTAGCCGGGGAGGGAAGAGCCCAAAGGTTGGCTGGGGACCTCTGGATTTCCGTTTTCCTCTCTGGCCTGACGCTTTTGTTTCTTCTTATTATCCTTGTGTGTTTAAGCCCCCGGCTGCCCCGCGGGCATGGCCATCAAAGTGCCGCGCGTATGACCCTCTGGTGCAAACGCCTCTGGGCTCCGGCATGGGGCAGCTTGCAGTGATACAGAGCCTGTTAGCCCCTCAGTGTGCGCCAGGTGGGGTGGTCACAGGTCAGTCCTGCAGTCATTGATGTGCTGCCGTCCCCTCTTCAGGCCTGTTTCTTATCTTCCTCCGTGTCCCACAGAGCTCAGCCCCGTGCCCAGCCCCCTTTGAAGCTAATGGAGGCTGTCCTTTGGAGGAGCCTGGCGGGGGTTCAGGACTGGGAGGTCAGCTGAGTCCTTCATTCGCCTGTATCATCGCTCCGCCTCGCTCTTTTTTTTTTTTTTTAATTTTTTCCTTCCCCCTCCTTGCTCTTCTCATTTAGCTCATTCATACCCAAAGATGATTCTCTTTCTCACATCCCACACAGACATGTCCAAACACAGGTCTTTAAAGAAAAGTTTATGAGCCGAACAAAACAGCAGACAGTGAGCCCAGGGGCCACCATCCATGTTGAATTCTGAGTCGTATGAGATGTAAAATTAAGGAAATTTCTACGGAATTGTGTAGCAATTTAAGAAATATTCTTTCTTTTCTGGCTTTACTGAGGGTGCTTTTCTGTCAGCTATGTATTTAGTTATGTTCTATGAACAGTTTTAAAATGACTTGTAGTCCCAGGGTCTCATCTTGTAATCTAAGCTGTATTTAATCTTGTGTTCGACCCACCCCAGCATGGGTGGGGGACTGGTGGTCGGTCAGCCAAGAGTCTGTTAACTTCAAGTACTTGTTACTGTCCTGACCAGGAAGGCAGCTAAGGGAGACATAAATCAAGGGCTTAGGAGGTTCAAGGACAAGACTATGGAGTTAGGGAACTTCTGAGTAAACATGGTGACTCTCATTCAGATTGGTCTTCAGTGCGTAAATGGTTATGCAAACTGCACTAGTTATGTATATGCGTATATATTATACACAATTCATAATGCATAATATATATGCATTCATATGTATATATACGTATATATACACATAACCCCCCTAAAAAAACGCTTGCTGTTGAGTCAATTCCAACTCATAGCGACCCTTTAGGAGAGAGTAGAAGTACCCCACAGGGTTTCCCAGGAGTGGCTGGTGGATTTGAACTGCCGATCTTTTGGTTAGCAGCTGTCATGGATTGAATTGTGTCCTCCCCCCAAAAAAATGTGTGTATCAGTTTGCCTGGGCCATGATTCCTGGTATTGTGTGATTTTCCTATATGTTGTAAATCCTGCCTCTATGATGTTAATGAGGGAGGATGGGCGGCAGTTGTGTTAGTGAGGCAGGACTCAATCTACAAGACTGGATTGTATACTGAGGCAATCTCTTGAGATATAGAAGAGAGAAACAAGCAGAGAGACAGGGGGACCTCATACCACCAAGAAAGCAGTGCCAGGAGCAGAGCGTGTCCTTTGGATCCTGGGTTGCTGTGCAGAGAAGCTGCTAGTCCGGGGAAACGATGAGAAGGCTGACAGAGAGAAAGCCTTCTCCTGGAGCTGACAGCCTGAATTTGGACTTTTAGCCTACTTTACTGTAAGGAAATAAACTTCTCTTTGTTAAAACCATCCAGTTGTGGTATTTCTGTTATAGCAGCACTAGATGACTAAGACAGTAGCCAAGCTCTTAACCACTGCGCCACCAGGGCTCCTGTGTATACTTATACATACATATATACACATGCATATGCATACACACACACACACACACACACACACACACACACACAAACACAAACTAGTTGCCATGGAGTCAGTTCTGACTCATGGCAATCCCATGTGTGTCAGAGTGGAACCGTGCTCTGTAGCATTTTTCAATGGCTGATTTTTTGGAAGTAGATTGCCAGGCCTTTCTCTCTAGGCACCTCTGGGTGGAATTGAACCACTAACCTTTCATTTAGTGGCCCAGTGCTTAACTGTGCCACCCAGGGACTCCATGTGTATATATAAGTATATATACATATGGAGCCCTGATGGCACAGTGTTTAAGAAGTCGTCTGCTAACTAAAAGGTCGGCAGTTTGAATCTACCACCTGCTCCTTGGAAGCCCTATGGGGCAGTTCTACTCTGTCCTATAGGATCTCTATGAGTCAGAATCAACTCAACGGCAATGGGTCTAGTTTTTTTTTGTTATGGATTGAATTGTGCCCCACCCAAATATCTATCAACTTGGCTAGGCTATAATTCCCAGTATTGTGTGATAGTCCACCATTTTGTCATCTGATGTGATTTTCCTATGTGTTGTAAATCTATCTCTATGATATTAATGGGATGGGATTAGCAGCAGTTATATTGATGAGACTCAGTCTACAAGATTAGATTGTGTTTTAAGCCAATCTCTTTTGAGATATAAAAGAGAGAAGTGAGCAGAGAAACACGGGGACCTCATACCACCAAGAAACAAGAGCCAGGAGAACAGTGTGTCCTGTAGACCCGAGGTCCCTGCGCTGGGAAGCTCCTGGACCAGGGAAAGATTGATGACAAGGATCTTACTCCAGAACCGACAGAGACAGAAAACCTTCCCCTGGAGCTGGCACCCTGAATTTGGGCTTCTAGCCTCCTAGACTATGACAGACTAAATTTCTCTTTGTAAAAGCCATCCACTTGTGGTATTTCTGTTATAGCAATACAAGATAACTAAGACAGTTTTGGTGTATATATATGTGTGTGTGTGTGTGTGTGTGTATGTTCTGTGCAATTTTATCACATGGGTGCCTTAATGTAACTACTACCACAATCAAGATACATAAATGTAGTGTCAATCTAGACTCTTTCTATCATACAATATGTTTGCTGGAGCCCTGGTGGTGCAGTGGTTAAGAGCTCAGCTGCTAACCAAAAGGTTGACAATCTGAATTCACCATCCTTTCTTTCAGATCTCTGTGGGACAGTTCTACTCTGTCCTGTAGGGTCACTATGAGTCAGAATAGACTTAAGGGCAACAGTTTTTTTTTTTTTTTTCCCTCTATGTTTGTTTACCAACCACGCCCTCCCCCTGTGAGATATTTCTATAAGTGCTTCTATGCCAATTTTTTTTTGTACATGTTGCTTTAAAAAAAACTTAGCATAGCATGCTTACAAACATACCTCACAGAGGGAGGGCACGGTTGGCAAACAGACATAGAAGGTGCACTTTATTGGCTTAAAAAATACAGTATTTAGGTCTTCTTTTATTTATTTCAACATCCTTTTGCAATTTTCGGTGTACAGATCCTGTACATGTTTTGTTAGATTTATACCTAAGAATTTTCTTTGGAGCAGTTGTAAACGGTACCGTGTTTTTAGTTTCGGTTGCCCTGTTCGTTGTTGGATATAGAAACACAATTAATTTCTGTATGTTTATCTTGTATCCTGTCACCCTTTTGAATTTACTTATTCTAGTGTTTTGTAGATTTCTTGGAATTTTCTACATAGACAGTTGTGTCATCTGCAAATAGAGACTGTTTTATTTCTTCTTTCCAATCCATATGCCTTTTATTTCGTTTTCTTGCTTTAGTGCAACTTGCTTTAGTAGAACTTCTAGTGTTAGGCTGAGTAAGCAGGGAAGAGCAGACATCCTTTCCTTTTTCCCAGACTTAGGGGAAAGTATTTATCCTTTTACCATTATGTATCATGTTAACTCTAGGTTTTTCATAGGTGTTCTTTATAAGGTGTAGGAAGTCCCCCTTTGTTCCTGGTTTGCTGACAGTATTTATCATAAATGGGTAATGTATTTTGTGCAGTGTTATTTCTGCAATAGTTAATATGATCATATGGTTTTTCTTTAGCTTATTGATATGATGAATTACATTGATTGATTACTGACTGTTGAGTCAGCTTTGCATCCCTGGAATAAATCCCACTTAGTCATGGTGCATTATTCTTTTTATACATTCCTGGATTTGAGTTCCTAATATTTTTTGAGGATTTTTATACCTAAATTTATGACAGAAATTGGTACACAGTTTTGCTTTTGTCTGATTTTGGTGACAGGGTAATAGGAGCCTCATAAAGTCTATCAGGAAGTGTTCCTTCCTCTTCTTTATTTGGAAGAGGTTAATTGTTCTTTAAATGTTTGTAAAACTCTCCAGTGAAACCATCTGGGTGTGGTGATGTCTTTCTCTGGAGCTTTTAAATTACAAATTCAGATTTCTTCAATAGTTTCAAGACTACACACCTTTTATTTCTACAAAGCAGGGGGCAGACACTCAGACAGCTTCTTTGGGCTCGAGGCACAGGGCTTGTGTGGAAGGAAAGGAGTAAGAAGTGGAGATGGTATGGGTCGGCATCATTGTGATCCTGAGATTCCTCACTTGTCAGACGGTCCGTTTGTTGGATACAGCATGCAACCAAAAAGTTCATCTTTATTTTTATACATTATATCCCCAAAGCAGTTTTGGAATTATTTTGATAAACTTTACCATTTCCTATTTAAAATTTTGGATGTTTACAATATAGAAATACTTCTGGTCTTAACCTGTCCCTGCTTCTTCTTGCCTCTCCCCACCCCCATCTCTCCTTCTCTGTCCATTATATTTAGAAGTATATGTCCAAAATCCATTTCTTTTCTTGAATCAGTTACAAAAGAAGCAAGTATCTGCTCCTATTACTAACGGAGGCTGAACATCTCTTCCAAGCATGTTCTCTACCTGGATGAAGTCACATTTTTTAAACCATTCCATCCATGTTTCCTGGTTAGGAAATCCTGGGATTCCCCTTCTGAACTACATGTGTGTCAGCCCAGGAGGTGTTATTTGCAAAGTCTCAAGGCTTCTAGGATGTAATCTCTCCTTTACATTTTGCTGTTTAGAATTTATCTGTGGAAAAATATAAGAATCTGATGCTCCGTATCTGACAATGTGGAGTAAGTACACTGTTGTGTGGCCTTGGCCAAGTCCGTTTCCCTCCTGGTTCTGTGAAAATACTTGCTATTAGATAATGTTTGTAAAGCTCTTTCAAATGCATTGTTTTAAAAGTGCATTTTTTTTTCATTAAGCTGGGAAGGAGATGTAAATTATGTCATCAAGGCCCTTGAAACAATAATTATTTGTCTTTATGAAATATATCTTGTAGTAGTTCCAATTTTTTTTTTTTTAATGAAAAACAGCTGCTGAAAAGAACATTTGTTTGATTGCCCGTGGTTGGTAAAATAAGGGAGTGATTAATACTTGGAGCCGTGTGACACACGTGCAGAAGATTTTAGGGGAAAGGACCATTTTGGGGGCTTGTTTTATTGTGTGTAGGATCAAGAAAGTCACACTAATTCCTACGTGGTCCCTGGTGCGAGGGAGAAACTGACCCCCCCCATCCTCTCACCCACCCAACAGAGCAAAACTGGCCCGTCTAGGATGATCCTGCAGGCAAAGCTCCTGTTACTTAGGGGTGCATTATTGCCGGTAAATAAAAGGCTCTCATTGTGGTGTTTATAACGTTAAGGGAGATGGATGCTGCATTAAAGCTTGCACCCCAGTGCAGGTCATGTTTTTCTGAAAGAAGGTGCTGGGTAAATAGCAGATGCAGATTCTATCAATGATATATCCTGTGACTGCTATTTATTTTACCTTAAAAATGTGTGAAACCCTTCTGATCTTTTTATTTCTTAGGGGTTGAACAATTGCAGCATTCAGAGACATTTAAATAATGCTTAATTTTTAAAGCAAGAGAATTAGACAGATGGATGCGTTCAGCCCAGAATTCAGATCGAGTTTCTGTTTTTTAAGCTTAATATGTGATATTAGCCTATTAAATGGCTTCCCTTTATTTGATATATTCTCTATCCCCATTAGACGTCATTTCCATTGATGTTTTGCATTGTTTGCACGTTGGCACTTCTTATATTAAACTACAGGGGCTAAAGGGGGAAAATAATTAGATTTATGGCTTTGTACTTTTAGTTTTCAATTCAAAGACCTATTCAAAAATAACTCATGATACAGTACATGTGAGACAATTTTCTACTTAAATGAGCTTATCAAAATGAAATATTTCCTTTCGTGCTTTTTCTGCAAACGAGGAAAACAGACGACCCCTCCCCTCAGTGGAAGCACATCCTGTAACTTCCCACAGCACCGAAAACTGTTATACACAACAGTTATCGTTAGCACACTTAATGAGGATCGTTTCTATGTAATTTCTTAAAACTCAAGACTTTCTTAGGCTAGGTGGAAGACAATGACCTCCTGAACCTTATGGCAAGAAGAAGAATTTTTGAATGGCCTCTCTCAGGCACATTGGTGGGAGGGAGGCAGTTCTAACAACAGTAGGAGATCTATAGCGTGTGATGCTCAGAGCGTCTGGTACACATTATTCTTTGGACTGAAACACAGAGATCCTGAAGATTGTGGGGAAAGGAGGCCACCGCCCTTGAGGGTGTCACAGCTCCAGGTCTACACACCTATCTGCTAGGTGGCTGTCTTTTCATGGGAATAAAGATTCTGTGGCACAATTAGAGCCAAGGCTTAAAGAGCAAACAATTTTAGGCCACATGACATTGTTTTGTGATTAGAGATTTGACTGAAGATGAGCAAGAAAGGGTAAGGCACCTGTGTGCTTCACAGTAGGGGCTGAGGAGGCTACAGTGCGTGCCAGAGGCCGGGACTGAGTCCTCCAGCTCTCAGCCAGGTCCCTTGCCTGCCATATGCTGGAAGGCCACATCGGTCGCTGATAGTTCCAAAGGAACACGAAACCACCACCGCCACCGACCCCTTTCTGAAGACCTCTTAGGTGATCGCTTCCTGTCTCTGCTCCTCAATGTTCTTATCTAGACCAGGCGCTCCCTTGACTCAGGAATCATACTTAACTTGCCCAGAGTTGCACCCATCGCAGCTCCTTTGTAAAATATCTGTGAATTGAGTGAAAGTGAAGAGGTTGATGTGGCTGAACTGCAGGGTCTTTTCTGCTTTTTTAATTTTTTTATTTTGCTTTAGGTGAAAGTTTACAGCTCAAGTTAATTTCTTATACAAAAATTTATACACGCATTGTTATGTGACCCTAGATGCAATCCCCACAATGCGACAGCACACTCCCCATTTCCACCCCAGGTTTCCCATATCCATTCAACCAGCTCCTGTCCCTTTCTGCCCTCGCATCCTGCCTCCAGACAGAAGCTGTCCATTTAGTCTCGTGTATCTACTTGAACTAAGAAGCACACTCCTCACGAGTATTATTTTATCTTTAATAGTTCAGTCTAATCTTTGTCCAAAGAGTTGGCTTCGGGAATGGTCTCAGTTCTGGGTTAACAGAGAGTACAGGGACCAGGTCTTCTGGGGTTCCTCCAGTCTCAGACCATTAAGTCTGGTCTTTTTACGTGTATTTGTGTTCTGCACCACACTTTGCTCCTGCTCCATCAGGGACTCTCTGTTGTGTTCTCTGTCAGGGTGGTCATTGGTGGTAGCCGGGCACAATCTAGTTCTTCTGGTCTCAGGCTGATTGAGTCTCTTGTTTATGTGGCCCCTTTTATCTCTTGGGCTAATATTTTCCTTGTGTCTTTGGTGTTCTTCATTCTCCTTTGCTCCAGGTGGGTTGGGACCAACTGATGCATGTTAGATGGCTGCTTGCAAGCTTTTAAGACCCCGGACACCACTCACCAAAGTGGGACGCAGAATATTTTCTTAATAAACTTTGTTATGCCAGTTGACCTAGATGTCCCCTGAAAGCATGGTCCCCAGACCCCTGCCCCTGCTACTCTGTCCCTCAAAGTGTTTGGTTGTATTCAAGAAACTTCTTAGCTTTTGGTTTAGTCCAGTTGTGCTGACTTCCTCTGTATTGTGTGTGTCCTTCCTTACACCTAAGATAATTCTTGCCTACTGTCTAATTAATGAATTCCCCTAACCTTCGCTTCCCACACTTGTAACCATTAAATAATGTTTTCTTCTGTGTTTAAACCTTTTCTTGAGTTCTTATAATAGCGGTCTCATACAATATTTGTCCTTTTTCAACTGACTAATTTCCCTCAGCATAATGCCTTCCAGATTCATCCATGTTGTGAGATGTTTCACGGATTCATTATTATTCTTTATCGTTGCACAGTATTCCATTGTGTGAATATACCGTAATTTTGTGAATATATCTGTTCGTCCATTGATGGGCACCCATGTTGTTTCCATCTTTTTACTATTGTGAACAGTGCTACAGTGAACATGGGTGTGCATATGTCTATTCATGTGATGGTTCTTATTTCTCTAGGATATATTCCAAGGAGCAGGATTGCTGGATTGTATGGGACTTCTATTTCTACTTTTTAAGGAAGTGCCAAATCGATTTCCAAAGTTGTTGTACCATTTTACATTCCCACCAGTAGTGTATAAGTGTTCCAGTCTCTCCACAGCCTCTCCAACATTTATTATTTTGTGCTTTTTGGATTAATGCTAGTCTGGTTGGGGTGAGATGGTATCTCATTGTAGTTTTGATTTGCGTTTCTCTAATGGCTAATGATCATGAGCATTTCCTCATGTGTCTGTTAGCCACCTGAATGTCTTCTTTGGTGAAGTGCCTGTTCATATCCTTTGCCAACTTTTTAATTGGGTTATTTGTCTTTTTGTTGTTGAGCTTTTGCAGTATCTTACAGATTTTAGAAATTAGACGCTGATCAGATCTGTTGCAGTCAAAATTTTTTCCCAGTCTGTAGGTTGTCTTTTTACTCTTTTGGTAAAGTCTTTTAATGAGCATGAGTGTTTGATTTTTAGGAGCTCCCAGTTATCTAGTTTCTCTTCTGGTGTTTGTGCATTGTTACTTATGGTTTGTATTCTGTTTATGCCAAGTATTAGGGCTCCTAGTGGTGTCCCTATTTTTTCTTCCATGATCTATATCATTTTAGATTTTATATTTTGGTCTTTGATCCATTTTAAGTTAGTTTTTGTGCATGGTGTGAGGTATGGGTCTTGTTTCATTTTTTTGCAGATAGATATCCAGTTATGCCAGCACCATTTGTTAAAGAGACTGTCTTTTCCCCATTTAACGGACTTTGGGCCTTTGTCAATATCAGCTGCTCATGGATGGATTTACGTCTGCATTCTCAGTTCTGTTCCATTGGTCTATGTATCTGTTGTTGTACCAGTACCAGGCTGTTTTGACTACTGTGGTGGTATAATAGGTTCTAAAATCAGGTAGTGTGAGACCTCCCACTTTGTTCTTCTTTCTCAGTAATGCTTTCCTTACCCCGGGCCTCTTTGGGTCTTTTCTGCTTTGCAAATTCTTTTTCAGCCCCACTTCCTAGAAGTTCACTTCTTCCTGGATGGGTAGGGAAAGAAATGTGTGAGACAGAAGAACAGGCCTTCAAGAAAGAGATGGAACCTGACTGGACAGGGGGTCGTCAAAGTGGCGTAAATTTGAAAATTAAAGAGAACTTAATTGGACGACCAGAGAAAGCATATTATAACTATTTATTTTACTTTTTTGCTGAATAAAGGAGGAAAATGCCATTTTTGTAAAATGAGAAGTAAACATTTTGGTTTTGGTTTTGTGGGGTTTTGTTTTTTAAAGCATGGCACCATGTCTGTGAACATGCCTGCTTTTCAGCTCTCAAGAAGGAAGGAAATTAAGCAAAGATTTTGGTGAGAGCATGAGTAGGCAGATTTCTGAATTAGATATGATAAAATGGAACCAGACCTTGATTCAGTAAGAATCTTACAGAACAACAACATTGAAAACCTCCCAGCCAAACTGTATCTCCTTAGAGTACACCAACCGTCACAGAAACTGTGAAGCAAGCTCACACCCCAAGCACAGGGAGAAGAGAAAACTATAGAACTAAAGGACTCGATACACAGTATTTTGGGGCTGGAGTGGTTTTGTATCCCACATAGTCCTGAAATTAGACAGAATGCTTACGCCAGCTTTGCCTTTGGCCCTTTGATCGCCTTTGGTTTCATTGCCTTCTCCAGCCACGTTCATTGCCCTTTTGGAGATGACTTCTTCCCAGATGACCTGGGAGGTTGATCTGCCTTATGGCAGTAGAGGGAACCCAGGTCACCAGGTCATCCTGAATGACTCACATACCTGGGAATCCACAGATGGCTATAGGCTTCTAGTACAGCTAGATCCAAGAGCTTAAAAACACTGTCATTTTCAATCTCTCTTTCTCCCTCTTGTATCTTTCCTTGTCTCCTTCTCTGTCCCCCCAACTTTCCCTAACCCTCACTCTGTATCTTAGCATCTCTGTTTCTTGTTGTCGGTTGTTCTCATTCCCCCCAGCTATAGAAAGCTCTGTCCATTCAGACGAGGAAATGGCTGCAGTTGGTCCCTGGAATACATTATTAGAGCTTGCCACCCAGAAAGAAGTGAGAATGACCCCTTTGGCTCCAATTTGAAAACTTCTGGAAAAGATTATGATTGGCCTTGTTAGGATCAAAAGCACTAGGATCCCAGGTGGCCCCCCCAGGACCACATAGTGTAGGAGAAGTTTCTCAAAGGAAGCGGGGGGGCGGGGGGTCTGTCAAAATAAGGGGAATAGCATAGTATGCGCAGAAGACACAGACATTAACGCCAGGTATCTACACTTACAAAGGCAGCTCTTAGCGCCATGAAAAGACCTATTTCCAAGCTGGTAACATGAGTAAAACTCATCTAGTTCAAAGAATTACTAATGGTATTTAGAGTCATTTTTTAATGTTTTGGTGACTATTAGAAGAAAAGGAGCCCTGGTGGCACAGTGGTTAAGAGCTCGGCTGCTAACCAAAAGGTCAGCAGTTCGAATCTACCAGCTGCTTCTTGGAAACTCTATGGGCCAATTCCACTCTGTCCTATAGGGTTGCTATGAGTTGGAATTGACTCGACGGCAATGAGTTTTTTTATTAGAAGAAAACAGTGCATATTTTTTCTGCTGAATTCCTGTATTTCTTGACAACTGTGAGACATAAGAGACTAAGAATCCTAAATTATGTTGGTATCATCCTCATGCTGACCACATTCTGATAGTTAATGACCAGAGGAGGCTGATCTTTTGTAGAGCACTTACCTAGAGAAGTTCTGAAGGCATTTCTTAAAAGAATTTCTTTTCCTTTCTTTCTTTTGTTTTGAAACCCAGATGATATTTTTGTTGCCTTTAAATCACTAGTTACTTTTACAATTTGTACTAGACCTGTCATAAAACAGTTTTTTAAAAGACCATTTGTAGATGCTTCTGGACACATAAGAATCCCAGCTCTTAAAAATAAATCCATGAATCTTCCATTCCAACAGACGTTCATTCCAGAATCTTAGAAGTTTAGAATTATAAAGGGTCTTGAGAAAATCTAGCAATTCCTTCCATCCATGCAGCTTCCTTCTTTGGCACTAAAAATGGACATCGAGTTGTGACATCCCACCAAGAGCCGTGATGTGCAGTTTGTTACAGCGTGGGGTAGCCATGCCATTAATGATTGTCATAATTGTTTGCGTGTTGTCTTTTACATTAAATTAGATGGTCCCTCACCAGAACTGCTACCCACAGAGCTACAAAGCACAGATTTAATCCCTCTTTCATATGACAGCCATCTAAGTTCGTGTTCCTCTTGAGACTTCTTGTTTGTAGGATAACCCAGCTTGATCTACTGTCATTTCTCCTCCTCTGAACATAGTTGAAACTATTACTTTTCAAAAGGCATCTGTGGCAAAGGGTAGTGAGGTGAACATGTCTGGAGACAGACAAACCTGGGTTACAATCCTAAATCCAACATTACCAGCTATGTGGTTTGGACTAGTCCCTCAGTGTCTTTGTGCCTCCCTTTCTTTATTTGCAAAACATGGATAAAAGTACTTACCTTGAAAGACATCCAACAGAATGGAAGAAAATATTTGGAACTGTATATCTGGTAAGAGTTTAATATCCAGAATATATAAAGAACGCCTACAATACAACAACAACAACAAAAACCAACCTAATTGAAGAATGGGGAAAGGACTTGAATAGACATTTCTCCAAAAAGGATACATACGTGGCCCATAAACACCTGAAAAGATGTTCAGCATCATTAGTCGTCAGGGAAATGCAGATCAAACCACAGTGTGCTACCCCTTCACACCTACTAAAAGGACTATTATTAGAAAAACAGAAAACAACAAGTGTTGGCCAGATGTGGAGAAATTGGATCCCTTATGCATTGCTGGTAGAGATGTAAAATGGCCCAGCTGCTATAGAAAACAGTTTGGCAGTTCCTCAAAAAGTTACACGTAGAACTACCGTTTGACCCAGCAATTCCGTTCCTAGGTATATACCCAAGAGACTTGAGAGCAGGAACTCAAACAGATACTTGTACACCCAGGTTCATTGCAGCATTATGACCATAGCCAAACGGTGGAAACAAGCCAAGGTCCATCAACAGATGAATGGATAAACAAAATGTAGTACAACCACGCGCCGCAGAACGGCCATTTGGGCAATGTCTGACTGCGTATACGTCTGTGGTCCCATAAGATAATGGCAAAACCCAAAACCAAATTCACTGCCGTTGAGTTGACTCTGACTCATAGTAACCCTATGGGACAGAGTAGAACTGCCCCATAGGGTTTCCCAGGCTATAATCTTTAGGGAAGCAGACTGCCACACCTTTTTCCTGTGGAACGGCTGGTGGGTTCAAACTGCTGACCTTTCAGTTAGCAACTGAGCACTTTAACCACCACACCACCAGGGCTCAAGGTTATAATAGAGTTCAGAAATCCTGACTAGAGAACAGGACATAGTGGATGTAACCTGATATAGCAAACGCAACAGCTTCCTGTAAACAACACATGTATCTCATGTCCTGTATACAAAGCAACCGACTGCCAGGCATATAATGGTACAGTATATATATAACCTATAACACATATGTCTTGATAGTCATAATAAACGCCGCTTTTACTGGCTTATGTATGTACTGTACTGTACTTTCTATCCTTGTTTGAATGTGAACTTTTCCCTACTTACAAATAAAAAGTTTGCCGTACAGCCCTGTGTGCTTCGACTCACAGGCAGCAGCCTATGATCTCATGTATCATGCCTTTCTTGAGTGTTAACAGCATTATCTCTCTGTTTAATGTTCTTTTAAAAATATTACTGTGAAGGGCATTAAGGCTCCCAAACGCAGCAAAACCAGTGATAGTGATAGCTGCAATGAGAGGCAAAGGAGAAGTGTCGATCTGGAAGTGAAACAAAAAGTAATTAAACAACATGAAGGTGGAAAATCGGTGAGTGCTATTGCTCCCGACGTAGACATGATCATACAACGTGTCCAAAACATGTAAGGTCCTGTTTCACAGGATGTAGCGTGGCCGTTCAGCGACGCGTGGCTGTATATACATACGATGGAGTATCGTTCAGCTATGCTGTGTCGTGGCTGAACCTTGAAAACATTCCAAAAAAACCAAACCCATTGCTGTCGAGTTAATTCTGACTCATAGCGACCCTAAAGGACAGAGTAGAAAGGCCCCACAGGGCTTCCAAGGAGCGGCTGGTGGGTTCGAACTGCCGACATTTTGATGCTAAGTGAAATAAGTTGTGTGCAAAAGAACAAGTATTGTATGATCCCACTTATACGAAATATCAAGAATAAACAAATGCATAGGACAAAAATATGTTTGTGGCTGCCAGAGGCTGCGGGTAGGGAGGAAAGGTAGTTGGAGCTGCGGGGGTTCTGAGTGTTCTGTTTCCAGACATTTTCGGAAACGGGCAGTGGTGATGGTGGCACAACATGCTGAATGAGTTAATGTCACTGAATCGTGCAGCTAATGCCAATGAATTTTACATTTAGACGTTGTTAAAATGACAAACTTTTGTTATTTATATTTACCAGAATAAAAATTAAGCAAGCAAACAAAACTGTAAAGCAGTAGCTTCAATACCAATTTAAAAAAAAAAAAACTTTCGAGTTGTGCGAATTATAGATATCTTCTGTCATAAGCCGGCCAACAGTTATTGAACTAACTAGAAGCCAGGCATATTGGGTATTTTACTGTCTAATGTAGCCTTCATATTCCACAGCAACCCTATGAGGGTTATCATTTTGCCAGTTTTACAGATGAGGGTACTGAGGTGCAATGTTGAGTTGGCTCAGATTGGCACTGGGTGTGCCTGGCCTCTTGACCTGTATGTTCGGTGCATAGTAGGGACTCTGAAAGGGCACCTATTATTGTAGTTCCCAGATGGAAATGAATGCAGAGTGAGCATACTTTCAGGCAGGAAGATGGCACTCTCCCCAACTCCCTGGCCATGTAAATGGCTCTGTGTTTGGGGTCCTCTTAGACCCTGCCAGGGTTTTCCTTCATGAACCTCCTTTAAAGCCCGGTCTTGCTCTCCCTTGCCTGGGGGCTGATGTGTTCTGTAGTAATATCAGTATAGTCGGTACCTGATACTGTATTTCATACAGTTGCCTCGAGCAGTCTTTGTATTGATGTCTGAGGTGGTATTCCATCAGGACTCTGTATGTATGGTCCCATATCAAAGCTAACCCAAATCCTCCTAATTAGCTATAGCTCCTTTACAAATGATCAACTGCAGTGTATTCTAAATAAAAATATATTAAATATAAATATTAAGTATTTTTTGAAATAGCCCAAACTAAGAGAGGAAAAAATCATTGTCTTCAAGCAGAGTCAGCATTTTAAATACACATATTTCTCAGTTTGAAATTTAATCTGATGAGAACGTTTTAAGTTTTAGGATGCTTCATTCAGTATGTGACAGAAATGTGAACGGAACTTACAAAAATGACACGCAGTCCTTCCCAGAGATGTTAATATCTTCAGAAGCCCACATGTTTAATGCTGAGACATAATATAAAAGCCTTCACGCAGGAGACAGCCCTGATTTTACCGTTTTCTGGCTGTGTAACCCGAGGCAAGCGTAGTCTGTGATTTAACTTTTTAAAGCTTAAGGCTCCATATCTGTAAAATGGGATGATGCCGCCTACATTGTAGGATTGTGAGGATTACGTGAAACAGTGTATACCAGTCTATATAAGGCATACAGTTCAGAGCCTGGCACGGTGTGGGTGTTTAATAGCTATTCCCTTCCCTTTCTTTATGATTATAGAAGAGCAACAACAAAAACCATCTGGTAATTTATTAAATATTCTCTCCATTAACATATTTCTGACTCTGGGTTTTTGTAATCCTGTACACAGACCCTCCAAGGTACCTTTTATCTTCCTGAATCCCCAAGCAATTACAAACCTAGTAAATGAAGATAACCCACCATGGATTCACGGGGGCCACTAATCCGCTCCTAGAGCAAGGCCACCTCTGGGTAAAAAGATCAACAAATATTTATCAGCTACATAACACCTCGATTAAATTCAGTGAAGCCCTTTTATAGTATTTCCTCCAGGACGGAGATAAGAAAGCCACAAAAGGCAGAACTGTTACACCTGTGTGTGTTTATCCAGGTTTTTAAAAGATAAATACTGTAATCAGGGAGTCAAATATTAGGCAATTATCAGACTTCAGAGACTAGATGATGAATTCAGTCCCTTTCTCTCCAGTCGGGTGATGGATTTAAATCAGAGACGATAATCCTGCCCCAAAGGGAGTTACACCCCTCCCCTGGACTGTGAAAGCATGCACTGCGGTCCCACTGCTTTCTATTTGTGTAGTTTGCAGAATAAGGTATGCATCTTTCTCCAGGAAACCTGGGTGTTAGTCAAAAGCTTGGTGCCGCTTATCAGCACCATTCCTGCCCTTGGACAAACGGTGTTACCGTTCTGCTATGAGTGTGCAGCAGATAGTGTGGGCACTTGGAGCTTTCAGCCAATGCTGCCTTTCTCGCTCTCTTCTAATGTCTACTATGTATTTGCCTGAGGTTATGAATCCTCTTTAACTCTGAGAGATCTGTGTTCCTGGAAACACAGTCCTGTCCGAGGGTGACCAGGTTTCTAGAAAAACAGAAGGCCTGAAAATCTATTCGACTGAACATTTTATGACTGAGCCATCCTTTTGTCTTCACTGAGTTACTTAATTCTGAAGTGCTTTGATTTACTAGTGTCTGAAATAGGATTGATAAGTCATTCCCCCTGTGCCTGGAGATTCCAAATAAGATGTCGGCAGGTACACCTAAGCACAGTGGCCAGGAGCCCAAGCTATTGCAAAGGAGAGTTGGCTCCTTAGGAGAAGGGCCCAGGCAAGAAAGGCCACCTGGTTAGGGCCCTACCTACTCAGGGACAGGGCAGACCCCCACAGTAGAGGCTTAGGAGTCACCGTTTTCCAACGATGGTGGCTTTTAAAGAGAAGGATAAAAAAAAGGGAGAACAGACCTTAAGAAAAAGAAGGTGCTGGATCCTCAGCATTTAGAACACTGCCAGGAATTTAGTGGATTCTCAATAAAATGAATGAAGCAAACAATTAAGGAAGAGGGGGAGAGGGGAGAAAAGGTAGTGGAAAGAAGAAGGAAGAAAACAAAGGGAGGCCAGTATAACCGGGCAGGAGGGTGTATGAGATACACCTGGAGAAAAGGAGCAGCGCGTGAAGGTAGCGGGAGAGCATGAGCGTTGGAAAAATATGTAATGAGACCGAAAACTTTTGGATGGTTTATGGATTGAATTGTGTCACCGCGAAATATGTTTCAACTTGGCTAGGTCATGATTGCCAGTATTGAGTGGTTGTCCACCATTTTGTGATCTGCTGTGATTTTCCTATGTGTTGTAAATCCTAACCTCTGCCTGTGGTTAATGAGGCAAGATTAGGTTATGTTAAAAAGGATTACAGTGGGATGCAACACCTTTACTCAGGTCACAACCCTGATTCGATGTAAGAGGAGTTTCCCTGAGGTGTGGCCTGCACCCCCCCCCCTTTTTATCTTATAAGAGATAAAAGGAGAGAAAAGCAAGCAGAGAGATGGAGACCTCATGCCACCAAGAAAGAAGCAAGTCCTTTGGACCCAGGGTCTCTGTGCTGAGAAGCTCCTAGACCAGGGGAGGATTGATGACAGGGACCTTCCCCCAGAGCTGACAGAGAGAGCCTTCCCCTGGAGCTGGCACCCTGAATTTGGACTTCTTGCCTCCTAGACCGTGAAAGACTAAGTTTCTGTTTGTTAAAGCCACCCGCTTGTGGTATTTCTGTCATAGCAGCAGCAAGTAACTAAGACAGATGGTTCATCATACGTACCCATCATTGAGAATGTATTTGTTATTAGGGACTATGCTAAGTAATTTGTATTCATTGTCTCATGACCTTCACATCACGTCTTTTGAGGTAGATACCGTTATCCAGACTTTACAGATGAGGAAACCAAGTTTCAGAAAATGAAGTTTCCAGGATTATACAGCTGCTAAGTGACAGAGGCAGGATTCAGAACTGTATCTGCCTTGCTTTGCTACTACATTATTCTGCTTTTGTCCACATCAGGATTTGCAAACTTTGTCTATAAAGGGCCAGATAGCAAATATCTTAAGCTATGTGGGTCATCCGATCTCTGTCACAACTACTCAACTCTGTCCTTGTAGCTCAAAAGAAGCCACAGACAATATATCAATGAATGGACATGGCTGTATTCATAAGAACAAACTTTGTTCCTAAGAATCTAGGGGGCAGATTTGGCCAGTGGGCCCTAGTATTCCGATGCCTGCTTTACATAAAAGTGGGTATCTCAACTGAGGAAAAGCAAAGAGCCCAATATGTACCCAGAGGGCGACAGACAGAGGAAAGGATAGGGAGTGGGAAGAAGCAAATATAACGGGGACAAAAGCAGGTAACTCTGCTGGCTGCCCAGAGATTACAGTGTGCAAGTTTTTGTAAGAGCTTATTTTCATCATCATTTGTGCTTCAAAAAAAAAAAAAAAAAAGATTTGTATACTTAAAAATATAAATTAAGTAACTCAGTATCCTCGGTTTGAATATTTTATTTTGTAAACCCCAGTCCTTGATAATGAACGTCTCCTTTTTTTTTTTTGTCCCCAGAACCTCCATTCTGTGATTTACCTTTCTGAAAATATGTGCAGGTTGCTTCCCAGAGGTCGTTCCCCCTCATCTGAGAGGCAATACGAGTAGTTCAGTTTATAAAGGGCTTTCTTTTCCGCCTCAGTCCTTCCATTGGCACTGATCTCTTTTTTGGAGGAGTCAAGAGAATCATTCAATGTCTTTTTATGTTTGCGACAAACATACAAAACGCGAGCATTGACAATTTTTCAACCAGTGAAAGTCAACTTATGGAAATGGATTTGATAATTTGTATGTGTATTCTCTGTCTGACGCTCTCGGTTACCAGTAGACTATTTTATTATAATTCGTTTTTTTGCTGTTGACAGTAAAATACCTTGGAAATGAAACACGGAGGTTGTGTATGAGAGCAAACTTGAACTTTCAGTTGCAAAGCATTGATCTGCATCAACAGTTCAAAGAAAAATGGCAGAAAATGGTGCCCCTTGTCCAACAAGAAAACAATTCAAGGACACAGCTGTTGACGCGCCTGGGAGCGAAACTTGTTTACTTTGTTCTGTGCCCGACCGAGTGTGCTCCAGAGGCGTTACCTTCATTTGCTTTGTCTTTTCTTCTTTGCAACATCAATGGTTTGCTTCACCTGTCCATCAGCAGTACCAAGAAACAGTTCTTCTCGTCCTTAATTAAAGTGCTTCTTCTGAGCCTCCTCCTTGCTAATTGTGTCACCTCTGCCCAGCAGTAATACTTCTTTTTGTTTGCCATTAAAATGCTTCCTTTGAATCATAGAATATTACAGTCATAAGAGACCTTCGAGGCCATCTGGCTCATTTCTAAGCTGTATTATGTCCATCAGAGAGCTTGACTGAAGTCTGGGGTCGTCCTCAGAGATGGAGTTTGCCTAGACCACAAATCCCAGGAAATTCTCTGGCTCTTGGAGTGCAAATAGAAAAGCAGAATTCTATAATTACCAGAAACCTAAGTGTTTATCCCAGAAATGAGATCTCTGAAAAAGATTAACAACCTATTTATTCTCATTTTTGGTTTCATTGTTTGCCTGAGTTACATGAAATTGGTGACAGTCTCTTGGAGTCCTAGAAAACATTATTTTAAACACCCAACAAGGAAGCCAGACACCCTGGAAGATGTGTGGTTTGACTTTCCTCAACCGTGCACATACTTTGGGATAAGTAAGTTTTTAGACAGTGGAAAATCCACATCTGGTATTTTTTCTAAGTGCTGGGTACCACTTAGAGGTCATCAGGCCTGGCATCCTTGTATTACAGTAATGAAGCTCTAATTTTTTAAGGGCCTACTAAGTGCTAGAACAGGGGCTGGCAAACTACAGCCCATGTTTCTGTATGGCTGGTGAACTGAGGGCAGTTTTTATATTTTAAATGGTTGGGGGAACAAAAAGGCAAACTTTAAAAGAAGAACAGTATTTCGTGGCACACAACAATTGTATGAAATTCAGTTTCCAGTGTCCCTAAATAAAGTTTTCTTGGGACACAACCATCCTCATCTATTTACGGATCGTCTGTGGCTATTTTCGGGCTTCCGCAGCAGAGGAGAGTAGTTCAACAGAGAATGTATGCCTCACAAAGCCACGTGCTTGATGTGTACCCCTGTATGGAAAAAGTTTGCTGACCCCTGTGCTACAGGGTACCCCCGGCTCTTTTCTTGCTTTCTCTCCTTGGCATGATCGGCCGTGACTATTGACTGAGCTCCGTTTAGGTGCACGGCCCTGCGATTCTGAAATATTCCCAGTGTGCTCTCAGTGTGGTTAGCTTCAGAACACAGCAAAGACATAGACACTGATGAATAAATAAAAATACGCAATAGTCGATTGCTTGATATGAAAGACCCAGGCGCGGCAGGCAATCCAAACCAGTCCCAATTTCAGATCATTCTCCCCAAATATAACGCATATTATCAAAGATCTAGGAACTCTGCTTGCGTCAGGCACGCTGTGGGCACAGGGCCCAAGCAGCAGGCCTTAGCAGAACTGCATGCGCCCCGCCTCCCTTTTCTAATTCCTCTTTGTCAGGGTCTTACGGGAAGCTGGGCTCTCAGGAGAAGGCCTTGCTTTGTGCAGGCAGCTGCACGCTTCCAGTTAGCCGCGCAGCCAAGTGTGGGCAGGGCCATTCCTAATTTGCATTCAGGTGAACTTTTTTTCTCACTCTTCTGCACAAAGTTTTTGGAATCTGTCAGTTATACACAGCATGTTAGAAGGGCCAATCGGCTCAGTTAAAACCAGTGTCAGAGAAGCAGAAAGTTCCATTAAAAAAAAAGACAAGTCCGAGTTGGGTTGCAAAGCTGAGGTCAACCTCTCTCTCTCTCTTTCCTCTGAGTCATGGTTTTACAGTTGGCTAACTTTCTGGTAATTGAATCTGAAGGTTGATTCCCTGGTCTTTAAGAATTGCCACTGGGGCCCTGTAATCCTCTCCTCATCTCCTCAGTGAATCAGGACTTTGGTTTATTGACATGTAATTAGATCAGTATGTCACTATATCAATGTCAGTGTAAACATCACTGAGTAAGTGGCTGATCCTTACAAGATCAGCAACCTAATCTCCGCTGGGATGCCAACTGCCTTTGTCAACACTCCAGTGGAGGTCTGCATCTGCTCTCCTAATGCCTCGTTCCCAACAACTGGGGGAGCTGTGACAGGGTGGAACGTGGGCGTCTCGAGGCTTTCCCATTGATGTTTTGACTCTTGTGTTACCTTCGCTGTTAAAGGGCAGGGAAACCATGACGGGGCCTGCAGATTTCATCCTCCTCCTCATTTCTGCCCTCCCCTGTTGTCACTTTCAGGAAAAAATAAGTGAGGCAGAAGGGCCAGAGTTAATAAAGCACTCAAAACTCTCATTGCCTAGTACAATGTAAACTTTCCCTTCCTTTCATTTTTATTTAATGTGAGTGAATTTGAGGAGAAGAAGCCTAGCTTCTTCTTCTGAGACAATCAGTTAAATAGATCTTTACTGGCGGTGCTCTAACTGATCAGCAGAAATACGCTAGGTAAGTAAGATTAGAAAAAGTCAACAGAGACCTGCCTATAGAGTTCTGTTAGCCGCCCTTCTCCTTAGCATCGTTAACATCTCCGTTGTTTGCAGAGCATTTGCCAAGTGCTAGATACTGTGCTCAGCACTGGCATCGGTCGCCTGGTTTATTCCCTAACAACTCTCTGAAGTTGGTACTCTAATTATTCCATTTTACCCGCAAAGAAATTGAGGCTCAGAGAGGTTTACTGTTTTGCTAAATACCACACAGGTGGGAACTCACACAAAGAGCATCACATAGCTGGAACCCAGTTGCAACGCAGGTCTGACTGCATCGTCTGTGCTCTTAACTGTTACATTCATTAGAAATGGAGGGATTTCACCCACTGTAATTATTTGCAAGTAATAATTCTAGTAACGCCAGGCAACTTGGGAGAGAATGATAGAACAATAAAGCAATTCTAGCCAGGTTCAGCAGGTCGTCTGGACTGCATGCAAGAAAACGCAACTGTCAGAGTTGACATCCAAGATGGTTTTATTTACTTAAGGGTGAAAAGGGCAGAGCCATCGAACCGTCAGAGGTGGTGAACAGGGGAGAAGCTAGTTCTCCTCCTCCTCCACAGGGTGCAATCTCATTTGTAAGGGAAGGAGATAGTTCCCCAGAAGTCCGCTTGGGTTGGCACAAAACCCAGAGTCAGGCTCTTAGGTGACCCCATTGCTTCCCCATCAAACACGTGTTGCCCTATTTTTAATTTTTTTTTTCTTCCTATTTTAATGTTTTGGTCGTTGAGCTATCTGTAATCTTCCTTGACACAGCCATAACAGAACAGGGGACTACAGCAGATTGAAGAGGGGATCCATTCAGGAAAATTTGTATTTCTAATGGAGCAGAAAACTGCATTTAATTTCTAAAGGAAACGTGAAAGAGCTCTTAATAAGGTTCGGTCTGATTTTTCCTGCCTATCCAAGTAGCTGGCCCTGATGAGGTGGCACATATTATAAAGGGCAGCGTTTTGCCCTAATAAAAAAATTTTTAGGAGACTCTGTGGAGCGATCCGTGGTGAAAATAAGTGAGGGAGCAAGGATGTGGATTTTTCTTTTTTAAAGGGGAAACCTCTCAGGCAGAGCTGTGCGTGTTTAGTGACCTTGATTAGCCGTGCCTTCTCCTGTCACAACCAGAGGCAGTGGGTGAGGACTTCTGTCATCTTTGGGCATGCCTCAGAACTATCTCCAAGTTCAATTTCTTTTCCTGCAGAATGGAGAGAAATCACTTGCCTCGTGAACACTCTACCGTGAGGTAACTACTTACTGATGCATTTGATTTGAGTACTGAGAGGCCTTTGACGGTGGCAGGCAAGCTTTAAAATGCCACATCAATGAGTAAGGTATATGGCATTTGGGGGAAAGAACAAATAATATGTCTAATCTTTCTTAAGGTGACTATACATTATATTTTATTTCATTTCATTTTAGGTAATTAAAAATTGTGGAAAAAAAGAGTTCATGCTTGTGCCTAAAACAAAAAACAAAAAAAAAAAAACCACACACACACATAAATTAAAGCAGTACAACAAATTATATCATGGGAAGTAGGTCTGTTCACAGAAGGCAGTCACCATTATCAGTTTCCTGCCTATCTTTCCGGAGTAATCTCTTCATATATAAGTTTACATACTGTATGCATATCTACCCATCTATAATGTATATCTATAATAGACATGCAATTTTATACATTTGTAATTTATATAGTCAATGACATACATATATGCATATGCATCCCTGGGTGGTACAAATGGTTAACCGTGCTTAGCTGCTCACCGAAACGTTAACCAGAAGTTAACCCATAGGTACCTTGGAAGAAAGGCTTGGTGATCTATTTCTGAAAAAGCAGCCACTGAAAACCCTACGGAGCCCAGTTCTACTCTGACACACATGGGGTCACCTTGAGTTGGAACCAACTCGACGGCAACTGTTGTGTGTGTGCAGACAAATCCTCCTGTGTCTTGGGATTTGGGAGGCTCTGATTCCACCAGGAAGTGAATGATGCCTTTGCTCTCAGTACCTCTTCCATTTCTGTTATGAATTAGCTTTTGGGGTCAGGGATATTAATAAAGAGAAAACATCTATTGGACATTACGTTTTTATCCAAACCTTCCTAGAAAACAAAGGCAAGGGAGCTGCCTCTAAATCGGAAAAGCAGCCTAGAAGGGAGAGAACAATCATAACAAACAAAAGCATGTTTTATGTCATGGACCAGTCGTTACATGTAATAGCTGTCTGTGTGCGCTTACATTGTTTCTGTGGTGTATGCAATATACTTGAAAGGCACAGAACGTGCAAAGACAGCTGACCTATTTCAGCCTCCTGTTTCATGAGTAAATAAAGACATGCAAATTACCTTTTTGGCTGCAGCTCTGATTGGCTTCCAGTGCTTCTGGGCTGAGTGGCGGCTGTGTTCAGACCTTGGAGTATGTTTCGACCTTGACATCAGAGGGCTTTGTTGTGGTCCATGTAGGTTTTTTTCTTATCAAGATTTGGATCAGGTGTTATGTGGTGGGTGCATGTAATTCTGATGTGAGCAAGAGGCAGTATTTATTCTTTCTCAAGGATTAGTTAGTTGAGCTTATGTATCAATCATTCATTTTATGACTGAAAAAAAGACCAAAACAAAACCCTATCAGGCTTTCTCTAGGTTTAAGAGAAGTGGGGAGAGGAAGTGGGTTACTATGTTTTCTGTGTTTCTGAAGTCTGAAATCTAGGCATGACTTTGCCCAGGGCCGATTTCCTCAGCTCCAACATCTCCCACTATGAAGGAAGATGATGTTTTTTGTATTTAGTAAAGTGTCTACTACAACCACCTCGGAGAGATCCTGAAATTATCACAGGTCCTTGTCATGAATCCGTAAATGCTTCCTCCTTCATGGAACCTTCCCTTTACCCCTCTGACAGCTGTACCCAGATTGGACTTTATCCATCACTTAGCATCCACAGTAATTAGTGCATCTGCTGTAGCCAACCTAGGAAACCTACGTGGAAACTGATGACTGGTTTCCAAGCGCACCTTCTCAGTGTAAGCCCCAAGACTCAAACAGAAATGAAGAAAGCAGAGCCCTTGCTCTCAAGAAGCCTGGCCGTGGGATTAGAAGCAAGGGATCAGACAGTTACATAGATAGCCTCAAACGAAGCACAATAAAACTCATTCCATGGGGGAAATATAAAGTCCGTTTTCGTATAAAGAGAATGTACATCAGGTTGTGAGAAGTGGAGAAAGTTTTCATGGGAGAGACTACAATTTTAGGTAGATTTTGAAGGATGAGTAGAATTTGCTTGTTATTTTAATTCAATACTGGTTATTATGATTTTAAGGAGCCCTGGTGGCGCTGTAGTTAAGCGCTCAGCTGCAAACTTAAAGATTGGCGGACAGAACCCAACAGCCACTCCTCAGGAGAAACATGGGGCAGTCTGCTTCTGTAAAGATCACAGCCTTGGAAACCCTATGGGACAGTTCTATGCTGTCCTATAGGGTTGCTTGGAGTCAGAATCGACTCGATGGCAGTGGAATTTGTTATTATAATTTTATATAACAAAACTAGACATAACAATTTTCCCCACACCAGAAAAAACAAACAAGTGAAAAAGAATTAACTAAAAAACAATTATATCTAACTAACAAAGAGGAAAAAAAAAAAGTAACAAAGAGGAAAAAAAAGCTATTAGCATTTTGGAGTATATCTTTTCAAAAGCCCTTCCTCTCTTCCTATCTCCCTCCCTCCCTCACTTCTTTTCTCCCTTTCTTCAGTCCTCCTCCCTTCTCGCCTGCTTGCCTGCCTTGTTTTACCCGTTGCGGTAGAGTCGTTGCTGCCCCATAGCGACTCTCTTGGACAGAGTAGAACTGCCCCATAGGGTCTCCAAGGAGCACCTGGTGGATTCAAACTGCTGACCTTTTGGTTAGCAGCCAAGCTCTCAACCAGTATGCCACCAGGGCACCATATGTTTCTGAGGTACTTAGCGAGTATCAGGCATTATGCTAAGGGCATGTATATATACATAAACATTTTTTAAAAATAGAATCATACCTTTCAGAGTTTTGTAATCTGCCTTTTTCTGCTAACAGTATATTGATTTCTACCCATGCAAACAATTCATTTCTGCAGAATTATTTTAAATGACTGCAAACTATTCTATTGTGAAGCTGTGTAACAATTACTGACACATTTCCTGATGTTGGGACATTTAGATTTTTCAGTTTTTGCTAGAATAATCAGAGTGTGATGCGCACCCTGGTACTAATCATTTTGCACATCTTATTTCCTTTGGATAAATTCTCAGAAACAGAATTACTGTATAAGTAGACATGCACATTTTTAAGGTTTTTCCAGCATGCTTTTAAATCACCCTACTCAAATATACGGATTTATACTCTCACCGGTAGGATATCTTTGTGTTTATTAACCCTCGTGCTGGTTAAGAATGTTTCGAAAGTTCAACAGGTGAAATAAATCCACCACTATTTGTCTTTCTTTGGTTACTACTGAGGGTAAAGTTTTTGTCCATATACTAAAGAGCTGTTTTGCTCTTTTC
>NW_004444038.1:8472490-8506642 GCF_000243295.1 Trichechus manatus latirostris
CCCCCCCCCCACTCCTCCTCCTTCTTTTTCTTCTTCTTTGAACTGCCTTTTCATGCTTTCGGTCCATTTCTCCTAGTGGTTTTTTAATTGGTTTATGGAAGCTCTTTATTAAGAATATCAGCCTTTGTCATAAATGCTGAAAACATTTGCAGATGAGTGTCATTAAGGCAGAAAAGAGAGAGTGGAAGAGTATTCTTAGAGAAAAGGATGACAGGAAGCAGTAGCACAGAGGTGGAAATGGTGAGGCTTGCTTGGAAAAATGAATGAATTTTTATTTTTAATTGTGCTTTAGATGAAGGTTTACGGAGCAAACTAATTTCTCATTAAACAATTAATGGACATATTGTTTAGTGACACGGGCTGTCAACCCCGCCATGTGTCAACACTCTCCCCATTCCGATTTGTCCAGCCTTCCTGTCCCCTCCTGCCTTCTTGTCCTTGCCCCTGGGCTGGTGTGCCTACTTAGTCTTGTATACATGGTTGAGCTAAGTGTATTATTGTTTGTTTTATAGCCTGTCTAATCTTCGGCTGAAGGGCGAACCTCAGGAGTGACTTCAGTACTGAGCTAAAAGGGTGTCTGGGGGCCCGAATGAGTATTTTTAAGCTGAGCATGTAGAAATGAGTATAAGAGGAACAGAGTGAATGTGAATGGAGAGCTAAGCTAAGGCAGAGTAAAAAGGGCCTTGAATGCCAGGTTAAAGACTTGGAACACAAATTCCGAAATATTTCTGAGCAACAGTTACAAGGAGTGTACGTGCGTGTGTGTATGTGTCCAATTAGCCGTGGCCAATGAGCTATTATCCTTAATGTAATTTTAATCTCTTTCACATATGGAGGTAGAAAGAGATTTTTGGTTTAAGAATGTTCAGAAATGCCAATTAGCATAGAGACCAAAGTTTGCATTTTTTTTCTCTTAGTAGTGGGAAGATGAATTATTAAAGACTTAAGCCTGACTACTGATAACTCTCACTTGGTTAAGGGGTCATCGGTCAACAATCATTTTCGGTATTTCATTTTGCTTGGTGCTGTAAGAGAACCGCAAGCTCTGAGAACATTTGCGGTGTCCTAGGCGAGAACATGTGTGTAAACTGGGTGCACAAACACACAAGCAAAAACAATGTCAAAACCCAAATATCTGAAGTCCCATAAGATACGATGGTTCACAAAAAAAAGAAGAGTTGCATTTGGTCAGAGAGTAAAAACTAAAAGAGGCTTTGCTTGTTTAACTGGCCTTTGGAGCTACTTGATTTTGTATGGAACTGGTCTCAACTTTTAGACCTCCTACTGGAATTGCTCCAGCGTTAGAGACAAATTGGTTCTGGGGTTCAGCATTTCTTCTGCATTTGCATTGGACTTAAGCTCACACCGTCCCCCAGAGTTCTATGACAAAACCAAAAACACCAAACTCACTGCTGGTGAGTCGATTCTGACTCATAGAGACTCTACTGGACAGAGTAGAACTGCCCAGTAGGGTTTCCAAGGACGTAAACCTTTACGGAAGCAGACTGCCACATCTTTCTCCCGCAGAGTGGCTGGTGGGTTCCAACCACCGGCCTTCCATTTAGCAGCTGAGCGCTTTAACCACTGCTCCACCAGGGCACCTTCTGTGTCAAAGCCTATGACAAATAGGAAACTGAGGCTGCAGGCAGTTATTTTTTTCTGGAATTTTTCCTTGTGAGAGAATTTAGAAGGTTTTGGAAAGGGTCTAAGCTTTCAGATAAATCCATCCTGCATTCATATATCAACTCCAGCGCTGACCCTGAGCTATATGACTTCGTGTACATCACTTAGCCTCTCTAAGCTTTAGTCACATCAACTGTCAGCTGATCATAGCAATACCTACCTGAGAAGATCCTAGTGAGAACGGAATGAAGTAATGCGTGTGTGCGCGCGCGCGCGTGTGTGTGTGTGTAGAGCATGGCTCACAGGGGTCACCCAACACCTGTGGGCCACTTCCTCCCCCTGCAGGGTGTTGCCTGGAGCTGAGAGCCAGACCTGGGACCAGCCCGTTGCCTTCCTTTTTGCGTTGCCAGCTGTTCAGTGACAAAAAGTCCAAAAAGTCACATCCGATACGAAGAAGCCGTTTCAGTTTTTGCCCCGTCTGTAAAGTTATGCAGCAAACAATGCTGTAGTTTATTTCCGACTCTCCTTTCTAAACGTGCGTGATGCACATCTCCAGAACCCAAAAAAATACCTCTTGCAAAAGCACTCCGTGATTCGAGGCAGGAAAGGTCAGATTGTTTGAAAATGACTAATGATTAGTTTATGGTTCTTATAATACAGGTTCCATAACAATGGGATTAATCTTTAGAGGAAAAAATTAAAAGGTAGTTTACTCCCAAGGGCACTGTGCTGGGTGTACATCATTAGTTATGATGAGCCCTCATCAGGAGAGACAGCAGAACCCCAGGACGCCTCATTGTTTAATCAGTACGGGTAATATCAAGTTGATTAATCCACCCCGCTTCCTCTGACAGAAGCTGCTCTCCTTTGCAGTAGTGGAAATGCTCCCATTCGGCATAATACCACTCGTTCAGAACCCCGAGGGGCTCCTGGCCTCTCCACGGGGCTGAGGAGGGATGGGAGGGCAGGTAGGAGGGATGGGGGCCGTTTTGTTGATGGCCAAGTCCCTGGCTTGGGGCCCACCCCTCTGTTGTTACTTTGTTTATTGTAAACACTAACCTAAAACCAAAACCAAACGAAACCCATTGCCGTGAGTGGATTCCGACTCATAGCGACCCTCTAGGCCGGAGTAGAACCACCCCACAGGGTTTCCAAGGAGTGGCTGGTAGATTCCAACTGCCAAACTTTGGGTTAGCAGCCGAACTCTTAACCACTGTGCCAGCAGGGCTCCTATCTAACCTGAAGGGTTTCAAACCTAAAGGGTGTCAGAAAGAAGGAATGGGGTTGTTTCTTCCTTGCCGTGAGTACACGTGGGTTAGCAATGTCTATGAGCAGTAAACTGGCTTAAAGGGGAGCTGACGGGCTTCCGGGGCCACAGCAGTGGCACATTCAGGGACGTCCCAGTCTCTTCTGACAACCAAGGGAAACGGTGCCCGAGTCGGGTGTCTCCCTCTCGGCCCCCTCCACCCCGTATTTGTAAACATGGCCAGCATTTAACCAGGAATTCAGTGCTGTGGTTGGAGTTGAGAAGAGGCGTGCACCTTTAAAGGCAGTAGAAAGAAAGGGCTCTTTGAAGCCCAAGTGGCTGGCACCACCTTGATCTCTCCCTGAGGAGGTACCCAGACCCCCCCAGAGCCCCAGCTTACAGCAACAGTCAGCAGCTGAACTTGGGGTTAAGGTAATTAAGATGAAACAAAAAGGTAGCCGCTCTTGTTGCCCTAACCAAACTGTTCTGTGTCCTATCAAAGCTACTCATTTGTCCGTAAAAATGAAAACCGTTTAAAAGTATCGTGTCTATTTTGATTTACACAGTTCGTCCTAAGAGGGTGAAAATGCTCCTTTGCCCGTTTTATGTACATGACAGGAAATAATTACACGGCCATAAGAAACAGTGGGATTCGAGAAGCCGTTTAGCACTGCTGTCTAACCATGCACTCTAATGTCTGAAGCGTCCTCGGGTGGATTCCCCAAAGCATACCTGAGCTGTCAGCTGGTATGAAAGCACCTCACGTCTATTACATGGGATTGTATGTTTGTGTGGATGTTCTGGTTCAATAGGAAAAAGTATGAGTGTGCATATTCTGTTGTGAATAATTGCCGTGGGGGTGGGGAAAGGCTGACCCGGAAGAGAAAAAACAAGTTCTGGTGAATAATGGCCTTACTTTTAAATAAGATGTCTTTGGAAATTATTTTTTTAAAAAAAAATGTTGGCGAAGCAGTACAATAGTTATTAAAACTTTCTGGTATTTCTGTTCTGATATTTGGAATTGCAGAGTACATTTCTTGATTCTCAGTCTCTGTTTGCATAGTTTAACATTTCACTATTCACTAACTTTAGAGTTTTAGAATCATTATAAAGGAGTAGTTTTGGCAACTTACAAATCTTATAATAGGGTGACAAAGAAAATTAGCATGTATATGCTACACGATGTTTTAGTGGTCTTAAAGAGAAATACAGCTTACTATTTTGAAAACTGCTCAGTGACAAACAAGGAGCATTTATTGGTGTTACTGAAGAGAGATTTTCTGTCGTTTTACCTTGTAATACAAATAAATAAAGAATCTTGGTGTGTACAATATTATAGCTGTTTAATAACATTTATATGAAGACTTTTATTTACAAAATATGTTGTCTTTTTAAAATGCTGCATGTTTCATTTTTATGGAAAACATTTTTGAAAAATTGCTCAAGACAGTAAAACAGTCTCCTAACATAATAACAGACGAACTCCGTGTACCTCAGCAAGCTGGGATGGATTACCTCTGAATTTCTGCACATTAGCATTTTAGTGATTGAAAAAAGCTATTATTTTCCCGAAAGGGAAAATATCTTAGCATTTATCAGAAAATTTCTGAAGGTATATATTTGACATAAACTTCCCCCTTACTTTTGACAGAAAAGCATAAATATAAAAACAATTTACAATCTGCTAAAATCGGCCACCCTATAAAGAAATAGTCTTGGGAACACATAGGAACGTCATGATCGCTAATATTCCTACTGTAACTGCGCCATAGCTGCTGCTGTGAGCCTTGATTGAGCTTAGGTTTCTATTTTCCCTTCAGACTGAAATCATTTCTGTGTTATGCCTTCCAGATCTTTGTTAACATTTTCATTGGTGTCTTTTTTTTTTTCATTTCATACATTTCAATTAACTTTCTTTTTAAAAAAAAGCCGAGTTGCGGAAACATTAGTTAACCCTAATGTTTGTGCTGATATTTGAAGTTCTGCATGTGTGCAGGTGGGTTGTTTTCCCTAAATGACATCTTGGATCTGTTGGGTGGTGACTGGCTGCTTCCTTCTTTACAGTGAGCTCCAGAAATTTTCCTGAGTCTAAGTATCAGAAAATCTCAACAGGTATCACCTTCTGCTTTTCTGGTATTTGAGTAACACACATCATACGACATTATGTGCGCTGCTCGTTACAGAAATATGAAGATAATATAATGTTATAACAGAGTCTACTTTAAACATGCAGCCCCGCCCCCACAAAAAAAAACACCTAACTTATTGCTGTAAAGTGTATTCTGACTCATAGCAACCCTATAGGGCAGAGTAGAACAGCCCCGCAGG
The DNA here is from genome assembly GCF_000243295.1 of Trichechus manatus latirostris. Classification (NCBI taxonomy): domain Eukaryota; kingdom Metazoa; phylum Chordata; class Mammalia; order Sirenia; family Trichechidae; genus Trichechus; species Trichechus manatus. The sequence continues at coordinate 8,477,688 of NW_004444038.1, forward strand.
GTTTCCAAGGAGCAGCTAGTGGATTTGAACTGCTGATATGTTGGTTAGCAGCCGAGCTCTTAACCACCACGCCACCAGGCCTCCAATCACTGAGATAGCTCCCTAAGAGCTAAGAAAGGACTGTGGAATTTCCTTAATAAGTAAGAAGCCATCTCTTCTGTCTGGAAAGGTCTGTGTGTGGCCCTGCCTGAGACTGGGGGACGGAGTCCCAAATATTCCTTCTGGTGCTAAGATTCCAATATCCTGTGACTAACCAGAGAATATAATTTCTGTTTATTCCCACCCATGGATATTAATGCGAGTATATTTAAAATGTATACATTTGGTTACGTAAAACTAAAGTACGGAAAATTACCTCTAGGTCCAATCAGCGTCTTTGTTTTTTAACTCCTATACAGGAGAAAAATTAAATGAGGGATATGAGGAGTGGGGAATTGAGCTCGGGAGCATCCCAGCCCCAGTGATATGTAAAAGGTGGAACAAACCGCAGTAATACCATCACCGTCCTCAGAAGAAAATAGTTCTCATTTCTTTCATGAGCATATGAGAGCCACTTTGAGAAATTACACGGCTTCATTGTGGCTCTGTGAGCATGTAAGACGTGGTCTAAGATTCGATTTTGGCTTTAGGACCTAGTTTTTGCCTCATACAGGTGTTCTCATCCTCTCGTCCGCAACCTCCATTCCAGGGTCTTCTTTTATGCTAAAGAGCATTAGTTTATGTTTTACGATTTTTATTAACAATTTGACCTTAAAGAATCTGAAAATACTTCCTAGGGAAAAAAGAGATCCTTTTTTGTTTGCTGCTCACTTTTCAAAATTCCCGGTTTTTGTCTTGAAAAATATATTCAGTGACACCGTGGTCTTTTGGGGGGCAAGTATATAAAGTCTCGGTATGGCGGTAGCAAAAGGGGCTTGAAACATAACCATTCTGTTGTTCTTCCTGTGTCGTAGCGGTGAGCCAGAACATATACATGGGGGATTGTACACGTTATTATTTTAGCCATGACGCTGAAAATCATTTTGGGGTGTGCTTGAAGGGCCAGTGTTTTCATAGGGCAGACGGGCTTTTGTCTGAAAGCTCTCCTGTTCTGTGGCACCGTGTCCCTGGCAGGACTGCTTGTTGCCTAGCACACGCCACTGTCGTGGAACACCGTGGGGTGACACCTGAGTAGACAGCACGGCTGCTGGTCACACGGTCCCCCTCGTCTCTGTGACTGTAGCCCCAAATGATGAGAAAATGTCAGCGTTCAGCCTTGTTATTTCACGGGTGGCTAGTCCAGTGTCTTAATTACCTACATTTTTAACGTAATTTAACGGTTAGTAATACAACAAAAATAAAGTACAGGGTCAGCGAAAAAGAGGAAGACCCTCAGCTAGATGGATTGACACAGTGGCTGCAACAATGGGCTCCAGCATAGCGACAATTGTGAGGAGGGCGCAGGACTGGGCAGCATTTCTTTCTGTGGTGCATGGGGTTGCGATGAGTCAGAACCGACTCGACAGCACCCAGTAACAACAACAACATGAGCTCTTTGCCCCAGTGGGTATCGGTTATTGTAGATCCGACGCGCCAAAGCAGACGCCTAACAATGACAATAAAACAATGGGAAGGCTCGTTAGAAACTAGATTAAAATCCTCCAGCTTGATGTGAAGTTTGTGACCTTTGCTTGTAAACCTGGCATTTATTACCTATTCGAATCCTTAAAAAATGTAAGGATGGAAATAAGATACAGTTTTTGTCTTTTTGTACTTCACTAACAACTGAAGGTATGATGAGAAGGAAAAGCATGTTCGATGAGGGTAGGTATGATTTTAACATTTTAGACGCACCTGGTGCCTTTCCCTCCCTTTCTTCTCTCCATAAAACTATTACTACCACTTGGGTCCACATGAGAAGACCATGTTTGAGGTAAGAGAAGAAATAAAACTTCTAAAAATATATCTTTAGAAAGGATCTGGATATCAATCCAGTTTTATCTAAGATAGTTTATCTAATAGTGAAGCTGATAATGATGACTCCTATGAACGTTGGATCCCTGGTGGCACAGTGGTTAAGAGATTGGCTGCTAACCAAAAGATCCAAGTTCAAATCCACCAGCCGCTCCTTAGAAACCCTATGGGGCATCCTCCTCTGTCCTATAGGGTCGCTATGAGTCAGAATCAACTCCACGGCAATGGTTTTTTTTTATGAACGCAGTATAGAGCTTTTAAGGCAACTCCACATATTACCTCATATTAGACTTAAAATAGCAGATGTTTCTATCAGTATTTTTTCTTTAAGGAAGGAGAGGCTCCGCGAAGCTAAAGAACAGGACTAGTATCCCGCAGATATCGAGGTAAAGTGACACTCTTCTAGCTACATAGCACATGGTGCTCTTCTCTCTAGAACTTTCCACTGCAGTAAACCCTTTGTGCCAAGAGAAGAGAGAGATCAGCCTTCATGTCCTGACTGAGCACACACGGACGAGGACCTGATCAAAGGTGTGCAGTTTTGTAAAAGGATGCATGCACAGTTTGGGTGTGGGTGGTGGTTCGAGGCTGGAAATCAGGTATCTGCCATTCCTTCGTTCATCCAACAATTATTTATCAAGGACCTTTTATGTGTAAATTCTTGTCTGTAACTGCAGATTCCATACTGAACAGTGCAAAGTCTTCGTGCAATCTGCAGTTTAGCAGAGGAGACAGAACTTGAGTAAGTCACAGTGCAAGTTCCGTGTGAACAGGAGGGCAGAGTGTATGGGAGGGCAGGGAGGAGAGCAGCGAGGCTGTTCGGATGGGTTGGCAGTGGCCAGAGCCTGGGAATCCGTGAGCAGGAGGGTTCCAGGCAGAGAGCAGCCAGTGGAAAGCCTGGTAGAACAGGAGGAAGGTCAGTGTAGCTGCTAATTCTCGCGGTGGGGAGAGAAATGAGGCTGGAAGGTCACCAAGAAGCCTCATCCTAAGGTCCTGTAATCCTGTGGAGAAGTCCCTTTGGGAGGGTTTATAGTACCAGAGTATCATAACCAAATATGCATGATTTTACTTTAAGAGGGAAGGAGATGGACTGGTGGAAGCAAGCCTCGAGACAGGGCGGTGCAGCCAGAGGGACTTGGCAGCAGGCAAGCAGTGGTTCAGGTGGGCTAGACTGGTTACTGGCCGTTGGCATAGGTGGTGGTGATCAGAGGAGAGAGGTATTCGAGAAGTACGGTCGGTGGGATCTGTGACTGATTGGATGTGAATGGCAGCGTGGAGGAAGGAGTGGAGGATCATGGATCTTATCTGGCTTAGGCAGTTGGGGGAATGGCGATGTCCTTCACAGAGGCATAGGAAACAGAGGAAGGAGTATATCTGGGTTCAGTGAGGAGAAAAAGACGAGTTTGCCTGTAGAACCTGCTAGTGGAAATGTCCAGCAGGTGGATTTACAGTCTGAATCTCAGAAAACAAGCCTGGACTGAAGACCCAGCTCTCAGAAACCTTTTAAAAACCTGTTCCCGTCAAGTCGATTCCGGCTCATAGCAACCCTATAGGACAGAGTAGAACTGCCCCATAGGGTTTCCGAGGAGCAGCTGGTGGATTCGAACTGCCAAACACCTTGGTTAGCAGCCAAGCTCTTAACCACTGTGTCACCTGGGCCCCACAGGTCTCAGAGTCGCCAGTACATTGGTAGTACCTGAAACCATGGCAGGTCAGGTACAGTGGCTATAGCAAACCACCCCCAAATCTCAGTGCTTGAGGTAGTAAAAACCCATTTCTCGTGAGTCCAGGGTCTGAGGAGTATATTCCTGGCAGGCATCTCTCGCGGTGGCTTTCTCCAAGGGGGGGCCCAGGGACTTATCTGCCTATCTTTCATCCCATGGTGCTGCCATGTTTTCTGGCCCTCTTCTGAGTCCTTCCAGCCAAACAGCTAAGAGAATAAAAGTCTGAAGAATCTTCCAGGAGACCTTGTGGGCCAAAACCCAGTCACATGCCCTAGCCCAGTTACCTAGCCCATTTTAGCTGTGCGTTTGGGAAGAGCAACTGGTTTGGTAAGCATCTAACCAGTCTTTCCACAAATGATGTTTATGATCACTCAAGGAGGTTATATTGAACCAAAAATCCAGTTACCATCGAGTCTGTTACCAGTTACCATCCTGACTCACGGCAACCCCACGTGTGTCACTATAGAATTATGTTCTGTAGGGTTTCAATGGTTGATTTTTCGAAGGTAGGTTGCCAGGCCTTTCTTCCAAGGTACCTCTGGGTGGACTTGAACCTTCAACCTTTTGGTTAGCAGCCAAGCACATTAACAATTGGCAATAAGAGGTGCAAATGGCCCAGGTCTATACCCCAAGAAGCACCAATATTTAAGGAACATAGAAAAAGAAAACCACACAAGATAAGAAAATGTCAAAAGTGGGAGGAAATCATGAGGGTGTAAGATCACAGATGGTAAGCTAACAGAGGGTTTCAAGAAAGGAGGAATAGAATAGATACATGGCAACTTTGGTAAAGAGTAAGGCAATACACAATACCGGGGAAGCCAGCACAACTTGTACAAGGAAAGGTCACAGAAGCTCCACAGACACATCCAAACTCCCTGAGGGACCAAATTGCTGGGCTGAGGGCTGTGGGGTCCATGGTCTTGGGGAACATCTAGCTCAATTGGCCTAAGAGTTTATAAAGAAAATGTTCTACATTCTACTTTGGTGAGTGGTGTCTGGGGTCTGAAAAGCCTGTGAGTGGCCAGCTAAGATACTCCACTGGTCTCACCCCTTCCAGAGCAAGGGAGAATGAAGAAAACTAAAGACACAAGGGAAAGATTAGTCCAAAGGACTAATGGATCACAACTACCACGGCCTCCACCAGACTGAGTCCAGCACAACTCGATGGTGCCTGGCTACCTACCACCACTGACTGTTCTGACAGGGATCACAACAGAGGGTCCCGGACAGAGCTGGAGAAAAACATAGAATAAAATTCTAACTGGCAAGAAAAGACCAGACTTACTGGCCTGCCAGAGACTGGAGAAACCCCGAGAGTATGGCCCCCAGACACCCTTTTAGTTCAGTAATGAAGTCACTCCTGAGGTTCACCGTTTGGCCAAAGATTAGACAGCCCCATAAAACAAAACGAAACTAAAGGGGTACACCAGCCCAGGGGCAAGGACGAGAAGGCAGGAGGGGACAGGAAAGCTGGTAATGGGGAACCCAAGTCAAAAACGGAGAGTGTTGACATGTAGTGGGGTTATTAACCAACGTCATAAAACAATATGTGTACTAACTGTTTAATGAGAAGCTAATTTATTCTGTAAAACTTCATCAAAAGTGCAATAAAAAAAAAGGTTTAGGGAAAAAAAAAAGGGGGGGGGAATAGACAAGTGCTGTGGAGAGTTCCGGATAAAGGCAGGTGTTTTTCAACTGACTCTCGTGAAAAGGAAGTTTCTTAGGATTTTTGACCACCTGGACAGTAAAGTCAGAGCTACCCATTCATATCATTTGTTTGTTTACTTTCCCAGTCTGGTGTGGACTAAATAGAATAAGTTAGAAAACTGTTCTTATGTATTCACAGCTTTCAAGTTCTCAGCTTGCATAATAACAAGGGACATATGCTGAAATTTCATCTGTGCCATATCAACTTCAAAGGAGCCGGGACTGGAAATAACTAGAAGCTATGATTTGCACTTTGATAACTTAAGTGAAATAAATTGATGGTTCCAAATGGGAAAAAAAAAATGACCAGGTCTATTCCTCTAGACCTTAAGTATTATATAGGTTAGAAATTTCAGCGAAGGGGCAAAGACAGAATCAGTTGTTCATTTAGTGTATATTTTAAAACCTGTAAGAGATTGTGAAAATTGGCCTTATTATATCGGTAACTGGCTATACATTTGTGTCATTAATGTTGCTTATTTTGAGCAAAGACCTAGGCTTACTAAGAAGCAGAGTTTTATAAATCAGCCTTTTCGGTAAGGACAGGCCAATCAGACAGCAGCTCCAGATGCGAATCCAAGAATCAGCTTCGCCTGTACAAAGTTCTGGACAGACCGTAGCACGTCTTCTTAGTTGGCCAGTTCCCTCCAGCATTTTCTATCATGACTCATAACACATTGCATTATAGTCATTTATTTATGTGTCACCACCCCCCACAACACCCACACACACTCCACCCCGGTCAGCATCCCCACGGCTCACTGCACATGTGGTACATACTACCAAAAACCAAACCAGTTGCCAAAGAGTTGATTCCAACTCATGGCGACCCCATGGGTATCAGAGTAGAACTGCTCCACAGAGTTTTTATGACTGTGACCTTTTGGAAGCAGATTGCCAGGCCTTTCTTCCAAGGTGCCTCTGGGTGGACTTGAACCCCCATTTGGTTAGTAGCCAAGTGCCTAACCATTTGTTCCACCCAGGTACTCTATGGCACATAGTAGGTGTGCAACCAACGTTAAATGATTGAAAGAATGTATTTTGAAGTACTGTATTTGATTCTCTCAACTACTCTGTAAAGGTGAGATAGGACAAATGTTATTCCAGTTTTACCCGTAAGGGTAATAAGAATGCAAAGTGACCTGTCCAAGGTGGTAAAACTATGATTTCTGCTTGGGATTTTCTGACTCTAAAGTAGGTGTTCCTTCCTCACCCCACTTGGAAGCACCTTTCAGTAGTTTCTAACACAACTGGGGTTTTTCGACTTGCTTCTTCCAACATACTGTAATCATATAGTTATTAAAAGCCATAAACATAATTTGCAACATACAGGCAGTTCTGGATTGTGAATAAGTTCCATTCCTAAGTCTGTCTTTAAGTCTAATTTGTACATAAGTTGGAAAAGTTAGGTGTAGTTTGTATGTAACGTTAGTTTAGTCAAATGTTTGTCTTAAACTCGTGGCTGTGGAGTTGATTCCAACTCATAATGACCCTATAGGACAGAGTAGAACTGCCTCATAGGGTTCCCGAGGAGTGGCTCATGGATTCAAACTGCCGACCTTTTGATTAGTAGCCGAGCTCTTAACCACCATGCCACCAGGGCTCCATGTTTGTCTTAGTATATAGTATATAGTGTACTTTTATATGTATAAAAAAATTAAATACTTCCAGATATGCTAAAACATCTTTAACATAATAATACAGTAATAATAATAATAATGGTTTGATGTGCATTGCAGAGTGGTGCTCGTTTGTTATTATGAACCATTATATGTACCTCAAATTTTTAGTATGATAGGCTTTAAAAGGAGCAGTTGGTAATGGGTTATGCATAAGTAGGACGTTCATAACCCAGGGACTGCCTTATTACCATCTCTCGATTCTCTGTTTTGACCATGTATATTATATAAATAGTGTGTGGATTTTATAAAATTATAGACTTACTGATGTTCAGTCTTATTCTTTTTCCATATTTGTGAAGAATGTACTGGTAAGTGAGAACATTAAAAATCCCCAAGATAACTCTATATGACTCGTTGTTGGGGGGACTTAAAAACTCTTCCTTATACCAAGCAGCTATGTTCCACCAAGCCCAGTCTCTGAGGTCACTAGGACTGCGTCCACATCAGAATGCTGGGCGCAGGACAGTGGCTGCTGCAAGGAAGCTACAGTGATTCTCCTTCAGTTATTTATGCCTCAGATCCATCTTCCAGAGAGAAGAAATAACATCACTCAAAATATTTATGTGACTCTACAGAAAGTACGTTTGAAAAGACGTAGCTTCTTCTCTCATGAACTTATAATCTTGGATAATAATCACAGCTAGGGTGACTGTGTTCCTGTTTGCCTGGAATAGCAAAATTTTTTACCTGTTGTTCTCATGTAAGGAGTCCTGGTGGTGCAGTGGTTAAGCGCTCAGCTGCTAACCAAAAAGTCAGCAGTTCAAACCCATCAGCCACTCCACTGGAGAAAGATTCGCAGTCTGCTTCCATAAAGATTACAGCCTTGGAAACCCTATGGGGCAGTTCTACTCTGTCCTGTAGGGTTGCTATTAGTCGGAATTGACTAGACGGCAATGGGTTTGCCCTGATGTAACTATTAATAGTACTGTCTTTCCCTTCCCAAACTGAGAGTGAAATTATATATGATTGCCCTACTTATAGCTAACATCCATTGAGTCCTAACTATGGGCTGTGTACTGTTCTATGTGATTTACATTTATTACCTAGTTTAAGCTTCACCATATCACTAAGAGCCACTATAGCTTTGTGGTTAATAGCACAGGTTCTGGGGCTAGCTGCTAGGGTTCATATCTTGGCTCTGTCACTTACTAGCTGTGGATCTTGGGAAAGTTTTAACTTCTTTATGCCTCAGTTCCTTCATCTGTATGATGAGGATGCTGATAATAGCAACTGCTCCTGGTGGCTGTAGTAAGGAATAGGTGATAAGTATTTATAAAGCACTTAGAACAGTACGAGGTGTAGAGAATGATATTTGGTAGATAAATTGTTATTGTCCCCATTTTACAGATAAAGAAACTGAGGTTCAGAGAAGTGATTTGTCCAAGATAACATAGCCTATAAGTGGCGGAGCCAGAATTTCACATACATCTTGTAAGTTTGGTGTTTATCTTAAGTTCAAATAAGGAACAAATATCTTTGGTAGGTAGTAAGGAAAGAAGAAACAATTCTATTTGAATGGTGTCTTAGTCATCTAGAGCTGCTGTAACAGACTTGCCACAAGTGGATGACTTCAACAAACAGAAGTTTATTCACTCACAGTCTAGGAGGCCAGAAGTCCAAATTCAGGGCGCCAGCTCCAGGGGAAGGCTTTCTCTCTCTGTCAGCTCTGGAGGAATGTCCTTGTCATCAATCTTCCCCTGGTCCAGGAGCTTCTCAGCACAGGGACCCCAGGTCCAAAGGATGTGCTATGCTCCTGGTGCTGCTTTCTTGGTGGTGTGAGGTCCCCATGTCTCTCTGCTTGCTTCTCTCTTTTATATCTCAAGAGAGACTGGCTTAAGAGGCAATGTAATCTTGTAGACCTCATCAATATAACTGCCGCTAATCCATCTCACTAACATCATAGTGACAGGATTTACAACACATAGGAAAATCACATCAGATGACAAAATGAAGGACAATCACACAATACTAGGAATTATGGCCTAGTCAAATTGATACACATATTTTTGGGGGACACAGTTCAATCCATGACAAATCAATCATTTGAAATTAGCTCACATAAAATATAAGGAAATTGAGGCCCAAAGAAATGACATAACTTTCCAACTTTCAAATAGTTAGTTGAAATACCACGACTGAAACCCAAATGTCTTGTTTGCTACTCCAGTTTTTATTTTACTTTCAGACTTTCTACTGTTCTTCCAGTTCACTAGAGAAGGAAGACTTAACCTTAATGTTACTGACATCATGTGATGATAATACTCTGGAACTGGTAGGAATTCTCTAGAATTCCCCGTTATCATGAGCATTACCATCCCTCCCCCTTCCACCATCGTCAAAGGTTCAAGAGCCAAGTGAACAGTCTTATCTATTAAGAAGGGCATAGGATTGGACTCAGAATAGGATGTCTTGTGCAAGTAACTTAAACTTTTTCATCTTCTTTATCCTCATTTGCAAAAAAAAGAAAAAGGGATATCAATATAGACCACATCAGGCTGGATCAAACTGGTTAGCATATTGAAAATGTTTTATAAACTTTAAAGTGCTGTTCAAACATAAGCTGCCATTATTAACTGCCTTACTTACATCTGCTGTCTTTCTTTTTATGTTATTTAATTTTTACCCCGGTAAATATTTTAAGCTTGTTTCGTGTGCAGAATACTGTGTGAGGGCTGGAGACATGGGCAATGGTTTAATATAATTCCTCCCCTCCAGGCACTTACTCTTTATTTGGGGAGGTACAGGATAAACATGAAGAGAAAAGTAACTAAAAAGAAGGCTTCTGATAGGGCTTAGCATACGGTGTTATAGATGATGAATCCAAAAAAAACCCATTGCCATTGAGTCAATTCCAACTCATAGCAACCCCATAGGACAGAGTAGAACTGCCCCATGGGGTTTCCAAGGAGTGGCTGGTGAGTTTGAACTGCTGACCATTTGGTTAGCAGCCGAGCTCTGAACCACTGCGCCCCCAGGGAGCCTATAGATGATAAGAGTGATGTGACATCTGAGGTCAGTGAGGTCATCTGGGATCTTCAGGAGCATCTCCACATATTAACCTAGAATAGCCTACGGCTGCACTTTAAGTCTATGGGAAGTTTTTTTATTGCTGACTGAAGACAAGTGTCGGGTTATACTTCATATGTGAAATGAAACCTTGAATTATCAAATGACTGCCAGAGAATTGGAAAACTACTTGGGCAGTAACAGCACTAAAGTAAATATGATATTTTGAAACAGGAATAAATAGCATTTTATTCTAGTGAATCTCATTGTATTTTGAATACAGAATAAGCCCATTGAGCACTTACTGCATACTGGGCCCTATTCTCTACACAGATGAATAATTTCAACCTTCTAGAAAATTTATGAGTTAGGTACTATTATTATCCTCATTTGAGGAAACAGAGGTACAGAGAGGTTAAGTGAATTCTTCAAGGTGGCACAGCTACTAAGTGACAGAGCTGTGATTTGAATTTAAGTAGACTGGTTCCGGAATACCTTTGACTATGGCTACACTGCCTCTCTTTTATAAACATTAAGTTGAATCCAGACAGGTGGGCTCCAGAGTCCCTCTACTTATTATTTCTCTATATACCTTGGAACCTGGAGCTAATTGCTCTTTAACTGAAACATCAAGTTTCTTTTCTTGTTTTATGAACCTTGGGAGTCATTATCTAATGGACACTCATGCAAAAAAAGCATTGATAGAGATAGGAGGATATTCAAAATGTTTAATAACTATATGGATGCTCAAAACATTTTGCAGTTCCTCATTTGGAATTGCCTTCAGAGCCCAAGCCATATTGTTTTTAGTATACTCAGAGGCAAATATTTTTTCTTTTAGAGTAGATTTAAATTTATTAAATAGCCAGAAGTGATCCATAGTCAAGAATGACAACTGGAGATGAGTTGGGGGGAGTAAGAAGGAGGATGGGCAATTAAGGCAAAACCAGTGAGCTGGTTTTTTGGCACGTATGTGTATCAGTGTGTGTCTGTCCATGTGTGTCTCTGGGTCCATGTGTAATGCTATTTAAAAATATCAAAAGTGTTCACAATGACATCAAAGCATGATCAGCAAAAGACAAAACAGATAAATTGGACTTCATCAAAATTAAAAACTTGTGCATCAAAGGATGTTATAAACAAAATGAAGCTACAACCTACAGAATGGGTGAAAATATAAGGTTTTAATATCCAGAATATATAAAGAACTCCTACAGTTCAACAACAAAAAGGCTAACAACCCAATCTAAAATTGGGGAAAGGATTTAAATAGGCATTTCCCCAAGACAGGTATACAAATGGCCAATAAGCACATAAAAATATGCTCAACGTCGTTAGTCATTAGGGAAATGCAAATCAAAACCACGGTGAACCACCACTTCACATCCACGAGGATGGCTATTTTCAGAAAAGCTGAAAACAGGTGTCGATGAGGATATGAAGGAATTGGAAGCCTTACCCGTTCTTGGCAGGGATGTAAAATGGTGTAGGCGCTATGGAAAACAGTTGGCGGTTCCTCAGAAAGTTAAACATAGAATTCCTATATCACCCAGCAATTCCACTCCTGGTTATAACCCCAAAAGGCTTGACAGCAACTCAGATACTTGTAAACCAATATCTACTGCAACGTTATTCACAATAGCCAAAGGGTGGAAACAACCCAAGTGTCCGTCAGTAGATGAATGGACAAACAGAAGGCGGTATATACATACAGTGGAATATTACTCAGGCATAAAGGGAAAGGAAATCCTGATACAGGCTATGACATGAATGAATCTTGGAAACAAGCTGAGTGAAAGAAGCCAGACACCAAAGGACCAATGTTATGTGATTCCACTTATATGAGATCTGGAGACCAAAGTTCATTAGTGGTCACCAGGGGCGAGTGGGAGGAGGGGGGAATGAGAAGGTATTGCTTAAGGGGTACTGAGTTTCTGTTAAGGGTGATGAAAAAATTTAAAAACAGATAGTGGTGGCTATGAACATGGTGAACGTAATTAATATCATTGAATTGGACACATAAATACGGTTAAAATGGAAAATGTTTCGTTATACGTATTTCATCACAGTAAAATAAAAAAAAATTAAAGTATTCATAGAAGACGTCAACTGGAATGCTACCATGATTTAAACAAAAAAACCAAACCCTAGGCTGGGCATTCACTGCTTTTCGTTGTGCAGTAGCTTTCAAATTCTTTAGGATTCCTACATAATAAAGCCTCACTAATAATCTGATCTTGAGAAATAAATTCAACATGAGAAAAAAGTGTTTAATATCCATATGGCACAAGTTCTGGCCAGTTAGGACAGATAGCTGACCAATCAGAACGGACACTCAACCAATCAGAACAGACACTTGACCAATTAGAATGGACACTGAGGCAAAAAAGTATAGATGTCTGTCCAGTCAAAACGACACCTGACCCATGAAAGCAGAGGCCCAGTCACTTAGGCTGAACACCATCTTCAACCAGCGTCCAGGCTGAACCGCTGAGAAGCAATCCTGGCTGGATAAGAAATCCTGAAACACCGGCTCTGTCAGCACACCTATTGCCTTAATGAGTTACCTGAACAAAGACTTGGACAACGTTTTCCAGTGAATTGACTGAGAGATATGGTTGGTTTTGGTGTGGTGACATCACCTTGTCTGTTAGTTGGCTATACCAAAAAAACCAAACTCATTGCTATCAAGTCAATTCTGACTCATAAATACCATAAACCTCCCAGTCTAGAAAGTATGTGGTCTTGCTCTTATAAGAGAGAATCAACAACCATCTTGGTTAGAACAGAAAGAGACAACACATTTCAAATGGAAAACTGGGGACAGCCTCCTAGGGTAAAAGCCATCTGTTTAACTCAGAATGTCTCCTTCCAGTGTGACATGGCAGTGCTGCTCTGGTGTTTATGATGCTGGTGTTGAGTCAGAAGGAGCTCGAATCTCTCCTACTCCATCCAAACCTACAAGTATCAGGGCAGGGATTGGCTTTCCCTCCTAACTGTCTAGACGAAAAAAAGTCAGAAGGCAGTGGCCATTCCCCACGTTGTTTTCTCTTTAGAGTCTTTGGAGTCATGGGTGGGCCACTTGCGGTGGATTTTCAGGATCTTGTTTTGAAAAAGAAGAAAATGTAAATAAATGTATGTACAATTTGCTTTACTTCTCCATGTCTGATTCTCAGAGGTAAATTAACATTTTGGTCAGGGAATGTATATTCTTGAGAATTATTCAGATCTTCCACAGTACATCTCCAAAGTAGCTGAAAGGTAAAAGTTACTGAATTGTTCCAAATTCCATCTCTTATTTAATTCTGACCCTACTGTATTTTGTGGGCAAAGCCATACACCTCAACACGGAATTCAGCCCTTTGCGACGGAGCCCCCTCATGCTTTCTCCCTTTTGGCCTGAGATGGGCTGCTCTGGCTGAAAACTGGGTTCTTCTTGTGAAGAAGTTTTCTTTTCCCTTGAAGACTTTAACTTAAAAACAAAAAATCAAAGAGTTGTGCAATTCCCGTAGGGAGGCGTTATGCCATAGGAAGTTATTCCCATTAGATTCCAGTGAATTTCATATATATATCTAGAATTGCTTTTATGATAAAAAATAAGTGTTCTCTAAGTGACAGTACCTGGGGAATATCACGAGTCCTGACATAAGCCGAGTCAACTGTGTGCTCAGAAGTCAGTTTTCCTGACTCTGTTTTACTTTTCATCTTCCTGAGTCACTGTCACTCAACTGTATGACTTTATTTCACCATCTAATGTTTGATGAGTATTTTTTTAAATTACACTTTGTGCTTAAATATTACTTCATTTAGATTCCTACTAAGTTCAGGGCTATTATACTGTTTTCACTGTGAAGAGATTTGCATTTCATCAGAGGTTCCCTGACTGTGTGCATTACAGAACAAAGTCTGAAGGTATTGCGCGTTCCTGGATGATTTTACCCCAGGGCGTCTCTTCGTTTCTGCTACAGTCATTGGCTACAGCTGACCTGAGAGATCCTCCTTCTAGGACGAGGTAACAGTTTAGAGACCGATGTAAGAGAAGAGGAGAGTAAAACACAGGGTCTCGCAGCACACTCAGTGTGAAGAGAAGGCCTGGACGGTCACAACATGGTGCAGCTAATAGGGGCGATTAGTGAAAAAGAGGCAAGGTTGGGGGGGTGCTGGGCGGGCAGCCAGTTCAAAGGCTGTGACATGGACTTTGACTTTAATGCATCAGTACTCAGGTCTGTTCTATTTTAAAATTGCTGGTGGAATTTAGAGAAGAATAAAGCCAGGGTGTGTCCGTGGTGGTCAACGTGGTAAATTAAAATGAGAACGCAACCCCCAGTGGGATTACAAGTCGGAATCTCCAGTTACACACAGAGGGAGCTACAAAAATAAAAACAAAGTCTGTCTGTCTGTCTGTCTCACACACACAAAGAAAACGAAAGACTTGGTATGTCTTTTGCAAAGTTCACAGTGTTCTGGTGGGAAGACCCTTGACACAGACACTAACATTTTGAGGCTTTGTTTCTTTAGGAATAGTTTGTATTTGGTGGCAGGTAAAACGTCAGAAGGAGCGGGACTATGAAGCTTGTAACTACAGGAGCTGTCCTAGCCTCTTAGAAGTGAAACACTCTTTATGTTAATTTAAAAAAAAATGTGCGGTCTCCACTTTTTTAATAGGGTAAAGCAATTTCTTTTAGATTGCTTAAACTCTCCGTGCTGGATTTAATGGGGTAAAATTATATCTAGATTTAAACATCGTTACGGCTAATAACCCAGTAGCTCCTGCTGACGGCTGTGGGCTATGACTGCGCAGGATCAAGAATTCTAGAGGCAAACCGCCTCCCAAACGTACCGAGACTCGCGTTGTTTTCTTTCCTTTCTCTCGGCCGCTGAGAGGGCTCCAACCGATTTTGGTTCCCATAAAAGTGTACAGTGTCAACTAGGTGACATATGGGTGGGGGAAACATCACCGATTGTCCACTGCAACCAGGGAGGCCGAGTTTCCATAGAGATAAGAAGCAAAAGTGCTCCATGCAACCTAATTGGTATGCTTCTCCCGATCAGGTTCATTGTGCTTTCGCTAATGACAGGGTTGTCTCAGTAATAAGGATGGTGCACTGGAGAAATTTGCTGCCTTGGTATATTTTTCCCTGGCAGAAAACTACTTAGAGACCGTAGTCAGTAAGAAGGGTGACTGGCAGGCTGAAGAGGCTGCTTAGCAGCATATGGGGGAAGGCTGCCTGTCAGTGCCACACGCATATGGCTGCCATTAAACTCCAGCTTTGGCTTTGTGTGTTCCTGGTCTCATGCCAGGAAGCCCACCTGCTGCAAGAATACTTGTAAAGCCCAACTCAAAAGTGATTGAAAAGCTACTAGAATAAACTGTAATAACACAGTGCTTCACAGATGGGACATAATTGCCAGCTAAAGTGTACAGCCTCTGCAGTAATGAAAACACGAGCCATTAAATTAAAATCATAAGGGAAAAAACTATAAAAGTCTGTTGCTTTTTTTTTTTAGTTTTATTGCAAAAAAAAAACTTCAATTTTCCTGCCCTCATTAATCAAATACCATAAAACTATAGTGTTACTTTGTTCTAGCGGAGATTTAGGCAATTAAAATGATGAATGTTGATTAAAACGATGTAACTTTTGTTATTTGCTTGTGAGCATAACTGAGACCCTCTGTCCCCAGAGCCACTGGTCACTGACACGCATCTATCAATCCGCAGATTAAAGTGCCTCCGGAACTTTGCCCTGAAAGTTTCTGGGGTAGAAGTTAGAGGGGACTATGAAGGAACTTTGGACTTTACGCTGAATATTGATATATGTACTCAGTAAGTCTTTTCTTCCTCATTAGCCCACTCTTTTTTTTTTTTAATATTAGTAATTTTCTCTTTTTTATTTTTGGGGGGAAGCAATTAAAATAGACTTGCAAAACTATGTAAACACATAAACTACTTGAGCAATATCAATGCAATTTTAATTAGTGGTAGGGCGGCGGTAATGAGACCACTAAGCTGACGTGTAATTAGTAGGACGGTGTGTATGAGTGTTGTGTGGAGTTGAATGAGCTCAGCGGGGCTCTAATGCATTCGGCCTCTCAAGGCGCTGTCTAGCACCAAGGGCTTACAGAGCATCTTTGTTCTGCGCCTTTCTGTGGGTGGGCCCTGGAAGGAGAAAGAAACATTTGCTTCACAGTCGTCACTGAAGTAAACAGCCTTTAAGAGACTTTTTTCCCCCCACTTTTAATTACGCATTTCTTCAGCATTCCTCAAAGTCTGTAGGACATGCCCTAAACAAGTGGAATAATTCCCACCCATTAATAAACAAAACCGCAACGACGGAATAAATATATTTTCAGTTTACCGTCAGATAGAGGTGTACAATTTCATGTAAATTCCAGTGTGTTTCTAGGGAGAAAGGAATTGAGCTTGAAAGTGCAAGTTTTTTTTTCCCTCTATTCTCCCTCAAGGACTTTTGTATATTTCTCTGCTCTGAGTTTCCTTTGCTCCTGAGAGGGTCTTGGTAGTCACTAGAGGTGCTAATGAGTCATGCACAAAACCAACATCATCCCCTTTTCTAGGAGACGGCCTCAGCTAAACACTGTCTCCCAAAGGACTAGCTACGTTTAGCAGCCGCGTGGAAACTTGGAACGATTTGGTAGCATGTTCGAAAAAATAATCATCAACAGACGCAGACATCATCGTACAGTCGGTGATTTAAAACGGACCCGCAGGCAGTAAGGGAGGAAAACACGGTGCAGAAAGTGACCTCCGTGTTTAACTGTTTCACTCGCTGCAGATTTTGTTTTTCAGGGCCTGAGACCATCTTATTCATTCATTTCTCTGAAGAAGAGCCTTTTCTCCAGTAAACAGACATGTTGTGTTGGGCTCACACTTGGTAGACGGAAGGCTTGTTTGAGTGGCTACAGTCCAATTATTGCCAGGCAGCGATATGCAGGTGCAAACAGAAGGCGCATACGAGCAGTCACTGGGTATGATGACTGGCCGTCAGCCTCTAATACCTCAGTTTACTGCATAGCAGGGTGTCCCCCTGTGAGGCATAACTTAATGATTACTCTCCTGGGCCTATCCCAGTACACCCACATGGTATTAATATTTAATCAATGGAGAAGCTGTCTTGCTCCGACACCCCTATGCTTGCCGCTTCCTGCAACGCCGGGACCTTAGTGATTTACTCTATGGTGTTTGCATCTTGGCACTGAAGACACGGCACAAACTTCAGGGTATTGAGATGCTTCTCAAACTGCTCATTCGTTCTGCTTGTAAATATCTTCCTTGATAATTCAGCACCCCACAGTCGCCCATCTAGCGATGAAATGCCCCCTATGAAAGTTGGCCGGCTCTGATTTTCCCACAGTGCCGCCCTGGGAGAAGGCCCTGGCTCGGCAGCACGCGTGCTGGCAGTGGACTTGGCAGAAACTCGGATTCAGCGGGTGCAGAGTGAGCAGAGGCGCTGTGAAATTCGGTGAAGGAATTTCTGAATCTGATGTGAACTCAGACAGGAAGGCTCTGTGGTAGCCCTCCTTAGCTGTATTTCGTGTGAACAAAGCTGCTGTAAGCCTCCTTAACTGTGCTGAGAGGTAAGAAGAGGAGATGTACTGCTTTACATTTTCACTTTGAAGCCAGGCTTCCACGCTATGTGCACCGTGTCCTGAGCAATGTTACTGAAACACGGCAAAATACTGTCCCCTGTAAACATTTACAGTGACGTACACTTGCTTTAAGAACGAAGGGAGAATGCTGTTCATATTTGTGACTGTTTTTTCTCCCTCAGCCAAACAACTGCTTTAAAAAAGAAATCAGGGGAAGTTCTTTGGTTTAGATGTCTGTGGCCAGACCCCTCTGAAACTGGGGAGCACTCTTGGAGAGCTGGCGGGTCACTTCCGAAGCAATGTGATATAATAACAGCACACCTATAGGGTCGCTGTGAGTCGGAATCGACTCGACAGCAGCAAGATTGGTTTGTTCTTTTATCGTCGTGTGACAGAAGGTGATGGGTAATCCATAGCAAGCGAATGGGTTTAAAATACCTGGAAGCACATGCACCAGAGTTAACTTCTTCAACCCGCTTTCCTGAGTGCTGCTGTTCGGTCTGGCTTGCTGTGTTCACAATGGGCGCCCCTATTTAAAATTCGACACACGAGCCAGGTTTAAAGGCGTGTACGCGAGGATTCAGGAAGTCAGACGTTAATGCGTGTGAGGGCCAGGATGACGTGAGAGACCTGACTGTCCCCGTGCTGCACAACCGTTATTTTGGGTACGTTTAGAATAGTTTCTGAAGAATCACTTTTATGAGCGCGTTTCTCTTATTAAAAAAGAAAGTACGTATGAACAAGGATTGGAAGCACATTAACACCATCCTAAATTACTACGCTAATAATGTATAATGAAGTTGGTGCCACTTTTGGTTCTCTTGGAACCTAATAAAAACAGAGAGTTGTTGCCTTGTATAAACTTTTCTTGCTTTGGTGACCAATGGCTGGTGTTAATTGTCTGCTCCTCCTTTCTCTGCGTTTGTTCTAATTCTTAAGCCCAAACTTAGATGAGATGCTCACTACACTGCTCGCTAGCCATCAAGGGTACTGAAATTAAGGCTGTTTTCGAGGGGGGAGGGGTTCGTTATTATAGGACAGTTTAGCTGGGCTGCTAACCGAAAGGTAGGCAGATCGAACCCACCTGCCTTGGAAACCCTACGGGGCAGTTGCACTCTGTCCTACAGGGTCGCTGTGACTCAGAATCCACTGGATGGCTGTGGGGTTTTACTTTCCCATCGTGTGGCTCCATTCTTGATGGTGGAATTGGTTGACTTTCAAACTTAAAGTCAGTTTTTCTGCCTCTACCTTAAGATGTTTTAAAAGAAACTGCAATAGTACTTTTTCATTTGTAGTAGAAAAATGAATGAAAGGACTAATACTAACACGGTCCATGTTGTTGTTCTTGGGTGCTGTCGAGTCGCTTCCGACTCATAGCGACCCTATATACAACAGAATGAAATACTGCCCAGTCCCCGGGCCATCCTCACAATCGTTGTTATGTTTGAGCCGATTATTGCAGGCACTGTGTCAGTCCGTCTTGTCGAGGGTCTTTCTCTTTTTCGCTGACCCTCTACCTTAACCAAGCATGATGTCCTTCTCCAAGGACTGGTCCCTCTGGATAACATGCCCAAAGTACGTGAGACAAAGTCTCACCATCCTGGTTGCTTCCAAGGAGGACTCTGGCTGTACTTCTTCTGAGACACAGGACTCGTATGTACTTCCGACAGTCCGTGGTGTATTCAGTATTCTTCGCCAACACTGTAATTCAAAAGCATTAATTCTTCTTCGCATGCATATGAGGCGATTGAAAACACCATGGCCTGGGTCAGGCGCACCTTAGTCTTCAAGGTGACATCTTTGCTTTTTCACACGTTAAAGAGGTCTTTTGCAGCAGATTTGCCTAATGCACTACACACGGATAACATCGAAAGAACATAGTCGATGGTCTGTTGCATCATGTTGCTGTAAAGAATTGCAAGGATTACAGATTTGGGTTTTTATGTGTTTTACCAACTTGCCCTCACAGGGCAACAAAGGAATTGGAAAGATGGTTGCTTCCACTTCTTAAAAGGTTAGAACGGACGGGTGTTGCTAGTTTCTCAGTTCTGGAGATGTGTCAAACCTGGTATCTTCGGTGTCCATTAGAAATACAACTATTGACATAGGCAATCATTTTATGGTCAGGTGCACAGTTAAGAGCTCGGCTGCTAACCAAAGGTCAATAGTACGAATCCACCAGCTGCTCCTTGGAAACTGTATGGGGCAGTTCTACTCTGTCCCGTAGGGTCACTATGAGTCAGAACCGACTTGACAGCAGTGGGTTTGGTTTGGGTTTACCTGTCTCTTGGGGGCCTAGGACTGTAGAAAATAATTTAAGAATAAAATTATCCTTCTTGGATTGGTTGGGGGCTAAATACCTTTAGCTGGGCTGGACTTTATATTTTGTCCTTTTGAAAGACCAGGCTATGCTTAGCTGCAAAGATCAATATCCATTCTCCACTTCAGGGCCTCTCAGCTGCTGCTTAATGACTTTTACTCGGGCTTTGCATTTTTCTCTCTTCCGGTTTCCTCCTTGACAATGTTTCCACATCCTTATCTGTGCAGAATCCTCCTAATGCCAAGTTCATTAACCTATCTGGACATTTCTGACACTTCATCAAGAAAACTTTTTGTGCTAATTGTTGGGCATCAGATTCACGTGAGAGCCTGGCGGGTTTTGTTTTTCCCCTGGTGAGCCACCTTCAGGTGCTGCATGAAATCCATTTAATTACAAGGTAAACTCAGAGATAAGTTTTAAAGCCTTGCCTTTATCCCTTGGAGGCGAATCCATATATGGAAAATAAATCTGAAAAGCCATGGTTGGGGCATCAGTCCGGAGGAGAGGAGGTATTAACAGTGATGGCTGTAACCATGTTACACATTCTTGGTTTAACTGATGACTTTGAAGTTTAATTGTGACTTCTTCTGCCTGGGGGCAATTTCATTCTTGCTTGAAGCTCAAGGCAGGGGTGAGGACTGCTTGAGAGAGAATGTTAAGCCTATAGCATATCCAATTGAATCCTTAAAAAAAGTTGTCACTCAGTGTGGCTTAATGACCAACATCCAGTCAAGATGGCACCAGTAACTGGTGGGCACAGGCCAGTATGGCTGGGTGACTCTGTCATCATTACTGAGGAAAGCCACCCCTAACTTGTCCGTGGAAGGACTATCCAGTGGGGAGATTATCGAGCCTTCTGCTTTGCTATCTTTTCTCTCATCGTCCAACGTTCTAACAATTCCACTAGCAAAGTGGCAGGGAAAACAAGAAAGGATTATGAAACCCGTTCCCCAGTTCTGCTACCAGTTTAGCACCTTGGAAGAGCAGTGAAGGAGTTGGAAGGCTCTGGCATTACCGTGAATTTTATTTTAAAAGCCGACACCTTCCTATGGATTCATCCCTTAAATGACCGATTTGTGAGCCCAATAGTTATACTTTCTGACTAGCCTTCCAAGAAGCAGACAGGTGGGGTGTGTGTGTGTGTGTGTCAGTGCAAGGGTAGAAGGGCTTCTGTGGTATTATTACCACTAACAGCACCATTCATGGAATTCCTCATAAAACGGAGACAAGCCCTTCCTCCGAGGTCCTTCCTCCCCCCACATTGCTGTCTGTTGTCGTTGGATTCCTTGGGAAATAACAGAGTCTGCCATGGAGGTTGGCGTGCAGGATTGGGTAGAGGGGGAGGAGAACTGCAGTGCATTCGTAAAGGAGACCTCAGCCCATCATACGGGGATGACCGTTCAAAGATATTTTAAAGTAAAGCGAGTGACGGACCTTTGTGTCCCCACATCGACCAGGCATGGAGGGATGCAGCCTTGAGGAGCGGCTTCCTTTGACGGAGGGGGCCTCAGCTCGCAGAATGAGGGCTCAATCCTGAGGGGCGATGTGGACGCTGCACCACCGTGTCTGCTCCACTGTCCACTGTGTCTGCATGCTTTGGTCCTTGTGCCTGGTGGCTGCTTGACAGAAACGGCACTCTCACTGGTGAGCGATCGCGTGTGCTCGGTGGGAGGGGTAAGGTTAGGAAGAGCAGGGTGTCCCTAAAGTTCTTGTACGTGGGGTGATGATGTCGGATATAACGTTACTCACTGTCACCCTTTCTCTGTACTGCCCTGCTCTCCTCTCTCTCTCAGGTAGCCATTTTCTCTTCCCTTGATCCCTATACTGCCCCGGTCACCCACCCTTGCTACCACTTTCTACTGTTTTCTTTCCAATGTCTACCCTCTCTCCTCTTCAGGCATTCACCCGTATTCTTATCAAGCTGTCCTCCCTCACATCTATAGTCTCCTTTTTCTTAGGTTGGAAGGAACACTGTAGGTCACCTTTGGTTAAGTTACATAGAAGGGAAAGAGGGTCCAGTGTCAGCACTGGAGAGTCAAGCATCAACTGAAATGGACGAATGGATCTGGGGCAGTAGGGAGTTTACTACAAGCTCTACCTTGGAAGGTTTCTGAATGGTTCATCCTTAAAGCAGACTCACCAACTTGGACCATAAAGTGGAAGAACTTTCAAGTCAGGCATTAAAGTCAATTCCTATTCCTTTAAGGTTTATACAAACATAGAGATATGTGGGGCCCTGGTGGCACATCCAGTGGGGAGAGCTTGGCTGCTAAGCAGTTGGAATCTACCAGCCGCTCCTTGGAAACCCTATGGGGGTAGTTCTACTCTGTCCTATAGGGTCACTATCAGTCGGAATCGACTTGATGGCAACGTTTTTTTGTTTTTGCTTTTCCCTTTCTTTTTCTTTTTTAGAGAGATATGTGTAAAACATTATACTGAGTGACCTGAGAAACCAAATTCTCATGAAAGAAATGGTACGTAAAGATTAGGGTCAAGCAACACTTTGAGTGCCTGCGATGAGGTAGGCGCTATGCTAGACCCTTTACCTCGTATTCCTTGTTGTTGTTTACCATTCTTTATCTTCAGAACGACATCATGGCATTTCTGTCAACTCCAATGCACGCATGAAATACTGAAGCACACAGATTTTGTCTTCACACTCAGTAAATAACGTCACTGTAGCTGTTGTTAGCTGTCTTTAAGACGGCCCCTGCCTCCTGGTGACCCTATGCCACAATGGAATAAAACGGCTGCCTGGTCCTGTGCCATCCTTATGACTGGCTGCTGAGCAGACTGTTGGTGATCCATAGAGTTTTCATTGGCTGATTTTTGGAAATAGATTGCCAGACCTTTCTTCCTAGTCTGTCTTAGTCTGGAAGCTCTGCTGAAACCTGTTCAGCATCATAGCAACATGCAAGCGTCCACTGGCAGACAGGTGCTGGCTGCACATGAGGTGCATTGGCCAGGAATCGAACCTGGATCTCTTCTTGGAAGGGAGAATCCTACCCCTGAACCACGACTGTCCCCAGCAACATAGGTAGATTTTTTATTACCCCAGGGATGTCTTCCTGCTCTATGCCATGCTTCCTACCTAAGCCCTGGATTTTTTTTCTGTAAATCCTTCATACAGATTAGGAAGAAAATGGGCTGAAACACACCAGGCACGTGGGCATCGAAAGGTGGAAGAGCTGCTTCTTGGTGGGACAGTTTTGATCCTTAGGGCAGGGAGCTGTTTAGGGCCACCTTCATTCTCAATTTGGTGTGTTCCAGCCCTAATCTTATCAGTTATTTTATGAGAACTGGCTTTTCCACCGTTGTTTGGATTCATGGCAGGTTTAAGTAAGGGAGTGAGAAGAGTTCAACGTACGTGACATTTACTGCTCGATCAGGCCTGCTCTGTTTTTATTTATTGTCTATTTGTTATTGTTGTTGTCTTGCCCCCCACCCCCGCAAACAGGGCTCCGTTTGCACAGATCATGCACGGAACCTTGCAGAGAGATCCTAGAGGGCAGGATTATTTGGATGCACAATGGCCAAGTAGAGCAAAGCGGCTCTTCCACCACAGAACCACCATTAAATCTCCTTGTGGTTCTGTTTGGCAATCCTGGGGCTCAAGTCACAGCAGGTTGTGGGAGTGATATGTAGACCACACGTGGGAAAAAACCCCAGATGTGTTCCAAAGCTACCCCTTACTCAGTGAGTCCTGGAATATGTAGTCCTAGAAGAAACAGCAGTGTGTCCTGAGCCAGGTGAGATTCTCGGCCAGTTCTGCAGAGTTCTGCGAGTCCAGGCTGCAGATGGTGAGTGACGTCGTGGCTGGAAACCTACCAGCCGAAGCCTCACAGTGCTGGGCAGTGCTCTGGCCCCCAGCCTGGCAAAGAGGCAGCGAAGGGGCCTCCCCCTATCTCTCTGCTCAAGACCAGGAGAGACAGGCTGGCAATGGGACCAGAGAGGCACTGGGACAGCGTTGCAGAAGGGGATCGTGCCTCATTCACTGCTCCTGCCTCGTCTCTTTACTGCTTCTCCTCCCAACCCACACCTATGGCCTCGGCCCTTCCCCCGACAGGATGGACAAGGTGGTCACGGATGGTGTAGTTCAAAGGATGCTGCCCACCTCTGGGTGTGTTTTATTGCATAAATAGTTTTATTTCCTTTTTATTAGCAAGATGAGGTGTGCAGTTGAAAATGACGTTTGATCTCTAAGATTAGTCCTGAACTCAAAAGGCAGCATCCCCAGGGCTGAGTTTGTTCTCTAATCTCAGGCTAGGAGTCCACTGAAATGTAGGAAAGGCCCTCCCGCCCTCCAGTGTGTCCTGATGACTTTTATGGTGCATGGTCCTGTGCATGATGCTGGACTGAGTACAGGAAAAGTAAGCCCCTACCCTTATCTTTGAGGAGCTTATGATCTGAGGACACAAGGGCCAGGTCTGAGAAATTCAGCCGCAGCAGGAGGCTGCAGACTAGTCTATGTCGTAGGGGGGTAAGTGCTACGAGGGTTAGCGTAATTCAGAAAGACGGAGCTCGCTGACAGCAGACTCACCAGAGAAGGCAGGCTGCAGGGCTGGGTCTTGACTCGGAGCTCCAGGAAAAGGAGAGCAGGCCAAAGAGGACTGCGAAGCCACCATGGGCCTGGGGGGCTTGAAGCAATGTGGTAGTGGGAAGAGGACCGAGCTGGGAATCCTAAGACTTCATCCACCCCACAGCGGCTTGGCCCTTGACAATGCACGTTCCCTCAAATATACGATGAGAGGGTTAAATCGGTTGACTTCTTAGGCGCCTAGAGAGAAGGGAGTCATGTGAAAAGAAGTGGAAACGCCAGGAGAAAGGAACTATGGGGTTGGAGTTGGAAGGCCTTGGCGTGCCTGGTAAAGGGGCTGGTATGCCAGGCTGGAAGCCGAGGGAGGTTTCAGAGAGAATTACTGGGTTGAGATGTGTAGGAAGAATGGGAAATCCCAACACAGGGAGGTTGGTTAAGGGACTTTTGTGATCAACTAGCTATGGGGTGACATGTGACTGAATTCAGGGTCATGAAATAGGTAATGGATTTAAAATTCTTCTTCCAAAAGACCCTGGTGAAGCCACTGAGCTCCAGATGCTGATGAAGTTCAGGCACCTCCCTTCTCTCTCCCACTGAATCTGCTGCTTCAAACCGTCCGTCACTCCAAGGAGAAAACAGCAATTTATGATTTTTCTCCTCTGCTACAATTAGACCTCCACTCACGGTGTGCCCATTCCCTCAGTCACAATGTAGGACAATTAGCCTGTGTAGGGATGGAAAGTTGCAGATGGCAGCGCCACTGGGCCCGGCTTTCTGTGGGAGCTCGAGGCCTGGGGCGCAGAGGCCTCTCTTTTTCCAGCGAGACACAAATCTGCCCGTGAAACGGCATTACAGCCTCATTCCTCTAGAGCTGTTTCTTTTTAAAAATAACAAAAACACATCGGTGGTAAGTTTCCGTGTTATTTTTAATAAAAGAAAACCCTTTAATTTACATATAGTTAAGGCTAAGTAAATGAAAATGCATTATGTTACTGCTGTTCTATTGAATAATGAACCCATAGGCTTCAGAAGAATGGTGGTTTGCTTGTCAAACTCATATACCCCTAGCTCTGGTCTACCTCTGGGATAAGGGAAGGGAGACCAGGCTGGTATTGTCACAGGCCACACTGGGATTTTTATGAGCAGGCCTGGCAATGCCGCAGTTAGAGGTGTGGGGGGGGATGAATGGATTCTACCTAAGGCGAGAGATTAAGGGTTGGTAATCGGGCATGTGCACTGAAGGTCGCCTTTGCCGCTGGCCCTGAGGCAGCACTGTGGGGCGCAGACCTTCAGAGGCCCACCTCTAGGTTGCCCTTCCGACACCTGGGCCGTGGCAACCACACACACTCACTCACACACACACACACACACTCACACACACTCACTCACACACATACACACACACACACACACAAAAACGCACCCATACCTGTTGCCGTTGAGTTGATTCCCACTTACAGCAACCCTATAGGACAGAGTAGAACTGCCCCATAGGGTTTCCGAGGAGTGGCTGGTGGATTCGAACTGCCGACCTTTTGGTTACAAGCATGCACATCTCTTCCCCTAAATTTTATGAGGAAAAAAAAAGTCCTTTGGACAATTTAAACATCCTGATTTTCCCCAGCCTTCATATCATAGTCTGCCATTCTCTTTCCTAGTTCTAAGGTAGGCCAAAGAAGACTGACTGAAACCTTGAGTATTGCCCGAGGTAAGCTGGGCCTGGCACGTAGTACCCCCGGAAGTAATATGAGGTACTGTCATCATCATCAATACTATCATTAACAATTGTTTACTGTGTTCTGGGCTTCAGCGGCCCAGGATTCCTTGTCCAAAAAAAGTACCACCCTAGCTCTAGAGACTGCACTGGAGGCTGAGAGGCTTCCTTGTCCGGGACTCTCTCATTACTGCCACGGAGCTCAGTCAGAAAATGAGAGAGGAACCACGACCCGCCACAGCAGAGACCTCGTCTTCCTTCCGCCACCTCCCTGAGTTTTTCCTTTAACAAATCCTACATGGGATCACTTGAGGGAATGCTGCGTCTTTATATTTCGTTCAAGAACCAGCAACATCATGGAAACTGTTTACTGCAACTCAGGGTTTTACATAGGGTTTTTAACTCTCCTGGAGCAGGTAATGAGGGCCTCATGGAGGAGGTGGATTTGGTCCCAGGTTCTGAAGGACAACTGGGCTTTGGCCAGGCCAAGACGGATGGATGGATTGAGCCAGCCACCTCCTGGCAAAGGCATGGCTGAGAGCTGCCCCGGGAGATGCTTTTAGGCTGGAGCTGGGGGTTCCTGCGCCGTGAGCAAAGGCAGGACTGGTCCCCTGGCCTTTCGGTGACATTTACCACCTCTGTGCAAGGACACGCTCCTTTCTCTCTGTTTCTATTTTCTCCAGTTAATCAGGTGACTTGAAAAGAAGCTAGATAAGGGTATTGTTTGCGCTGACAACATCCTGATGATACTGTCGGAGGAGATCAGAAGGAAATGTTCCCTTTCTGGACGACAGAGTCACTAGGGAGAGTTCTCATCACCTCAGCGCATCTAGGTTAATTACCACAGAAAACCTGGAAATGGCAGCTCTCATCTTTCTCCAGAAAGTACCACAATTTTTACTGTCGAAGCAATAGAATACCTATGTGAGTACGTCGAAGGACCTGTTTTACAGTTCAGTGGTGTGGTCGTTCTGCAGAATGACTGCTAACCTTAGAAGGACTCTGTCCTTGTGAATTTGATTAAATTTGGGCTGCAAGTGATGAACTGGACTAATGAAGTTCAACCCTGGTTTTCGATGGCCCGCTACCCTCTTGATAATCAATGGATACGCGGGTTTATCTGCTGCTGTGTCGCACTGGGAAGTGGAGAAGCGTTAGGACGAGAAGAAAGTCAGCTGTCCATTCAGACAACAAACGAGGAAAATCACACGCAGACGTTTACCGAATGGTGTAGGGTAACGTGTTTGTTACCTAGTGCCGCCATAACAGAAATACCACAATGGGTGGCCTTAAAGAACAGAAATGAATTTTCTCACAGCTCTGGAGGCTGAAGTCCAAATCAGGGTCTCAGCTGTGATACCTCCTTCTGCCGGGGATCCTTGTTGTTCTTTGGTGTTTCCTTGGGGTCTCTCTTCCCTCTGTGTGGTCTCTGTGTATATTTTGGTCTTTTCATAACTCAGGAGTGATTAGGTTTAGGATCCACCTGCTCTGGTATAGCCTTATTAACAGAACAAAAGAAACCGTATTTCCAAACAGGATCACATCCATGGGTACACGGTTAGGATTTCAACACGTACTTTTGAGGTGCACAGTTCAACCCATAACAGGTAACAAACTGCTAGCTTTGGATTATCATCAAAGCTATGGCAAAGAACGCTATCCAGAGAATTTGGAAGGATGGTTTTCTTTTAGACCATTATTATGAATCTGTGTGAATCTCACGATGATTAAACAAACAAACAAACCAAATTTGTAAACGACTTAGTCTGTTTGCATTGGGATGCCAGAAAAAATGTGTTGCATGTGTGCTGAAATTTCTCTGAAGGGACAGACCTCTTTAGCATTTATTTCTTCTCATTTTTAAACTAGATGAAATGTGAAACAACTCATTTTCACACCTGGCTCCTAGCGCTGCTCCCCCGATCCACCAGACAGTGCGGGAGGCATGGCGTCAGGCCACAAACCTGAGACTAGTGTGTTTCCTATTTTTTTCTCTTTTATCAATCTTGTCCTTAAGTTTGCTTTGGACACTGTTGAAAATTTTATAAAACTCAAAGCATTTGGGAAAATTTAGATATAAATCTTTGGCTTCTTCCTGTGGT
This sequence comes from Trichechus manatus latirostris, assembly GCF_000243295.1. Classification (NCBI taxonomy): domain Eukaryota; kingdom Metazoa; phylum Chordata; class Mammalia; order Sirenia; family Trichechidae; genus Trichechus; species Trichechus manatus. The sequence goes on from NW_004444038.1 coordinate 8,506,041, forward strand.
TTGCCCTTCTGTTCTCTCCTTCCGTGATTTAGATGCTAGCTGGCTCAGTGGTGACTGAACACATCCTGGGGGGGAACTAGAAAGGGCACGGAGGCTCTTGGGGCAGAAACGAAGGTTTGGAGAAGGCAGTGACTAGAGGAATACGAACCCATCTTCCTGTCTAATCTCCAGGTTCTCCACTCAGGATGCTCCTAGAGCTAACTGGTGAGGAACATGAAAGCTGTAATAAAAGAAAGTACAACATGGATGAGCATGGGCCTCCTCGCTCTGGACCGGCTTCCAAGGAATGTGGAGGAATCATGGCTGCGACATCATGATTCAGTTTAAACGTGACCTCTTTACCAGCTGCTGTCAGGTCGACTCTGACTCGCAGTGATCCCGTGTGTGCCAGGGTAGAACTGTGCTCTGTAGCTTTTCAATGGCTGATTTTTTTGGAAGGAGATCACTGGGCCTTTCTTCCAAGGCACTTCTGGGTAGACGTGAACCTCCAATCTTTTGATTAGTAGCCAAGTGTGTTAACCATTTGTACCACCCACAGGCTCCCTTTCTGACTCCCTGTATCTCTGTCACAGTGTGTAATTTATTATTATTATTTTTGATCA
>NW_004444038.1:8511802-8518601 GCF_000243295.1 Trichechus manatus latirostris
CTGAAGTGTTGGTCCTATTTTTTCTTCTATGAACTTTATAGTTTTAGGCTTTATATTCAGGTCTTTGATCCATTTTGAAGTAGTTTTTGTATACGGCGTGAGGTATCAGTCCTGTTTCATTTTTTTGCAGATGGATATCCAGTTTTGCCAAGGGCTGGCTCTATTTTTGGTTGAGAAATAAGTTAAACCATATGTAGGTTTATTTGTTCAATCAGCAGAGCTGACAGTGTGCCAGGTGCTCCTTTATGGGATGGAGATAAGGAATCCCTGCCCTTCCAGAGCATACGTTCTAGGGAAGGAGGTATGACACGGAGCTCGGCGGCCAGTGAGGAGAGACTATTTTACACATTTTATAAATCAGATTTGTCTGTACTTACTTTTTAAATAACGTTTTCTTTTAAAATAGCTTCAGCTTTACAGAAAAGTTACAAAAATTGTACCGAGAGTTTCTGTATACCCCACAGCAGTTGCTGCTGTTGTTAAGATGTTGCACTAGTGTGATACACTTGACACAACTTAATGAATCCGTATGGATTCATCACTCCTAACTAAAATCTCTGTTTAAATTTTCTTATTCTTTACCTAATGTCCTTTAAGTGTTTCAAGATCCCGTATGGTTTTTTTTTTTTAACTTAGTGTTTTTTGAGTAATTACTGTGTGTCAGATACTATCCTAAATGCTTTATATGCATTTTTTTAAATCCTCTCAAGAATCTTAACTCGGAAACATTAAATGACTTGCTCGAAAATAAACATCTGATAAACTTCAGGTCTGAACGTAAAGTCTCGTTTGTCTGAGTCCAGGGTCCACATTCCTTACCACCACCTTCCTGCTTCTTTCTAGGGTTGGGTAGAGAGGACCAGGGGCAGTGGTGTGCTGGCGGAGTGTGGCTCACCAAAACAGGCTTGAATAGGATAAAATGTTAGTGTTGATGTGATGACCTAAGTCTTGGTACGGCTAGTCAAAATATTGGAAAAAGGAGTAGTATGGTGCTTGAAAAGCCATCTTTGAAACAGACATACCTAAATTCCGATATGAAATTTTATTCCAACAGAAGGGAAAGAGGAGTCAAAGTCCCAAGGTAGAGAAGGACCTTGAAGTAACTCATATAAGAGAGCAAGATTGTCTGGTATGTTTCACAGATTGTCTTCTTGCCAGCACCAGTTGCCACAGGGTCAGCTCTGACCTATGGTGACCCCATGTGTGTTGGAGAAGACAGTGCTCCATAGGGTTTTCAATGGTTGATTTTTTGGAAGTAGATTGCCATGCCTTTCTTTTAAGTCACATCTGTGTGGACTGAAACCACCAACATTTAGATTCGCAGCTGAGCGCATCAGCCTTTTCCACAACCCAGGGATTCCATTGTCATATTATGGGATTAAAACGCACATGAGGTCATGCGTGCATTTTCTAAATAAATATCACTGGGTAGCCGTTCAGCACCTTTTTCCTCATTGTAGCAGCCTTTGAGTATAAAGAGTCACAATCCAATCAAACCCATATTTCTTGGATTCTGTGCTTGAATTAGAACTTCTTCAACTCCAGGTGATAGAAACCCAACTGAAACTAACCTAAGCAAAAAAAGGAAGGCCAAGAGTATAAGTAGCTCCATGCACTGCTGGAGGCTTTTTCCAAGTGGTGTGAAATTCTTTGCTGTAGATGAAAGGGCCTTGCTCCAGAACCCTAAGGGTCTATGTCGTTGGCTTGCTATAAACTCAACATGACTCTCTTCCCCACCACAGATACCCTCATACCATAGGGTCTCCCAGGGCATAGTAGGGATGCTTGTACCACAGCCTGCACCACTACATTTCCCTTTTCCATCTCTGGGTCCCACTCACAGCTGGGACCTTTCCATGTCACTAAGTAAATGATTGGAGCAGTGTTTCCAGCAGTGCAATGTGCCACCTCTGGAAGCTGGAGAGGCCGAGCAGGTGTTATGCTTCTTCTTAGTGGTGGATGATGCAAGAGACATCACTTTTCCTTTACTTTGGAGGGCATGTCTCAGCCTTAAAACTCTACCCTGGTGGGTCCCAGCTCTTCCCAGGGCTTACTTCTCACTCTCTGGAGCTCACGTGTGTTACTGTGGCCTTCAGTGTGCTTCTCAAGTTTTGTTCATGCAGTTTGCTTACCTTGGTATCATCAATATGGTGAACCAATGTAACGTTCTGTGGAAAACTCAGACAGTTTAAGTCCCTTAGGACTATAATGAGAGGGTAGGGAGTTATCATAGCTCTGAGCCAATCCCACGTGAGTGTGGCCTGTTTTGGGTCCTGCGTCATCCTCAAGCGAAGGAGGAGCATTAGCCTTTAACAGGGAGGACTGGGCCACTTCTGCAGGCCCAGAGGGTTTAGGGGGTCTGAGATTTCAAGGTGCATTAACACATATGTCCCCATCCCAAAGCGGATGCCCTGTTTCTTCCCAAGCAGAGCCCTGACCTTGGAATAGCAGACTTACCTGGGTTGAGAATTCGACCTTTCTGGAGCTCTTCTACCCTTTTAATTAAGCCTTGGGACTGATCCTCAGCTCTTTTGCCCTCTGATTATAAGAGATTATAGTCTCTTCACAGTTATGAAAGAGTCTACCTGGCTGTCATTCTTAGCCTGAAATTGGTGCTGAAACACCCCCAGCCTTGCATTGTCTTTTTCTAATGCATGAATATCCTCAACAATGGCCATCCAATTCCATACTCCTTATAACTTCCCCCAAACCTCACCAGAAGTTCTGATATTGTACCTGCCAATACATTGCCTTCCACATGTATCCCATTTCAGTTCACCACCTAGGAACAATTAAAACATTTCTCTGCTACAGATCCCAGGAGCTATCAGTATTCTACCTACCAACAATGTGTGGTTTTTATTACCAGCTAGGTGGCAGGTAATTTAGTTCCCAAATCTCGTTTTCAAGTCTACTTTAGTATTACTCCTGGTACCAGCTGCCATCAGTCAGGTTCCTCGGGAAGTGGCATTTGCGATGAAGATTTGCAGGCAGAACATTTATTGGGAAGTGATTTCAGGGGTTGGGCACAGAGAAAAGTTAAATTGCAATGTAGTTGCAACAAAGGCATCAGTCGATATCACGGGGAGCTCTGGAGCTGGGATGACCCTATTTATTTGACATTTATTGAGGCAAAGGGCCAGGCTTCTGTAGGTTGTATTGGTAAGTCATTGGATGTAGACTGCCCCTAGGGAAAGGGGTAACCCTTTCATGACTCATTGGACATACGGAATCCCACCCACTTTTTATTGCCTCTAGAGTTTTTTGGGAGTATGCTTTTCCCGATGAAAGTATTCGCTTCCCTCTAGTGGGGACTTTGTAATGGTGAAAGATGAAGAACATTCATTGAAGCAAAATAGCTGGGGTGTTAGGAAAAACCAGAGGTGCCCCATGTACCCAAATGGAAGGCACCTGTCCCGCAATAAAGCCTGCTACCCAAGACCGTTGGGCCAGATGGGCTGACACAAATCATGTGTTTTCACATAATATTTCTCAAAATCTATATTAGCCACCAAAAATTTAAACCCACTCAATGACTCAGCATGCATCCCACTACTGAACACACATAGTATCAACAAAAAATTCAAAGCAGAAAATACTTAGGTCTTGAAAGTGTAACCTTAGGGAAGTGGCTCCCTTTACCTGTGGGCAGTCTCTGGGAAGCAACCAGCAGATAATACTCCTGGCAGCTGGGGAAGTGGTGCTTCATTCCAGAAGGGACACCACACCACACCACAGAGCATCAACTACAAGGATTTTAAATGATCCGTTAATAAATAGCGATCTGTTATGAGTTGGAATGGACTTGACAGCAACAGGTTTGGTTTTTCTGTTATATTTAATAAATAGCATGATAACATAATATATACTTGTAACATATATTTTATATGCTGTTATAAGTAAATAAAAGAATTTGTTGCTGTTGGTTGCTGTCAAGTTGATTCTGACTCATGGTGATCCCGTGTGTGCAGAGCAGAACTACTCTCCATGGGCTTTTCAAGGCTGTGACCTTTCAGAAGCAGATCATCAGGTCTGCCTTCTGTGACACCTATGGGTGAATTTGAACTGCCAACGTTTTAGCTATAAAAAACCAAACTAAACCCGTTGCTGTCAAGTCACTGCTGACTCATAGCGACCTTATAGGGATCTATTATATTTAATCCCCAACCATCTGTCAGTTTGTCCTACTGCTGTGGCTTGCATATGGCTATGATGCTGGAAGCTATGCCACTGGTATTTCAAATACCAGCAGGGTCACCTATGGTGTATAGGTTTCAGTGGGGCTTCCAGACTAAGACAGACTAGGATAAAAGGCCTGGCAGTCTACTTCTGAAAATTAGCCAAGGAAAACCCTATGGATCACAAGAGAACCTTGTCCGCTATGGTGCCGGAAGATGAGAGCATGAAGATGGTGGTACAGGAGCAGGCGACATTTCGTTCCATTCTGCATAAGGTTGCCATGAGGAGGAGTTGACCCGATGGTGACTGACAACAACGACATCAACATTATGTCTAATAACTGAGACCTGAAGAACTACTAGGTGAAATGTATTGACCTGAAGATTCTTGATTGACAGGAAATGCAGTATATGTATAAATAGATGTGTGTCTTTAGTTTTCTTTAAGGCAATGTCCTTCTCTTGTTTTATAGACTCTCTGAGTCAGGTCTGTATTTCAGGACTAATAACCACTTCAGAAGTGTACACATAATTGCCATTGAGTGTGTTGACCATTTTGGTAACTGGCTAAGTTCTCTTGTATGTGTGAAATGTAACGTGGTGTTCCTGGGTAAGAATCAGAAATCCTGGACACTCTCTGAACGCTGCTGTGATTCTTGCACCCATTTTAGTTCTGCAAAAAGAACCTAAGGACACTTTACTGATCGCCACCAAATTGCTGGATACAAATGCTGGAGGTGCATAACAGATTGGGAAGGAACTGTAGAAGCCATCCATTACAACTTTTTCATTTCACAAATGAGGGAACTAAGACTTAGGGGAGGGGACTTGCTGTAGTCACACATCCAGTTGGGCAAAGAGCTGAGACTAGAATCTGAGTTTCCTGATCCCCTATCCTGAGCTCTTTCCACTAAACAAAATTCTTTGAAATACGGTTAGAAAAGCTATATCAAATGTAAAAACATATTGCAACTCATAATCCCTGTGCCCATATTTTAAACTCTGCCTTATAACCACTTTTTCTCAATTCAGTTCAATGGATATTTATTAAGTGCCTTTAGCACACCAAGGTCCCTGGTGGCACAGTGGTTAAAATGCTCAGCTGCTAAGCCAAAGATAACAGTTCAAACCTACCAGCTGCTCCACAGGAGAAAGATGTGGCAGTCTGCTTCCGTAAAGATTTACAGCCTTGGAAACCCTATGAGGCAGTTATACTCTGTCCTACAGGGTGACTAGGAGTCAGAGTTGACTCAGTGGCAGTGGGTTTGGTTTTTGGTTCTTAGTACACAAAACAGTGTGCTAGGAACCATGGGGAGGAAGGGAAGAGAGTTTAGATGTCCATAAGACATTCCCTCTGTGCTCCCATCCATACATCACTGACCATAGTACAAGGCAGACAAGGTTAAGAAGGTAACTGACTTCCAAAGAGTCCTGCTCCCCTTCCGGAGCATAGAGCCGATGCTGAGAAACAGCTGCCCAGTCGGGGACTACATTGTGCAGTCTATCTTCCATCTATGTGGAGCCAAGTGAATGAGAGCTGAAGAGATGGGTGTTCCTTCTAGAGCTGATGGGTGAAGAAGCTGGAATACCTTCTCCATGGTCTCCTTCCCCAACCCCAGCAGAACCTCAAGGTGGAAGGAGCCTGGATCCCTGTGTGACCACATGGAAGGTTGCTTGCCTATGAGGAACATCAGCATTGGACTTTATGAGAGAGAAAAGTAAATGTGTATTGTGTAAGCCACAGAGATTTAGAGTTCATTTACCATAGCTGCTTGCCTTACCTTAATACATTTTGTAAGTGCTTTAAAAGAGTCTGTTACTAGAACCTTATGAGAAGATATAATAAGTGTTGAGTAAAACTTGTTAATTACTTTAATGTAAAGGAGCCCTAGTGATATAAACAGTTAAGCGCTCAGCTGCTGACTGAAAGGTTGGAGGTTTGAACCAACCCAGCAGCTCCATAGGAGAAAGACCTGGTAATCTGCTTCCATAAAGATTAGTCAAGAAAATCCTATGGGTCAGTTCTCTCTGTCACATGGGGTCGCTATGAGTCAAAGACGACTCGAGAACCTCTAACAACAACAAATGCTTCTGGCAACTGTACAGCAACTGACATTGGGAACTTCAGCTGCATTAAGATAGGAAATGCTAAGTCTTAAGATGCTGATTCAAAGAACATAGTACTCTTCCTATTCCATTGCCCTACTAGCTTCCCTGTCATAGCCTGTCATTGCTTTCTGCTTTCAGCGGCTCACAGCCTTGGGTTATAGGATGGGTGGAGGATGCAGGAAGCAGGAAATCTGCTTGTGGGTACGGCAGCCATCTCAATGGTTGGTCACAGTCCTTCCTCAGTGACGTAATATAACGTCTTCTGATTGGTTTCTCCTCCGGGTTTTACCCAAACATGGCTTTTTGAGGATGAATTCCCCCCAGTTTTCCAGCCATCCTTCCTCGTAGCCTCACTTCTTACCCATTTGCATGTAGTCCACCTCTCCAAGACATTAGCATGCAAGTTACCTAATTTTAGGCCCTAGCAGATATTTTTTTTTTCAAATACCTTGCCTCTTTTGCAATTTTTCTGTTCTTTTAAAACATATCCTGATAATTTTCCATTGCCACTT
>NW_004444038.1:8519136-8525403 GCF_000243295.1 Trichechus manatus latirostris
CACTCTTCGGTTTGGCTTTCCCAGAGTATGGTCTGAATGGTTGGCAGAGTATTTGCTTCTTGTTTAAAATACTGTTTTCTTTGTTGCCTCTTTGGCTATGTTATTACTGTTTAATGTTCATTGAGTGCCAGGATTATGAGTGTAGGAGGTGGTATGTATAATTACCAGAAGTCCCAGCTTTAGTCAGTTAGACATAAAAAATCTATATAGGGAAAAACGAACAAAGTGAACAAAGTAGAGCTGGCAGGGGCGGAGAGAGCCCTGAGTCATTTCAGCGGGAAGGCACTGGCTTTGGGGTGGAGATACAGCATGTAAATAAATATAAACATTTTGAAAAGACATATACTCTCTCTCTCCCCACACACACGCACGCATACATGTAACTAGTTGCAGTCCAGTTGCTTCCAACTCATGTCTGTCAGAGTAGAACTGTGCTCCGTAGGGTTTTCAATGGCTGATTTTTCAGAAGTAGATTGCTAGATCTTTCTTCCAAGGTGCCTGTGGGTAGACTCCAGCCTTCAACTCTTTGTTTTGCAGCTGAGTTCATTAACTGTGTGTGCCACGCAAGGACTCCATACCCATATTCACTGATGTTTATATATCTATGAGCTGAAGTTGATATAAGGAGTCCTGGTGCACAGTGGTTAGCACTTGACTGCTAACTGAAAGGTCTGCAGTTGGAACCCATCAGCCACTCTGCAGAAGAAAAATGTGGCAGTCTGCTTCCATAAAGACTACAGCCTTGGAAACCTCATGGGGCAGTTCTACTCTGTCCTCTAGGGTCGCTATGAGTTGGAATTGACTCAATGGCAATAAGTTTTATTTTGGAATTAATATAGGCTTCTGAACCAGTCCCTGGAGAAGGATATCTTGCTTTGTAAAATAGAGGGTTAATGAAAAAGAGGAAGACCCTCACCGAGATGGATTGACACAGTGGCTGCAAGGCTCAAACATAGCAAGCATTGTGAGATGGCGCAGGACTGGGTAGTGTTTCCCTCTGTTGTACATGGGGTCGCTATGAGTCAGGACCGACTCGACAGTGCCTAACAGCAACAACATAACTAATATTTTAATATAACCTAAATGTTCTCTAAGTTACTGCTTCTGAACTTTAACGTGCACACAAATCACCTGAACATCTTGTTAAAATGCAGATGCTGATTCAGTGGATCTGGGGTGGTGCCTGAGATTGCCTATTACTAACAAGCTCCCAGGAGATGACGAGACTGCTGGTCCATGGACCACGCTTTGAGAGGCAAGGCTCCAGGTCCCTTAGCATGTCAATTCTGAGAATGGTCACTTTGAGACTGAGCTTTCTGGGTCCATAGCGTTCACCACCTGGGTGGGGAGACCTTGGTGGGTGGGAGGAATCTTGGTACCTCATCAGAGCTGTTGGGGCTTGGTCTCCCCTTGACTGCAGACGCTGCCCTCTCTGGCTGCTTCTGGAGCTGACGCACGGTGGTGCGGCTGTGGCTGCCTCTTCTCTGTGACTCACACCCAACATTGACCTTTGACTGACTGAGCATCTTCTGTTCACTTAGAGCTCCCGAGGTCCTCTGGCTGTCTGATTGTTTGTTTCTTGATGTCACTCACAATCATCTTTCCCTACGGCTCTTCAGCGGAATATATTCCCATTCTGGTGCTTAATGCTTTTAGAATGTGGCCCGATAGCCATGAGGCTAAGGGCTTAAAGCAGCAGTAGCTGCTTTAAGTCTTACTTTATAGCCTTTGTTTTAGTTTAGGTTCCCCCAGAAGTGGACCCCAAGACAAGGGTTTGTGTGCAGGTCACTTATTTTGTGTGTGAAGGGAGCATAGGTCGGGTGAGTACGGCACGAGAAAAAGGAAGGACCAGTAGCCAATAAAGAGTGTGTTTTCAAGGCAGCTACTACTGGAAGTAACAGGAGTTGAACCCCGCTAAGAAAACTCAGGGCCAGCTGAGGACATCCTGTCTGAGTTGTCTGGCCAGAGGGGAAAGGGAGCTGAGGTATTCATACACTAACTCTTACCAGTTACCATTTGAGGGCTACTTCCAAGGGGCTCCTAATCTCTGGTACTTTCATTCTGCCATGTAAGTGGCAAAGCAGGCTCCAGAGGTAAGAGAAAGCCGTCAGGGGAGGAGACACAGATGCTGGCAGCTGGGCATGAACTGTATTGTGAGGGCGAAGGGCAGCAGTCTTTTTCCTCTCCATCTCAGGAGGAAGGAAAGTGAGGAGAGGGAGCACAGGCGAGGCTGCAGGGGCTTCACCTACAGTCTCAACGCCTCTGGAACCGTTGCTTCCCCAAATCAGGCTCTGTCGCCGAGTGTGTGCCGCATCACCGCAGCCTCCTTCTTGCCTTGGTTTGTCCCTGCAATCTGAATTCTCCAAGGGCCTTCCCAATCAACACACCTCTCCGTGCATGTTGGAGCCCCAGCTGTGAATTATGAGTCAGTTCTCTCCCACGGAGTTCTGGACACCATGCATCCTTCATGGGATGGTGATACAACAGAGCAAAAAATGAGGGGAGAAACACCAGTCTAGTGCCACCATAACACAATTCTAACTTTTCCATTTCTTTTCCCATCTTTGCCCATAGGTAAGGGTACAAATCAAATTTGGTCTTTCCTATTTATATTACAACATAAGCAGGAAATTATCATTATTATTATTTTTTGTTACAAAAAAAGATACCACAGAAACTCACTGCTTTTTCACCATCTCGGGTGTATCCTAAGTGAACTTCAGAAGTACGACTGTACCTATAAACACTCTAAGGTATCTCTGAGATAGCTTAGTTATCTCAGGAGGAATTTTGGGAAATATCTTGGAGTGACACTTGTCAAGTTATCAAAATATTTCATAGGTCTTTGAAAAAATTACAGTAGAACCTTTTTGATTCTTTTCAGTGCTCAGAACCTGCTTCTACCCTTGCTAAACACACTCATTCCCCATTTTTTCTCAATCTTTCCTCTTACTTCACAGAAAAAACAAAAGACATCAGACAGGTAATCTCTCAAACTCTTCTCATTATATTAAATACCTTTGTCCATCATACTTGGTCTTTCTGTTTTAGGGAAAGAGAGCATCTTCTAAAGCCAATCTGTGCATGAGAACCTGAGTCTCACCCCAGCCTGTCTTCCCATGGGTCTTGTGCATAAATTAGTATCTCTCTCTCCTATATTTTTCCAGATTTCCTTCTCTTCAGGCTTCTTCCCACATATAACTAAACTTGTGTCTACCATATTAAGCAACATCCTTTCCTGACCTCACTTTCTTCTCTAGGTGTCACATCAGCTTTCTTATTTCCTCACAGCTCTTGTCTAGTGTATTTTGCCTACACTTATCATTTTGATTTCTTTACTTGCCATTACTTCCCTGACGTATTCCAAAATGACTTTGCCCCTATCACTTTGCCAAAGTTAGTCATTTACCCCATAATCTCCAAAGACCTCCATGTGGTAAATCCATACTTTAGTTTTTGTCTTTATATTGGTTGACATCTCAACTACTGGCATCGTTGACTTGTCTGCCTTCTCAAAACTCAACAGTTCTTTGGTTTTGATGGTATCTCATAGGTTCCCACCTACCACTCTGGTCTTTCTCAGTCTCCTTGGTTGGCTGCTCTTTCTCCATTTCTGTTATAAATTTGAGTCTCTCAGTGTGTGTGGTAGGCCTTCTTTTGTAGTCTCTTCAATCTTTATGCCAATAAATCTCAGACTTGTTTCTTCATGCGAGCCTGTACCCCTGAGATCTAGAACTGTATATCCAAGGGTTTATTCAACATTTTTACATGGGTATGCCACAGGCATCTTAAACTCAATATAATACTTTCCCCCATGACTTATTCCCCAACAACTTGCTTTCATGGTATCATAGAAGATGATAACCTGGGATGCCTAAGCTGAAAACCTGGGAATCACCCTTGTTGCCTCTCTTTTCAGGCCAGCTTAGCTCTCTCTTCTCAGATACAGATCCGTATGTCCAACTGCCTGCTAAGTATCTTCACCTAGGTATCTCACAGGCTCCTCAAACTCAATGTGTTCATAACCAAACTCATCATACTCCCTCCCCCATTGAACCTGTTCCTCCTTTTATAGGCTCCTGTGGAAGAGAAGCACCAGCCATTCAATAGTCCAAAGCCAAAAATGGCCTTTTTTAAAATAATATGCATGTTCCAATTAACATCAATCCTTAAATAGCTCTCGATGTCTACTTCTCTGAATCTTCATGACCACCACCTTATTCCAGCCACTGTTACCTCTTGCTGGGACTCTAAGTTTGTTCACTGGTCTTCATACTTCTGCTCCGTCCTGTCCTCTCAATGCTTGCATCCTCTTCTCTACGGCCAGAGTGATGTTTTGAAAATGCAAATCTTATCACCTTTCTGTTTAAGAGCATCCAGTGGGTTCCCATTGCCCTTAGGATAAAGCCTAAACCCCTTAATTTGGCTTATAAAGCTTGTATAATTTGATCTCTACCTACTTAACTCTTCACGTTTTGAGTCATACACTTACTCTCTGTTCAAGAAACTTTATTTTCTATAGTATCTGTAATAGTAATAACTTATAATATTATAATAGAAATGACTACTAGTTATTGATTTCTTGCTGTGTATCAGGCACTGAGCTTGGCTCTTCACACATATTATTTAATCTTCACAGCAGTTCAGTTTCACAGGTATGGTTGTCTTTATTATACAGACGAGTAAACTTTCACATAGAAAGATTTTAAAAATTGTACAAAGTTACGGTTAAGAGGTGGAAGAGTGAGGACTTGTGTCCAACAGTCTTTTTTTTTTTTAACTGTAGTACACCGAATCTCAAAGTAGTCCAATGATATGAATCTTTAGATAAGGTATAATGGTGGTGGTAAGGGGGTGTTTGTGTGTTTGCGCGTGCACGCACTTTAAATGACTTGAATTGAGAAGACAAGAAGACCACGACTTTTACTGTGAGGTTGAAGGCATTCTTACATCATTCTATCCTCTAAAATGGAAGTCTGTGTCCCAGGTATGTTTCTTGGCTCCCCTTCCATGCAGATGAGCCAGGCATTTCCCCAGATTGTCTTTTCCTGATTCACTGAGATTTGAGTACTTGTAGTCTATATTTACCTTAAAGTTAATTCTTATGACTAGATAGAATTTAAATCATGTAAGTGAGGCTTACCTTCTACAGGAGATCTAGGTTGAATGGTGTATTGATCTAAAAGGTGAGAATCTTATTTGCTTTTAAAAATGATTACATTGAAATATTTAATTTGACATTCAGAGCCCACAAGTTTGAAGAGAAAAAATTCCCATTAGCTTTTGCTCTCTCAACAGGAAAAAAAAAAAAAAAAAACTGTAGCACTGTCAGAACTTCTTTGACCACCTCATTTTTCCTGGATCAGCAAATTGCCATAAAGCATTTTAAATCTTCCCTACTATTGGCTTAGATCGTTTGATTGACAACATGCTTACTCAATGACATGATGATTTTCTAGTCAAAATCATTCATTTCCAAAGATGTTAATGGAATAGTGCAATATTTTTGCAAGTCTTATTATATTTATTTATTTTTGCATTATCTGGTAAGCAACAGAGACATCATGTCACTTGAACGGTTATTTCACTTCAAATAATAAGCAACAGGACTTTTCTACACGTTTCTAGTAAATACAAGGAGTCCTTCACCTCCAAATTCACAGGTCGCCTCTTCGACTGCTAATCAAAAGGTTGGTGGTTTGAACCCACCAGCCACTCTGCGGGAGAAAGATGCAGCAGTCGGCTTCTGTAAAGATTACAGCCTTGGAAACCCTATGGGGCAGTTCTACTCTGTCGTATAGGGTCTCTGTGAGTCAGAATCGACTCGATGGCAACGAGTTTTTTTTGGTATATATATATATATATGTACACACACACACATACATAAAACATATATTTGTATGTTCAAAATGAATTGCATAAACCAGGAAAAGGTAAAAAGGTGGGAGGAAAATGTGTCACATTAGTAGAAAAATGCCTTTGGTGTTCTGTGAGAAACTTCCTCCTCCTTTAACTTCCATCTTCAATTTAAATACGAACAAATTCTCTCCACATATAGCCTTTCTTCAGGAAGAGAAAATTTCCAGGTGTGAGGAGTGAAGTACAAAAGTGATCTGAAAAACAAAGGAGTTAGTACAAGAAAAGTGTGTAAAAAAAAACAAAAACAGAATTAACTGATGCTTTTTTATACTTGGAAAAACCTATAATAATAATGATGCGTCAATTAGACACCTCCATTATGACTGATGAGAGGACATGCAAATTGTT
>NW_004444038.1:8530780-8532416 GCF_000243295.1 Trichechus manatus latirostris
CCTTGGAAACCCTTTGGGGCAGTTTTACCCTGTCCTATAGGATTGTTATGAGTTGAAATCGACTCAGTGGCAACAGTTTTGGTTTTGGTTTTTTATTTTATATATTTTTAAACTATGCTTTTAGGTACAAAAGTGTTTAGATATGTTTCCTGGTAAATTGAACTTTTTATCAGTGTGTAGTAATACTTTTTTTTATCTCTAGTAATCCTTTTGTCTTAGATTTTTGTTTTCTTATTTTCATCTGATACTAATATATGTATACCAGCTTCCTATAGTTAGTTAAGTTGAAACCATATTTTTTATTCTTTTGCTTTCTATCAGTCTGTGCTCTTATATTTAGCTGTCTCACCTGTTTTGTTATTGCCTGTGTATTCAGGTCACTTAAACTTTATTTTATATTTTACTTTTTTTTTTTTTCTCTTCCTGCAACTTCTAGGTCAATTGAGAATTGAGGTTTGTCTTCCAATTACTTAATTCTCTCTTCAGCTGCATCTATTCTGCTCTTTAACCTTTCTTTGTTACTCTAAAGCAATTTGACTATATTTATCAATACTCTTAAAAAATTCCATGCTCTTTAACCTACTTTTTCCATTCTAGAATTCAGTCCCAGGGAAATAATGTAAAATGAAAAAAGAAGAACACTTATGCAGAAAGACATTCATCACAGTGTAATAGGTAATTGAGAAAGATTGAGTGTAGTTTAAATGCCCATCAATCAGGGAATGGTTAAGTAAATCATAAAATATCCAACTGATGGGATATTGAAAAGCCATCAAAAATAAAGAAGTGTTTTTGATGACATGGAGATCCTGGTGATAAAATGTTAAGTGAAAAAGGCTGCAATATTTTATATAATGTATGATCACAGCTATGTAAAACACATATACACCCAGAAAAATACTGGAAGAAAGGAAGCTAAAAATGTTTTCAACGTGTGTGCATGTGTGTGTGTGTGTGTGTGTGTGTGTGTGTGCAAGAGAGAGAGCAAGTGATGCAGAATAATAGGATTATGAGTATTTAAATTTTTCGTCTTTGTATTTTTTATTATGATAATGAATTAATTTCATAATAAAAAACAATAATAAAAAGAGTAATATGTGGGCAAGGTGAGGTCCACAATAGAAAGTGTTGGAGAAATAGGAGGCAACCCATTCTGAGAAATGAGTCTGATGGCAGATAATGGGTCCTAGCCACCATACACAGATTCTAGGGCAGAATTCCGGTCTCTGAAGGTACAAGCAACAACCAAACAGGCCCTGATTTTGGAAAACCTGGGAGATTTCCCATGTAGAGACAATACTTGAGGTGCATTGGCCAGGAATTGAACCCAGGTCTCCCCCATGGAAGGCAGGAATTCTATCACTGAACCACCAGTGCCCCTGGGTCTCACTAACCTGAAAAAGGTTCATGGAAATTGAGCAGTATATTTCATACTTGGCACTGGAGAGAATTTGTCTTTATGTGCACTTTTTATCTTCTTCAGAATAGTAAGAAGAAATAAGAAAGAAAGCAAATGAAAGATAAACACTTTTGTAACTTAGCTCATGGAAGTCTGTAAAACCGTGACACAAATTCATTGCTTGCTGCCAATCTCTTAATCTCTTTTCAGGACCATTATCTCTTTGACCATTTGGTG
>NW_004444038.1:8533545-8534966 GCF_000243295.1 Trichechus manatus latirostris
GAGGCAGAAGGTCCAGAACCGCGATACCTGCTGCATTCTGCACACGGCTGTGAGCCCGTTGTCACTAATGATTAGGAAATAGATCGTCTTAGTTTCTTAGGGCTACCGTCACAAAGTGCCATGAAGTCCGTCATGTATTGTCTCAGTTCTGGAGGCCTCTAGTCTGAACTGAGGGTGTTGGCAGGGCTGTGCTCTCTGAAGGCTCTAGGGAAAGATCCTTTCTTGTCTCACTCAGCTTCTGGAGCCCGGGAGCTCCTTGGCACGTAAACGCGTCTTCCCTCTGTGTCTCTTCTTCTCTTTTATAAGGACACCACTCAGATGAGGTTAGGACTCACCCTACTCCTGTCGGACCTCATGTTAACTGATAACATCTCCCCAGAATCTGTTTGAAAACAAGGTCACATTCACAGGTAGCTTGGGTTGTTCTTGTGTGCCATCGAGTCGATTCCAACTCATAGTGACCCTATGGGACAGAGTAGAACTGCCCCCATAGGGTTTCCTAGGTTGTGATCTTTACTGGAGCAGATCACCAGGTCTTTTCTCCCGTGGAGCACTGGTGGGTTCAACCTTCCATTTAGCAGCTGAGTGCTTAGCCATTGTGCCACTAGGGTTCCTTACCAGGGTTAGGACTTCAATATATCTTTTTAGAGAACGCAATTCAATCCATAACATAGACTACCTTGAAAAAGGAAGAGATATGTCACACTTCTTACAAGAAGAAGGAATATATAGAGATGGCAAGACTCCCAAGGTGATTTTTATAGTTAATCTCGTTTCTATAAATATTTTTCTTGTTTTCTATTTTTCCCTTTCTATATATTTGTCATTGTCCTTATGTTACAAACAATGTAAAAAGGAAGAAAATAGATAAGTACGTACATGCATACATACATGGCTATGGAGTATATGACCAGCTAAGAATGTCAAAGATGATTTTAAAAGGGGCAATATGAGGGCACTTGTTACATACCGTTATCAATGTACGATATAAACTCAATCGTACTACCATTTTTTTTTTACCAGGTATAAAAACAGAAAAGGGGATCAATTGTCAATGCCTTTCCCCAATATTGGGTTGGGTCTCACAGATGACCCCAAACATGCAAGATGTGAAGGGGAAACCAAAACTAGAGTTTAGGAAGATGGGTATAGAGAACAAGTTCAAGTCTTCAGGACAGGTCCAGGGCAAGCCTTAGGTACTGAAATCGTTACCCTGTTCACTACTGAATTATAGCCCCCAGCCCAGTGCCTGGCACAGAGCAGACCCTGACTAGATATTTGTTGAGTGGTGTATTCATTGAAGGGCTGAGCTCTGCTCAGGGAAGAAGGATGGGAAATGGGACAGCAGGTGTGCAGAGTGGAAATGGGAAGAGAATGAGAAACACTTACAGATTGTCCACATAAGTAAAAATAGAAGGGAG
>NW_004444038.1:8560047-8573891 GCF_000243295.1 Trichechus manatus latirostris
CATGTTGTCATTCAATAATCCACCTTTGGGGAATATATTCTATGGAAATAATCTTAAATAGGAAAACTACTATTAGTAGGATAATGTTCATTAGATAATTGTATTAGCAAAGGGGAAACAATATAATCAATATTAAGTAAATGGTATCAGATCCACTTACCTGAATATTATGCAGCCATTCAAAACAATTATTATGAAGACTACAAATAGCATAGGAATTTCTTATTTTTTGATGTTTTTTGATGTTAAATGGAAAGCAGGGTAGAATCGTATGAACATATTCATTTATTCCACAGGCAAATGCTTATGAGAAGTTGAATGCTCATTGTGTGCAAAACGCTGTGTTGGGCTCTGAGGTTTTAGCAGTCACCAAGGCGGTGACCACATTGTGCAAGACAGCATGATATTGGCCCCATGTACAAGAGGAGAGATTAATTATTTTTTCCCCAAAGGTTACCAAAAGCCCAAGGACTCCACTTAGCTTCTCTGTCTCATTGTATTTTCTGACCTGTTTATGGATTTACAGCCCTTGGAAACCCTATGGGGTCGCTATGAGTCGGAATCGACTCGATGGCAGTGGGTTTTTTTTGTGTGTGTGTGGATTTCAGGTGTTATCTACATTGTCATTATTTCTCCCAGTTATGATGGAGAGCACTAGACTAGGACAGTGGCTCCCATGAGAAGCTCCATGGCAACATGAGAATAATATAGACAATATGGGAGCCCTGGTGGCGCAGTGGTTAAGAGCTCTGCTGCTAACCAAAAGGTCAGCAGTTGGAATCCCCCAGCTGCTCCTTGGAAACCCCATGGGGCCGTTCTGCTCTGTCCTGTAAGGTCGCTGTGAGTCGGAATCGACTTGACAGCAACAGGTCTTTTGATTTATAGACAATATAATAGGCTTCTCATAAAAATCAACTGAAAAAAATTCTTGCTTCTGATGCTGTTTTCTTTATTTTGGGCACTGAGATGTTCTTTTATAAAATGATGTGGAAAGAAGGTGGTATTTTTTGTAATGCCGTTACACGACGTAACGAATATCGCCAGTCTCCGGGAGCCCCCCGCCCCCACTTAAAAAAATATACATAAATTTCCGAGACCGCGACGTACAAAATGAAGCATGCATCTTTTTAGGTTAACACTCAGCCTTTTTAGATTAGCACTCTGTCTTTATTTTAGCAATATTTTTGTTGTGGATCTTATTTTTAAATCCTTGGGTGATCTTTCTTTTGTCTTAAATCCAGAGTCAGAATTTGTGAGAGCCAGTCTATAAAACTGAGGACATCTTGCCCCCAAATGATGGTGTGACTTGCCCGGAGTGACGCAGTAAGCTGGCGACCTCTGGAGTCTTTCCCTGCTTTTGCCATGTGCATCCTTCCATTGCGTGCAATAGAGTCAGACCAAACCATAGCACCGCTTCTTCTTTCTTAGGTTCCTGTGTGTTTCCTACTATACTGTCATCATATGTATTGCTTTATCTATTATAACCTCTCATATTTGTCAAATTTTTCTTTGATGTTACCATTTTGATTTAAACTGCTTATGTTTGTCCTTTTTGAAATCGTCTAGCTTATGTTTCTTGACGGGTTGCGCTACTCTTTGTATCTGAATTTCTACTGTATACTCTGGATTTCAGATTAGAACTGTGACAACCTGGAAATCTCATTGGCCTCTCAAATTAAACATGTCTAACCCTGAGCTCTTTAATCATGCCCCCATTTCTGTTTTCCTTCTCTACTCTTTATCCTGGTTCATCCATTCATTCAAAGCATAATTACTGACTACCTGCTATGCCCAAGGCCCAATACCAGGTACTAGACATACGGTGTTGAACAAGACAGACTTACCCCTGTTGTCATGGAGTTATACTCTTGTTGGGTTGGTGATGTTACCACTGACCCAGTCACCCAAACCAAAACTTCCTGAGTCAGTCCACACTTCTTTTCCTTTCTCTCAACCGAGTTTTCAGTCAGGATTTCTATACCCAGCCAAAATCTCAATCAAAATGCACATTAAATGCAATGTATTCTTCCTCTGGAGCCCAGGTGGTACAGTGGGTTAAGAACTCAGCCGACCAAAAGGTTGGCAGTTTGAATCCATCAGCTGCTCCTTGGAAGCCCTATGGGGCCATTCTACCCTGTCCTATAGGGTTGCTGTGAGTAGGAATCGACCCAACTGCAGCGGGTTTGGTTTGTTCTTGGTATCCTTCCTCTAACTATCTCTGAAGTCTTTCTTCTCTTTATCACCTGCCGCTAGAGCTACCACAATAGCCTCCTAGCTGACCTTGCCCTCTTCCTATGTGTATTCAGTGTCTGCACCTCACCACCATAGTAATTCTGATAAACCGTCAGTGAGATACAACGATACAATGATGTTCCCAGTGCTTACAGCATAGGTCCAAATTCCTTGGAATAAAATACAACATCCTTTGGAATCAGGCCTCTGTCAATTTCTACAACTTTGTCCCTCAGGAACCCCGGCTGTCCTCTCTCCCTCCCTGAGCACACCATGTGCACACCATGCCCATTCCCACCAAACCACCGGAAATTTCCTGAATATATCACATCGTTTCTTGTCTGTGTCCTTCTGTGGAATACAGTCTCTTGTTTCTACCCTCTTAGTGAGTGCCAATTAATTATTTTTATTTTAGGCTTTTTTTCAACAAATATTAAACAGGCATATAGTTTTAAAATTTAAGTATTTCTCCAATATTTCTACAAAGCACAATAGTCCCTTGCCTCCCCTATCCTCAGCTACTTTCAACTCTTCTAGCGGAGTTTTAAAAATATGTATATATATTTACCTCCACATTCCTAAATAAAATTGTTTACATCACTAGGTCTTGAATTTTAGTTTTAGGCATTTATTTATTGACTCTCTGCTAGAGGGTCAGCAAAAAAGAGGAAGACCCTCAACGAGATGGATTGCCGCAGTGGCTGCAACAATGGGCTCAAGCATAACAATGATTGTGAGGATGGCACACACAGGACTAGGCAATGTTTCCTTCTGTTGTACATGGGGTTGCTATGCGTCGATGCTATGAACCGACTTGACAGCACCCAACAACAACTATGAAAAATGAGGAATTAGCTTTTTTTATTTTCACCATACTCTACCATCCTCCCAGGATTACAGTGCGAATTTTTAGAGATATTTTTACTTTATTAGGACTTTGTAAATATTTCTCACAGTTACGACATGTGGTGTAGCATGATTACTTCTTTTGCACAGAAGTTTCCAGGAGTTAGTAATGGCCCTTTTTCCCTTGGTTTTCCATGTGTTTAAAACTAATTACATCCTAAACTGCCTCAGTTATTTAATTCCCTCAATATTTTCAGGTACACCAGATATTTTACCATTTCCACATTCTTGAAGAATCTCTTGAGCCTCTAAGCTCTTCTGATCTAGACTTCGTTCCAGTTTTCCTGTGGTGTACCTCAGGGCTCACCCCATCCTTACCCTGAGGATTCCCTTTGCTGTTCTGTTGTATTTCATGCCTTGTGTCCTGGACCTTGTGCTTCCCTCTTTCCCGATTCATTTCCTCTTTTTGTGGGATAACTTCCTTTGGTAGCTTGCTGGTAAGAGGTACATAAGAGGTAAATTTTTGAGAACTTGTATGTCTGAAAGCGACCTTTATTTCTGTCTTCATTTCCGGGCTTAGAACCCAGTTTGAACCCCTGCCAAGAATTTGGATTTCTAACAAGTTCCCAGGAAGTTGTACGTAAGAATCACCTGGGGATCTTGTTAAAATGTAGATTCTGACTCAGTGTATCTGGGGTAGAAATGCAAATTGGCAGCAGGGGACTTGTTAGAAATGCAAATTCTCAGCAGGGGTTCAAACTGGAACGAACTGGTTAGAAGCCCTGGACTAAACCCCTGGTCTTCTGCTGGAACGAAGGAAGGACATTCACCAGGCTGCTTGTATTGGGAACGAGGATCTAGGTTTTTAATCTGTCTGCCTGGTTTTATCACCTTTTTGATTCACAGCTTTCAAAGGTATCTGGTGCTGGCAATTACGGAGACATCGCAAGGTTCTGTCATGTACTATCAATTCCTCTTGAGCCCTTGCCGCTGCTGCCTGAGGCTTCAGCGGTCTTGGGTCTTGTAAAGTAGTCGCCACTCATCCATCTGCTTTCCAGCCCCAAAACTGTGTTATTGCTGTCTCTTCTCCTTTTCTCTTTATCCTTGTGGGTTTATACTTACAGAAGAAATCCTCTGCTGTCTTTTAATGGGAATCAAGAGCATGATTCAGCCTGCCACTTTTACAGGATAAAGCCCAACTCGCCTCTCATTTGATATCTTCCATAATCTCTTCCTAACCACACAGCAAAAGTGAGCACTCTCTCCTTCATTTGGGTTCCCCCTCAACCTGAATCGGATTGTCTAGTCTGTACCCCCAACTAGACAAAATGCTCCATGAAGATCGGGACTGAATGTTGGTTCACTCATCCCCAGCCCCTGTTACAGTGCCTGGCATCCAATCATTTATTCACTTATCAAACATTCCTATAACTCGTGTTATAGACGTATAAATATTGGGAATACAAAGATAAGCAAGACATGGTTCATTATATTGAGTGACATATATCAGTATTATAGGTTGATGGGTGCAAATAGATATGAAACATACAACTCATAACTATATATATATAGAGAGAGAGAGAGAGAGACATACATAATACATGTTTTGTTGTTAGTTGCTGTCAAGCTGATTCTGTCTCATGACGACCCCAAGTGTGCAGAGTAGAATTGCTCCACAGGGTTTTCAAGGCTGTGACCTTTCAGAAGCAGATTGCCAGGCCTGTTTTCTGAGGCACCTCTGAGTGGGTTTGAACTGCCAACCTTTTGGCTCTTAGTTGAGATTTAACAGTTACTAATTGCTGTATATATTTTAAGTATGTATATATGTATGTGTATATATACATATAGATGTATACGTACACATACATACATCCTTAAAAATATTCAGCAATCAATAAAAGTTTGCATAATAAATAATGCATTCTTTCAAAATACTGATGCCATTTCTACAAGCAGAAAGATGTAATGTGTACAACCTTGCTCCGTAGTCACATTTCATATCCTTGTAAATGTAACGAACTTTTTCCTGAGTCCCTGAAATATATATGTATCAAATACATAAGTATTTCTTTATTAATCCGTAGGCCATACCTTCTGAGCAGACTGGCACAGGGTGGGGTAAATTTGTCTAAGATTATTTCTCTGTCTACTAAATTATATGCTGCTTGTAGGAATCATGTCTGATTCACACTTTTTCACCCACAGTGTCTAGCAAATCACTTTCTCACAGTGCACGGTATCTGGAAAAGACCTAATAAATGCTGACTAAATGAATGGATGGATCAGTGGAGGATGGATGGATGAGGGATGGATGGATGTACACACTTAGAATTTGAAATGAAGATCTCAAAATATAGGCAACTTTATGAACATTAAATGACAGGATGTGCTAGAAAACACTTGGAAAACCATAAAATAATATGTATGAATTAAGGCATTATTGTTGGATTTATATTCTCTGTACTTACCCTCTTTTCAAAAACATTTTTATCTATCTATGAGATCTTTGTACCGATAGGTACTGGCTATTGTAGATCTGGCGTGCCAAAGCAGACAATATTATTTAATGATCCTTATACACCATTTGTCCTTTTATGCTTCTTCTTGACCTCAAAGACATGAACGGGGGACATGAGCAAAAGATCCATTCATTCTCTTTTATCCCGAAGTGCTGAAGTTTAATCAGAAAGAGAGGGCTTCAGGAAAATCAGAATTTTATTTATTAACCATTGCTATTTCATTCTTTATTATATGTCAAAAAAAAAAAATCTTAAGAAATCCTAGACAAATTAGAGGACTGAATCTATAAAGTTAATTATTCAAATTTAATTACTGGTGGCGGGAAGGAGGGGTGAAGAGCATTATTATCATTTAATATCCTTAAGGTCTAGAACATTGTTTCTCAACTCGGGCTGGAGTGAAGCTGTCCCCAGGGAACACTTAGCAATGTTTAGGGACATTTTTGAGTGTCATTGTGGGGGAGGGGACAAGTATTGGTATCTAACGGGTAGAGGGTAGGTATGCTGCTAAATGTCTTACAATGCCCTGAACAGACTGACACAACAAAGAATTATCTGGTCCAAAATATCAGCAATGACAAGAGTGAGAAGCTCTGGTCTAGATCTGATAGAAATGACAAATAGATTAAAGGGATCACAAATTATGGGGGAAAAACCAAACCCGTTGCCGTCGAGTGGGTTCTAACTCAGAGACCTTACAGGACAGAGTAGAACTGCCCCACAGGGCTTCCAAGGAGCACCTGGTGGATTCGAACTGCTGACCTTTCGGTTAGCAGCTGTAGCGCGTAACCACTGCGCCCGAGGGAAAAAGGAAGATTTTTAACGAGGAGGTTACACATAGAGCATGCAACTTTTAAGGACCCCCAGTTATTCACCCACCTTTTCTCCTGAGTAACCACCACGTCAAGGAAGAAACACGGTCTAGACTTGTTTTTCTTGTTCTTTTTTATTAATAACTGATTTGCTTACTAAATCTTGTAAAAAGGGATATCAGAATGCCGTATAAGTAAGATATAAGGCAGGAATAAAATATTAAGTCCTTAAAAGGCTAGTTTGGGAAAGGGGGAAAAAAAAAAAGCAAGCATAACATTTTTATTCATCTGTTTTTCAGAAGTAGAAAAGCCACATTGCTTTGCTTCCGATATCACAAGTTTTCCGAATCTAGAAGTTGCCTGACTAAGCTTGCCCTTCTAGTTTGAGAAATCTGCCTTCACAGCTAAGAGAGAACCTCGTTCAGGATCACCACTCTATGTTGTCCGTGAATTTGAGTGAAATTCTTGGATCTTAAGCAGGAGGAACAAAATGGCCAAATTTTACCAAAACTCTAAAGTAGCAAACAAAATGTTGAGTAGTGGAAGAGGGCCTCAGGGGAACTATTGCATGGTGAAAGACGGGGGATATCGCTTTAATCGGCTTTTTAATGATTTCCTGTTTCCCTTTGCTGGCCTTCTTTTTTTTCTTTCAGGGAAAAAACCCTTAAAACAGAAAGGTGAATGTAACTGTACGTTTTAAGCTTTTAAAGGCTCCATTACAAGACTTATTATGCGAAAAGCAACCTACCTGGCTTCGTGCCGTTGTCTAAATGTATCAGCGCGTAATGATTCACTTAAACCATCATCGTCAGAATTCTTCTACATTATTTCTATGCGAATTGGATGCTTCACAATGACTATAATATGTGTGAAATTCCACTTATTATTTCTTTTAACGTAGAAACTTTTATCACTTAACTCACTGGACAGAATATTTGAGCCATTTGCAATCATTACAGAGTTTTTGTTTGGTCAAACCCTTGCGGGATTATACTTGGGAAAAGACAGTGAATTATATTCATTGCAAGAAAACAGCAATTTTAAATATATACGGGGCACCAGGAAACTTTTCATCTTCGTGCAAATTCAATGTTATATCTGACTTCTTTTTACGGCAGGCTAAGCCTTTCATCTTTAAGCAATTTCTATAACCCAGCATGGAATACGAGTGAGACATATAGATAGATAGATCAGGTAGATCAATTTGATAGATAAATAGATACTTTGGGGACAGAGGGAATACGCGATATGGTTGGGATGTATGCAGTAGACTTACTTTGGGAGTTCTTCCTTGTGATCCTGGTGGAGGTCACAGAATGTTTATTGACATTGGTCTCCAAAGTTCCAACATGGAACATTTATCCTGACTTTTTGCCCTACGCCAGTTCACCTCAGCCTTCTTCTTCCTCCCCCACGCCCAGCACAGTTGGACAAATCGTGGAAAGCTCTTAAGGCAGAGAGTCCGAGCCCAGGCCTGGAGGTGGATTTGGAGGGACATGTTCTCGCACAGAAATGTGAATACGCAGCTGAACTCAGCTGCGCCAGCTGGGCTGTTGATGGTCCCTCACTTTGAAGAGCCTCAATTTTTTTTCAAATAGATTTAAGGAAGGAAAACAAAATCAGACGAAGAGGAGGTGCTGTTTCAGTAAACCCTGTGAAAGCCAAAACCTGTCAGAGAAGGAAGACTCAAATATTTTCCATTCATAGAGAGTGATAGAAAAGGGGCAAGACCACCCTGTGAAAGGCGGAAAACTTGTGAGACCCGGAAAAACAAGGCAGTCCCGTCGAGTTCTGGCAGTCACGGTTTCACTGTGTTTATGGAACTAATTTTTGTGTGTGTTGAGGCTCTTTGTTTATGAATCTGACACCTAAGATTACTACAGTTACTACTTTGCAGATTTGTAAGCACCTTTTTTGCCTTAGTCATTTGGGTGCTTTGTAGCAAGGAAAAACAGCAACAAAACGGAGGTTTGCAAATGTGCAAATGTAAGTTTGTTTTTAGTACTGATTGACAAAATGAAATTCAAACCTTGATTAGTAGCTAACTATACAAACACACCTCAATTATCGGGCAAGGGAGATTTTATTTTTGTGTGTGTCATTTTAAAACGAGGCAAGTTCTACATAAATATCCCATGCTCTTTATGTCTTTATTTTATTTATTCTTTAAACTTTTAACTGTCAAAAGCAAGTTGAGAGCTTCCAATGGAAGCACTTATATATGGTATAAAAATTGTTATTGTTATTTGGACTTTATCTTTTTCTTTTTCCAGCTGTATCCCCCAAAGAGAAGATAATTTATATTCCCCAAGAATTCTTAACAAAATAGTTTATATATTAATGTAATGTTGCCTCACATTTTGATAGTAATGTTATTAGATATACATACCCAAACCCACTGCAATCGCATCCATTTGACTTATGGCGACCCTACAGGACAGAGTAGAACTGCCCCATAGGGTTTTTAAGTCTGTAATCTTTACAGAAGCAGACGCCTGCCACAGAGCAGCTGGTAGGTTTGAACTGTGGACCTTTTGGTTAGCAGCCCAGTGCTTAACCCCACTGCACCACCAGGGCTCCTTTAGATGTACATATATAAATTGTAAACCCACAGCTGTGTGTGCTTGTGTGTGCATGTACGTGTGTACACGGAATATTTGTGTGTGGGGGTTATATATTATATGGCATATTTTAAATATCCTGTGTGTATCTACATAGGATATTTAAAATATGCCATATAATATAAAACTCCACAGCTGTTTGTGCTTATGTGTGTGTGTGTGTATGAGAGAGAGAGAGACCTAGAAAAGAATGGGTAGTAACTTTGTGCTTTGTTTTTATCTGGAAGTTAACCTACCTAACTTAATATTGCAACCATGTTAACAGTGTACTGTTCATAGCAGAAGATATAGTGGACTCATTCATTATCCCTGCCCTGTAGATAGATTTTGTTTTCAGATAAAATATGGAGACTGAAAGTGAACCGTGTTTTATGTTGAAGAGAATCAGAGTGAAGAACGGTAGGGCACGCTGAGAAGGCAGGCCGCCCCACTGCCCCTTCTGTGGAGAGTAAGCCATTGGCAAACCGAGCAATTGGCCAAGGCCTGAGTGATTAGGCACAAGACACAATTACAACGGACACTGGTAATTTGGGTAATGGAATTGCTGGTTTTGTAGCCTCGTGAATTAAGGATACACACATACACACACACACACACGCACGCATGCACACATGCACACGCATATACAGATAGTGTAATTTGGGCATAATCTTGCAAATGACTGAAAGAAGCAGCAGCTACCAAGTACTGTATAAAGAGTAGAGTCCATCTATGGTAGAGGAAAAAAAATATATAGGAAATTACATACAATAAAATATTGTGTATCCATTCTCACTTCGTTCTTCAATAGAAATGAATACATTCCAGATATTTTGACTGTATGCAGGCTTGTAAATATATGTAGATACTCTAAGATAGTTAAAAAAAAAAAAAAAAGAAAAGCAAAAAACTAAAAGATGGACATTACTCCATTGGGTTGAATTATTAGGATAGACTATTTTATAAATTTTAAATTGATAACATATTCCTACCTAAAGCAGGGGAAAACCCAATGCATTTTTTTTCTCCTTTTTTCCGCCTGCATATTTTCAAAGACCTCCTATAGTTAACATTATAATATAGTTAGTTGCTACAAATAATCTGCAGTGATTATAGGAAAACTGTCAGTGTCTGCTCAAGGTCTGAAAAGGCTGTAGCAAATAGCTTTTCTCTTTGCCATGGAGACTGCGGTCTGTTTTTACGGTTACTCTGGAAACCAGGGTCTTTCTGGTGCTAGTCCTTTTCAGTTACTTTAGCTATTAAACCCTCCGGTTGAGACAAAAGGAAGGAGGTATGCAGACACTTCCTCGGGAAGCAAATCTCCAGGCCTAAAAGGAAGAAAAGCAACATCTATTCAGCTCGTTACATTTTTATCAAGGAGGTGGAATGCTACATTATTGGTATATGAGAAGCTGTCTTTAAATGCTAGAATTTTTCATCAGATTACTGTAGCGCTACCTCCTCTCCCCCTCCCAAAAAGCTGAAGTGTGCACCCCGCTGTTTCCGGGGCACCCAGAAGTGGAATGATGCAGAAGGCATCATCACTTTGAACATCCCAAGTTCTCTCTGGATGCACGGATACAACCGCAGCATGTTTTAATGTAAACACGGGTTTCCCGGGTTTGAGAATGCAACAATTCAGGATCCTTGAAAACAATGTGATGGTTTTATAATGTTAATTTACATTCACAGAGGCTGTGCATTTTTTAAAGAAATTAGAACCAAAAATCATTAATAACTTGGTGATTATCTCCAGCCTTTTAGCAGATCAAATGATAACTTAAAACGACAGAGAACCCTTCACTGTCACATATTTCACAGCACAGAGAAAGAAGCAAGTTGGAATAAGGAGATATAAGCAGACTCCTGAATTATTGGCAAGCCTGACAGGTTTTCCCCCTTTCTTCTTCTCTCTCTCTCTCTCTCTCTTTTTTCCCTCCAAATTGGAACGCTTTTTCACCTAAGGTCATGGTTTATTATTGCAAGCGTTTGCGTGCAGCTCACTTTTTGGTTTAAGTGTTCTTGCAGGGAACAGGAATTCTCCCTAGAAGAAATAGCAGACTAATAGACCACAAATAATATGCTTCCCAAGGCAACAAAGCATTCTGGCTGTAGCGTGGTCATGCTAAGTAACGCTAAGCACCGCGGGCCCACGGTGAGAAACTATTTTCAGTTGGCATTGATTCAGTTATTTTTCATTTGAACTGTTAAATGTGTCACCCCAAAATCCCCATTACTATTTTCCACTCCCTACTGACCATTACTAAGGTTTTTATTCTGTCAGCAGAGAGTTAAAACTAAATCACTTGGTTTTTAAGGTAGCTTCTTGTTAACAAATATCAATTATTATTAATTTGGTTGCTGCTTCAGAGATGCATGGAGGCCCCTGCGTGCTCCAAACAATTGGCACTTAGTGACTAACCTAAAAGTTTGAACCCACCTCCTGGCACCGTATGGATCATCATAAGTCAGAGTCGACTCAATGGCCGTGGGTTTGTTTTTGTTTTTAGTGGCACCGTGGAAGAAAGGCCTGGTGATCTGCTTCTGTAAAGATTACAGCCAAGCAAACCCCATGGAGCAGTCCTACTCTGTGACACATGGGTTTGCCATGAATTGAAATTGACTCGACGGCCGTGGGTTTGGTTTTTGCTTTTTCAGAGATGCATGTAAATTTATCATTTGAATTCTTTATTGTTGTTTGAAAATGGTTGTGTGATATGTGTGTCCTTTGTGTAACGCCAGACCTGACTTTAGGAATGAGCGTATTAAAGTCTGCCATCTTTTATAAACTGCTATTGAGAAGTGAATGATTGCTCCTTTGAAACTAGAGTTTTACAGACAGTAGCTGGCCATACATCAGCCTTCATGCCAGATTCATGCTCTAGTTTTTCATCAAATTCAAGTAATGTGTGGTTATCCTTCTACACCAAGTTCTAATAAAATCTCACTTATTCTGTAATGCTTTTCTTGCTTATCCCAGCTAAAAGTGACCTTTTCCACCTGACTCATAACAATTATTGCCTATAAAGCTAATTTGACTATTAAGAATATTATGTCTTATAATATCTTCACTGTAGTGGTGGTAACACTTCAATTTTATTATAATTTCATTTCTTATACATTAGATCTCAACTAAACTATGAACTTCTTGAGGACAAGGATCATATTTTAATCTTTTTTCTAACTCCCTCCTACTCCCATCCCCATTCTCCATTCAGCACACGGTGTATCACCCAGTTCAAAACATTGTCTTTGCTTTAAGTTGAATCATGATACTAATTGAGATGAATGTCTGCACTGAAAGCATTTCTGAGTGCAGAGGACAGGGGGTTGGAATGCGAAGCTAACCTTTCCCCAGGGATGCGTCAGAGCATGTTGTGTGATTTCCATTTCATCATCTAGAACCCTGAGACGACATTCTGGCCTGCCGAGTCTGTGCAGACGAAGTGACTAATAATGAGATTAGGAATCAATCAGGCTGCTCATGTGATATACTTAAGAAGAGACCCAGAAACACAGTGGCCCCAAAATCTTGCCATGCAGGGAGCTAGGAATGACTGGGCTAACCAGTATCTGTCCTGGACGGAGGGACCAATCTAATGTGTATTTCCCTTTGGGGATTGTTGCCCGCCTGACCTTCCATTTTCCACTCCCATTTTTCTGATATGCTAATCCCGATGTTGAGTAAAATGTTCTACTCCATCCGTCTGATCTGCCTTTTATCGTGTATGCTGTCGGAAACCTAACGCCTTGCATTGAGGGCATCGATATGCAGGGGCGGACTCACCAGCAACCACGGTACACACGGGCTTACTTGTGTTTACTTACTAATCTGTGGTGCACAATTTCACATGGGTTTTCACAAAGACGTGGTGAAAAACAGGTGAAATTGTGCACTGCTGATGAGTAAGTAAGCACAAGCAGGCCCGTGCGTATGTTGCTTATTGGGTAATCCATCCCTGCTGGTATGTAATGGGCAAAGAAATGGCAGATTTTGAAGATCTTTGATTCCAGTTGCATATTAAATAATATTATCCTCTCTGAGACTATAGGACTTTTCAGAAAATATAGACATAGTTTATGGGGATTTTTTTTTGTTCATTACATTTTTAACAGAATCCTTTATTTTCTCCTGGTCTTATAACTTGTGCAAAAAATACCAGAAAATATACAGAAGTGAATGATGGAATGTGAGAGCAGCAGAAGTGCAGGATTAATCTGTATGTTTTTATGCAAAGGACGTTTTATGCCAGGGCAGACAATAAACACATCCTTTCCCTCCTCTGTAGTCTATTATTCGAATGGCTTCAGAACCCAGAAACTGTGTGCGTTATAGTGCTTTATTCGTTT
Source organism: Trichechus manatus latirostris (assembly GCF_000243295.1). Taxonomy (NCBI): domain Eukaryota; kingdom Metazoa; phylum Chordata; class Mammalia; order Sirenia; family Trichechidae; genus Trichechus; species Trichechus manatus. The sequence continues at coordinate 8,573,407 of NW_004444038.1, forward strand.
GTCTGTTTGAGCTATAGACAATTGTTCAGGGGAGGGGTTGTGGGGGATTGCTTCTGACGATTTTGTAAATACCTTGTTGCTGAAAGTTTTATTTATTTGCAGAAAAGTATACAATTTTCCAAGAGCCCCTCTTAGGTCAGAAATACTAGAAAACATTGATGAGAAGTGTCAAGTTAAAGTTCAAAAGTCAGTGCCCAAGAGAAGCATGATACTTGGCAAGCTCACGCATGTGGAACGATACAGTTGATTTTGCCCAGTGTCTTACCTGGTCAAAATACTTGGAGAGAATGTCTGTTGGTACAGAAAATCTGGACTTTTTTCCCTCAAAAAATATTTCCTGTGTCTCTCTAACTTTTCATTCCACCAAATGCTCTTGGGCTTCTTTTCCTGAGTGTTGACGGTGCACCTCATCAACTACCAGGTGTGTGCATGCACACACGAGGAGGAAAAGAAAAAAGAAGCAAAAAAAAAAAAAAAAAAAAAAA